>NW_015163101.1:788994-825805 GCF_001447785.1 Gekko japonicus | reverse complement strand
TCCCTATTTCCCTCCCTTTTTCCTTCTCCCTTTCTTACCCTCCTTCCTTCTCTCCTTCTTTCCCTCCTTATTTCCTTCTCTCCCTCCTTCTTTCCTTCTCTTTCCTTCTTTCCTTCCTTCCTTACGACCTGTGCCCTACTCTCCTTCTTAACTTCCCCCCAGGAACCTCCCTTTAAAGTCCAAACAACCCTGCCCCTTCCCTGAGTGTACTGGGGCTCTCCCTGAGGGAGGGCAGAGATTTGTTCCTCATGTCTCTCCTCCTGGGCTACTGGATGGCTCCTTCCCACAGCTACCCTCCCTCCTGCCCCATTGGCTATGCCAGGGGTTTAGCTGGGGTAGGTTGCCAGCCTTCAGTCCCTGGCCCTGCTTTCCCTGGCCCTCCTAAGTGGCCTGGACTGCTTGGGCTTACTTGCCCTTGTGCAGGCCTGTCTGGCAATGCCCTGGCTCCTGCTTCAGCTCATTGTTGCAGTTCTCTCTCCCTCCCCCCCCATGGTTTCTGCCTTGGCTGTGGTGTCTGTTGCCTGCCAGGCAGGCCTGTCTGGCAATGCCCTGGCTCCTGCTTCAGCTCATTGTTGCAGTTCTCTCTCCCTCCCCCCCCCATGGTTTCTGCCTTGGCTGTGGTGTCTGTTGCCTGCCAGGCTGCCTGGCTGGGGAGGGGAAGGGGAGGTGGGCAGACATGCCCCCTTTTTTCCCTGAGCCTCTCTGCTTTTGCAGAGAAACTCAGGGAAGGGGGAGGGAAAGAAAGGCATTTTAAACATGTCTGGGTTCCCTGCCCAATCTTCTCCAGGTGCCCCGCAGCCATGGGGCAGCTGGAGAAGATCAGGTAGGGAACCCAGGCATGCTTGCATGCCTGCCCTTTGTCAGGGTGTGTGGCATATGCAAAGAAGTTATGCAAATGAGCTCCTGCACCTCTTTTTCTACGAAATGACCCCTGGAAATAAGTATCCACATGCAGATGGGACCGTTGAGAATTAGATATATAGATTGCTCTATAGCTCATCAGCCCTGATCTAGATGGCCCAGGCTAGCCCTATCTCATCAGTTCTTGAAAGCTAGGCAGGGTCAACTTGGATCGGAGACCACCAAGGAAGACAAGGATTGCCATGCAGATGCAGACAAACCACCTCAGACGCAGACAAACCACCTCAGAAGTCTCTTGCCTTGAAAATCCCATGAGGGGTGACGTTACAGCACTTTCCACCACCATAATACTGGCTGTCTCCCAAATAACTGCACAGCCTTTGATATTTTCCAAGATGCTTTTGGGATCTCTATACTGTCATGGGGGGGGGCTACCTCAGCAGGATATAATGACACAGAGTCCACCATTTTTCCCAGGGGAACTGACCTCTGCCATCTAGAGGGCAGTTGTAATTCTGAGTGCTCTCCACGCCTCACCTGGAGATTGGCAACAATGGTTCCCCAGGAAGAAATGGCTGGTTTGGAGGGTGGAGTCTATGGCATTGTACCTGTCTGAAGTCCCACCCCTCCTCAAACCCCACCGTCTCTAGGCTCCACCCCTCAAATCTCCAGGAATTTCCCAACCTGGAGGTGGCAACGCTATCTCCTTCCCAGCCAACCATCAACCTAACTTTATCTGCCCCTCTGACTTCAGCTTTCCATCTCACCACCACCACCTGCAGCCTCTACCTAGGAAAAGTAGTCTTTCTCTGCAGTGGGAACCCAAGCAGGAGGTAAGCAATCTCAGCAGAATATAGTGACCCAGAGTCCACCCTGCAAAGCAGCCTTTTTCTCCAGGGAAACTGATCTCTGCAATCTGGAGAGCAGTTGTAATTCTGAGTTATCTCCAGCCCTCACCTGGAGAATGGCAGCAATGGTTCCCCAGGAGACTGGGGACTCTAGGGCATTCTATTCAGCTGAGGCCTCTCCCCTCCCCAAACCCTGGTTTCCATAGACTCCCCCACAAAAAAAAATCTTCAGGAATTTCCCAACCTGAAGCTGGCAACTCTAGTCAGGACTGGACCCAATGAGTTCCCCACAGAGGCCTGGAAAGGGCCTCCTGGCTTTGCCTTTTTACTGACAGAACCAAGCTTGGTTGCCTAGCAACAGCTACTGAGGGAAAAGTTAGTCCCACAGGAGCCAAGCAGGAGAAGTGTCTTCATCAGAAGAGATGGCCGTTTTGGCAGTTTATTCTGACAGGGAACAGTGGCTGAGGTGGCAGTGGGATGGGAAGAGGAGCAGACCCAGCCCCCAGACAATGGCATGCGAGTACTCTTGATTGGCAGTTGATGTGGGCGAATGGCTGATGGAGTGCACAGCACAGCCAATGGGAGAGCTGGAAAGTGCCAATGCATTAGGGCAATTATATATATATCAGATTCTTTCCACCTGTACCACGTAGATGGAAGCTGGCAGGTCATGAGCTCGAATCCATGCATATTGAAAACTACCATGCCATGGAGAAGCCTAGGGTAGATCCCTTCTCCTAGCATTGTCTGTCTTATATGGGGTGGGGTGGGGAGCAGTATTCACCCTTCACACCAGCAGCCTGAAGGGGTACAGTCCAAATAAGCTTCCATCTTTGCCTGCTGTTTCTGGGAATGAAGTCTGTCCTTACCTTCTTGTACCAGGGAAGGGTTGTAGGAAATTTGGAGACTTTTTAGGTGAGGTTTTTTGATGACAGCGAATCTGGAGTAAAACTGGATAATCAGAAGGCAATTTAGATCAAAGGGCCTCTAAGAAATGGAGATTTGTGGAGTCTTAAAGGATTATTAAAATTGGTCTTTATGCAAATGAGACTGCACAAAGTTGACAGCAGAAGATAAAACTGCTTTCATAATAATGCTTCACTTGAGGGCTCCATCAAACATGGCGACAGCTGGGACAAGAGGAAAAGGAGTGGCTTCCTCAGAAGCCCCCCACCTCAGGAACCACGGGAGCAAGGACTGGGCCCCAGAGGCCCCGGGGGGGGGGGGAGCAACAGAGAGAAGAGCACTACCGAGACTCCTGCTCCCTGAAATATGAGAAGGAGGAGGAAGAGGAGGAGGAGATTGGATTTATACCTTGCCCTTCACTACCTGAAGGGGCCTCAGAGCGGCTTACAAACTCCTTTCCCTCCCCCTCCCCACCACAGGCACCCTGTGAGGTAGGTGGGGCTGAGAGAGCTCTTGACAGAAACTGCTCTTGAGAGAACAGCTCTGAGAGAACTTGTGACTGACCCAAGGTAACACCAGCAGCTGCATGTGGAGGAGTGGGGAATCAAACCCGGTTCTCCCCAATTAGATTCCACCACTCTTAACCACCACACCAGACTCTCATCTCCCTGAGAGGGGGTCTGCCCCAAGCTGGAGCCTCCTCCTTCTTGCCTCCTCTCCTCATAGAGCAGTGGTGGCGAACCTACGGCACGGGTGCCAGAGGTAGCACTCAGAGCCCTCTCTGTGGGCACGCGTGCCATCGCCCCAGCCAGGCCCAGACCATCATTAAAGTGTCAAATTCTCTGCCAAATAATTTTAAGTAAATGAAAGCATTTGGAATCGCTTTCCTTACTTTGCTTGGATCATCTTAAGTTAATGTATGAGTTGTGTTTTCTAAAGTAAAACCTCAGTATTTAGGTTAAATGGCCGTGTTGGCACTTTGCGATAAATAAAGTGGGTTCTGGGTCGCAGTTTGGGCACTCGGTCTCTAAAAGGCTCGCCATCGCTGTCATAGAGCTACCAGCTCCAGGTTGGGAAATACCTGGGCCTGAGGAGGACACAGTTTGGAGAGGGACTTCACTGAGGCACAATGTCAGACAGCCTGCCTTTCAGAGTAGCCATTTTCTCCAGGAGAACTGCTCTCTGCTGCCTGGAGTTCAGTTGTAATCTCCAGCCACCACCTGGAGGTTGGCAACTGTTGTGTCTGCTGACCGCCACCAGAGGCCAGCGCACACTCCTGAGCTTGAGCCCTAGACAACAATGGGACTAGGATCCTAGTCCCTCCACTGGGGGACCAATGGGACCGTGGCGGGAGATTCAAACCCGCCAATGGGACCCAGGGGTGTGCCCCTGGTTGTGTATATAGTTGGCCTGCCGGCCATTGTTCCTTGTCTTTTGTTGTGTACCAGTAAAGCTATACTGATCGCTACATCAGTCTCCATGCTTTCTTCATGCGTCTAACCCACTACACTTCAGCAACCCTATCTCTCTGCCATGCATCACGTATTGCCGCTTTCACCTTTTGTAAATGTGGCTCTCTTCTTCTCCGCTCCCCCCCCTGCCCTGCCCCCCCCCCGCATGCATGGTCTGACTCAGGCTCTCTCTAACTCAATCAGCATCCCAGAAAATTTGATCAGGCCATTTGAGAGCAGGACACAAACTCGTGTTGAATGTCAGGACGAAGGCCTGAGGCATGGAAGCCTGGTCTGGCCACGCAGAAGCGCCTCTTTCTTTCGCAGAGCAGACGGAGACCTCTCGCTCTCTCCCCCTCTCTGCCCTGGCCTCCTTCGCCGCCAATTTAATTTAAATTGTGCCCCTCTCGTGTGTTCCCGACTGTTGCTCCAAGGAGTGCTGCCTGCTTGAATCCCTTCCTTAGCGCATCAGTGCAAGGAGATGCGCAAGGCAGATTTCTCTGGTTGGTTTCTTGGTAATGCAGGGGCTACTTGGCCTCATGAGATGCTGAAGGGTTCCGCTTCCTCAAGGTCTCTGGGACAAAACGTCTTGGAGAATTGATTTCAAGCTTTTGCAAGAGGAGCCACATCTCCAACCAAGGAAGCTAGAAAGATTTTTCCCTTCCACCGCAGGCAAACTCCCACACCTTCTCCACGTAACAAAGGCAATGCTTGGAGTGCATTTCTAAAACAGAGAGTTAAAAGCACACCACGTGAGAGTCTTCTCTCCTTGTGCCAGGGTGCCTTTCAGAACCACGTGGCAGAGGCAGAATGTTAAACAGTGGGGGGTTCCGTGGATGAACAGACCCCAAAGTATAGCGATCAGCTCTCTTTATTAGTGATTCCAGCAAGGAGGAGGAGGAGGAGAAGGAGAAGGAGAAGAAGAGGAGGAGGAGGAGATTGGACTTATACCCCACCCTCCACTACCCAAAGGTGTCTCAGAGTGGCTTACAATCCCTTTCCCTTCCCCTCCCCACCACAGACACCCTGTGAGGTAGAAGAAGAAGAAGAGACTGGATTTATACCCCGCCCTTCACTACCCGAAGGTGTCTCAGAGTGGCTGACAAACTCCTTTCCCTTCCCCTTCCCACAACAGACACCCTGTGAGGTAGGCGGGGCGGAGAGAGCTCTTGACAGAAACTGCTCTTTTTTCAAGGACAGCTCTTATCAGAACTACGGCTTGCCCAAGGCCATCCAGCCAGGTGCAAGTGGAGGAGGGGGGAATCAAACCCGGTTCTCCCCAATTAGAGTCCATGCACTTAACCACTACACCAAACCAGACTGAAAATCCCTGGCAGGAGCCTGGTTTTTAAGCATGCAAGACACCACACCCCAAACACACCCCACTCCCAACAATACGCTATTTACATTACATTGTTTCTCTATTGGTCCATTCTAGGATCCGTGTTTCTCTGCTGGTCCATTATAGGATCCTAGCCAGCCACTGTGTGTAGATGCAAGCTCAACCCGACCCCAGGGCTAGTTGAGGCTGACTCATCCTTAGTACACCATACAGAAATTCAGCAGGCGCATACGTTCCAGGTGTTTTGTCTTCAGACTGAGCTTGAAATGTTGTTTTAAGTGAAATATGGTGGCTAGGAGAGGGGGGGGGGAAGGCAAGCAGGCAGGCAGGCAGGCCTGGGTTCAGAAATACCTGGAGATTTGAGGGTGGAGCCCAAGAGGGTGGGATTTAGGGAGGGGAGGGACTTCAGTAGGGTATAATGCCACCTTCCAGAGCAGCCATTTTCTCCAGGAGAAGTGGAATAAATGTTTTAAATGAATGAATAAGCTATCTATATAGTCTGGAGATCAGCTGTAATTCCAGGAGATCTCCAGCCCTCACCTGGAGGCTGGCAGCACTAAGAGAGAGAGAGAGAGAGAGACAGACAGACACCTACTGCTGTCTTCACAAAAGCCCCTGCAGCAGACCCAAGACCCAACCGGTGGGAGAGTCACTAAGGAGAATTTCCCCCGATTAAGAAACACTGTTCCCTTGCAGCTCTTTGAATTGAAGCAGGACTCCCAAGTTCTCTTTCCACTGGCTTTGGCAAAGGGCAGCCTTGCTGTGCTTTTTTTTGGGGGGGGGGGACAAAAATCCTTGGGCTGAGCAGCAAATTCTCCGTTTGACTTTCCCTTTTTCTGGGGGGTGCTAATGATGCTCACTGGCATAAGAGGTGTTTGTAAAGAATCCTGCTCTAAGCCTCACCTTATTTTCTTAGAATGCTAACAAGCAGACGTATCCCAGTGTATTTAGAACAGACAGACGTGAGCCACAGTGCCAGCCGCACTGAGACATGCTACAAAGTGCAGGTTCAGAAGGGAAATAGAAGGAGGGGGGGCAGAGGAATCGTTCAGTAAAGGCCAAGACCCTGGCAGGTGGATGCCTGGGTTCAAAACATCCAAGTCTTTGAGGCTGGTGAAGTGGGCAGAAGGAACAGCAAAACTCACAGGAGGAATTTCATCACAAATCTCCCCCACCCAGCCCAGCAACTGCTATTGAAGTATAACTTTATTGTCTGAGCCATAGGCCATAACATAATACATGAGACTATAAAATGGTAATATAAACAATTTAAAAAATATCAGTATACTCCTATACTCCTTCTACTTTACATTAAATACTAAACTCATTCTGATTTTCCTTGTTGCTAAGGCAAATAATACCATTCTGCTAGAGACATAGTGGTCAAGGTCCGAGAGTAAAAATTTGACCAGATCCAGATCAGAGAGTCCATTATGCTGCGGAATAATAGGGATTATGTACTTTTTAGGAGCTGCGGTGGCTCAAGTGGTTAGGACGCTGAACTGCAGGCTGTGGAAGGTCAGTCGTTCAGCAGTTCGAGACCCGAGTGTTCCGCATGACGGAGTGAGCTCCCATCTCTAGTTCCAGCTCCTGCCAACCTAGCAGTTCGAAAGCAAAAAATTGCAAGTAGATAAATAGGGACCACTTCGGTGGGAAGGTAACAGCGTTCCGTGCGCCTCGGCGTTTAGTCATGCCGGCCACATGACCACGGAAACGTCTTCGGACAGAACTGGCTGTTCGGCTTTGAAACGGAGATGAGCACCGCAACCCTAGAGTCGGATTCGACTGGCTTTCGAGCAAGGGAAACCTTTACCTTTACCTTTACTTTAGCCTAGAGGCTTCATGCCATGGTGTCATGATCTGGGCTGTGCTACCAGAGGCCGACTAGGCCCAGGGAGCCTGGCTAGCAGTAGATGAAGCTGGGCCAAAATTTTGGAGCCAAAATTGACCAATAGGAAAAGAGGAGGGCTTGGAATAAAAGATCTGGTGCAGCAGGAAAAGCTGTTCTTCTTCCCAGAGGACAGAGTCAGAAGGGACTGAGACTGTTGTAGGGAAGAGACCCACATTGGAATAGTGAACTAGGGACAGTATATATTTAGACGTGTTAGGGCATTTGATTTCTTTTCTTTTCACCCACTTACTGTTATTATTCTTCACCTTGTTGTTTGACCTCCTATACAAAAAACTATTTTCATTGTTCACTCTGCCTGGTCCTCATGCCTATTATTCAGCCAAAAGGGAGGTCAGAAGGTCTTGGGAGGGCCTGGCTTTGCCTTTTTACTGACAGAACTAAGCTTGGTTGCCTAGCAACAGCTACTGAGGGAAAAGTTAGTCCCACAGGAGCCAAGCAGGAGAAGTGTTTTCATCAGGAGAGATGGCTGTTTTGGCAGTTTATTCTGACAGGGAACAGTGGCTGAGGTGGCAGTGGGATGGGAAGAGGAGCAGACCCAGCCCCCAGACAATGGCATGCGAGTACTCTTGATTGGCAGTTGATGTGGGCGAATGGCTGATGGAGTGCACAGCACAGCCAATGGGAGAGCTGGAAAGTGCCAATGCATTAGGGCAATTATATATATATCAGATTCTTTCCACCTGTACCACGTAGATGGAAGCTGGCAGGTCATGAGCTCGAATCCATGCATATTGAAAACTACCATGCCATGGAGAAGCCTAGGGTAGATCCCTTCTCCTAGCATTGTCTGTCTTATATGGGGTGGGGTGGGGAGCAGTATTCACCCTTCACACCAGCAGCCTGAAGTGGTACAGTCCAAATAAGCCCTGGGTCTTCTCAAGGGATCCTGGAACCAGAGTGGTGGCAGCGTCAGGTGACACCCCACCTGAGCCGTGACACATGGGCATCTCAGAATATAATGTACAATATCATCAACTTCCCCCATATCACAAAGGCAAAGGGGGGAAGGGATACCAAATAAACGTCCAGTCCTGATCACTGAGGGCATGGATCGATATCTTAAAGCTGTAAAAGACGATCTTAATTCCAGGCTGGTTAACTTCTCTAAATACAGGGAACCTACAGTGATCCCTTTTAAAAAAACTTGAATAATGGTGCCGTAAGACAATGTCCCATCACATCCTGATCCATAAGTCCATCCTTTCTGAACACCCATTCCTACAGTTCCCATGCTTGGGTTTTATTCCTTAATAGATCATCGGGAAAGAAAAATTACAATTGAATCGAGGCCAAATGGTCACCTAATATCTTGGAGGCTTTCAGGTGCAAACTGAAACTTAACCACCACCACCCCGGGAATCCTGGGGTCATTCTAAACATTTTCTCAAATAGGATAGAATTCTGACATTGACTCTGGCATTCAATGAGGTAATTCCCAGTTCAGCCCTCATTAATGCCACTGGCGAACCCCTTGGCAAGGCAAGAATCCGCCTCATAAAATAATTCTTTGCTATTTCTAATGAGGACAATATCTGATCTCCCCAGCCCCAGATCTCTGATCCATATAGCATGGCTGGAATTACCTTACTCCAATACAGTTTAAGAACTGGGTCTACCATGCCTTCTCCCTTAGAAAAGTAGAACTTCAGTAGAGTCCCCAAATTCCTCATGGCAGCAGCTTTTAATGATGTAAGGTAGCAACTGCTATTGTTTATTAATTTATTTCAAACATCTCTACCCCACTCCATCAGTGCCTTCCTGGAGCAGCTTAGCAACAATTTCAAAAGCAACACCAAGCTAAAAGAAGAAACCCATAAACAACACCAAACATAATTGTTAAATACTGGGTTCTAGACGTATGGCAGTGATCAGCTCAGGTTTATTCAGTGATTTCAGCAAAACTACAAGACAAGACCCCAGAACCTCAGCTCTGTTAAATAGTATGCCATTGCCACACCCAAACACACCCCACTCCCAGTGATAGGCTATTTACATAACATTACCACTTGATTGGTTTATTCCAGAGTCCTGGTGACTATTCTTCTTGTGCTCCAAACTCAGCCAGACTCTAGGGTGATTCAATCAGGGAGGATTCAGTCCCAATACATAACAACAACTAAAAGTGTCAAGAGGAGAAAATACAGCAAGCCTAAAAGAAGAAGGCAAGAGATCAAAACCATTAAAAATGTCTACCTCCCCACCAAGTAGAATTTTAAGGCAATAAAAAAGATAAGATCAGCAGACTCAGTTAAATTCTTCAAAAGGACCCAAAAGTCCTTTATTTGGCAGAATAAAGCCACCTTAGCCTGATGCCTCACAGCCAGAGGTCATTTCGGGGGGGAACGTGGGGGAACGCAGTTCCCCCGGGTGAGGTGCAGGGGGCGGGGCACATGACGAAGCCCCGCCCCCTGCTTCCGGACGCCCCGCTTCCAGCCCTCATTCAGCCAGGAGGAGGCAGGAGAAGAGGGAGGGTAAGTTGCTTCCTCCCCGCCTCTCCCCACCCCCGCCTGCCTGGGGCCAGGGAGGGCCTTGGCGGGGCTTCCCCAGATGCCAGGGTGTGTGGCATATGCTAATGAGTTATGCTAATGAGTTCCCCTAGCTCTTTTTCTACAAAATGACCCCTGCTCACAGCCAAAAGATTTAGCACCAGGTGAACCTCCTGTGGGGAGGGAGTGCCAAAGATTTGGTGCCTCAAGGTCCCCAGTCTGCCAGGGCTGCATTTGGGGGGAGATGGGTGGGGTGCAAAGTACTGTTATTCCCCTGATAGAACATTTAATCTGGATCCAACCCAAAATGGTTTACAGAATAAAAACGCACCATAAAATGCATTGCATCCTATAACCACGCCCCAACAGTCCAAATTCACCTTTCTTAATATAAAATCAATGCGCTAAACATTGACAAAATATCCTCAAGTAACAACACCCTCCCCCCCCACCCCCACAGATTAAATAGCAATGAAATCTCTCCTAAAGAAAACAGACTGACAAAGCATGCAGGATATGGAGAGCGACGGTGCTCCTTCTGAGAGGCAGGCCCACCAGCCAGGATTGCCAGCCCCCCCCCCGGGTGGGTGGGGGTGCCAACTCCAGACTGGAAAACTCCTGGAGATTTGGGGGTGGAGCCTGGGGCAGACAGAGACCATGCCATGGAGTCTACCCTCCAGAGCCCTCATTTTGCTCCAGGGAAACGGATCTCTAGTTTCAGTATGTTCCCCTGTAGCCTCTTGACTGAGCAACGGCTGAGAGAGAGAGAGAGAGAGCACAGCAGAGTGGCCTCCAGTTGGGTAGTCAATGAAATCTGATTGCAGGAGATGCAGCGGCTGTGTGTAAAAGGGTTAAAACATCATGAGGATACAAGAACACTCCCCATGCTATGTGCATACCCAAGAGCCATCAAGTTGCAACTCACTTGTGGCGACCCCAGCAAGGGGCTTTCGAGGCAAGTGAAAAGCGGAGACAGTTTGCCATAATTGCTGTCCTCTGCAGAACCTTCCTGGTGGTCTTCCGTCTGAGCCCTGACCCTTCTCAGCTTCCGAGATCTGACTACATCCAGATCTACCATGCCCCCCATGACCCCGGTGCTTAAAGGGGCAGTGGGCTTCCTGCTGGGCATTGCTGCCATGCTTCTCTTGGTCTCTGGCAGCTCCTGAGCTTCTCACAAGTAGGGGGAAATCAATCGGGCATGTTGGGTTGCTTTCGTGTTCTGGGAAGTTGATGCCAGCAGTTCAGCTGAGCATCAACTTCAGACCCTGCAGCATCTTGCACCTGGAAAGCACAGCTTTAAGTCCTTCGCTAGGCTTCCTGTGCCCCCTGTTGGTTCTTCCCCCGTCAGTGTTTGACTGGAATCTCTTTGGGGCAGGAGCCCATCTCCACCCTTTGGCTTCTGTTTTCCTGATATACTCAGGAAGAGAATCTCTTCCCGGCTGTGGGAAGGAGGGGATTTTCCACAGGAGCAAGCCCCCATCCCCTGCTAGTGGTCCGGGGGCGGGGGAGAGACACCTGGCAACCCTAAGCCAGCTGCATGTGCTGAGAGGCCTTCTCCTGCACAACTAGGAAAGGGTCTGGAGGGACACGGTCCTCTTGGCCAGGCCAGTCTAGCTTCCAAGGGGGGAGGGGCTGTGTTGCCAGCCACACTATTGATCTGAATTCATCATCTCAGAGACTGAATATTTTTGGAGACAGAACTCTCGTGTCGGGAGGTCGCAGCGGTCCTCGTGGCCACCCCCACCACCATGAAGGAGCCCAGTGGCCACCTTCTGCATTAGCTCCAGGCACAGCCACTGCCCCTCATCTGGTTTTAGGGGTGCCAAAAGCCCTCATGCCCAGTGATAAGGTTGCCAGCCCCCCCCCCGGCCATGGGCAGGGGATGGGGGGGGGCTGCCAGCTCCAGGCTGGGGAACTCCGAGAGATCTGGGGGGGGTGGAGCCTGGGGAGGGCAGGGACCTCGGAGGGGTACAGCGCCCTACGGTCCACCCTCCAGACCATCCATTCCCTCCAGGGGAACTGGTCTCTGCAGTCTGGAGATGAGCTGTAATTCTGGGGGGGGCAGGCCCCCCCTGGAGGCTGGCATCCCTACCCAGTCACACTGCCAGTGGGAAAGAGCCCACAGCGTGCCTTCCCAACGTGGTGCCCACGGACACCTTTCCTGGAGCCCGCCAGGTGTTCTTAGAAAGTATGAGGGAGAGCTTCTGACTGGCCACCGGCGATTTGGTGAACTGTGCAGATTTTCGAAAAATGCCGGTTTGGCAGCAGCTGCCACCACAGCACAAGAATCCTCACTGTGTGGTTACAGTTAAGCTGCAGCAGCTGTTTTCTGGCCGGCTCCGCCTCAGGTTGCCAAGTCCAGGTTGGGAAATGCCTGGAGATTTTGGTATCTGGAGCAATGTTCCCTCTAAGCTGTGGAGTCCTGTGAGCAAAAATTCTACTTTGTGAGCTACTGGCAATAAAGTTGTGAGCCAGTAATTTGTCTGCTGCACAAATTAGTTTGCTCCGGAGCCCTCCTTCCTGAGCTAAGGCAAAAATGTGTGAGCTGGAGGCTAAAAAAAACAGTGAGCTGGCTCACACTCACTCAGCTTAGAGGGAAGAGTGATCTGGAGGCCCCCTCCTGGTTTGGGGAGGGGGGGCATCGAGTGCAACGTTAGCGGCATGATGACGTCACCCCTGGAGGACATCAACGCACCGGATTTGGGGGCAGAGCCCAGAAACCTCCCCTTCCCCCTGCCTGGGTTTTCATGCCTGGTGCCCAGGCCCTTGATGCTTGCATGCCGGGCGATGCGCTTGCACTCCAGGCCCCCTCTGCCCCCTCCACTCCCCCGCCTGCTCTTGCCCAGCTACCAGCTCTCTGAGCTCTGGGGAGTGCAGCGAGGGCTTCCTTTGGCCGCTTCAGCATTTCTTCTCACGCGTCCAACTGAATAAACCAGAGAGGTAACCCCGCCCAGAACAGCCGCCCTCTCCGGCCCAGCAAAAGATGAGCTGCGTGGAGCGTGGGAGCTGCTGGCTGCCCCTCTGCAGTGGTGCACACGGCAGGCTTCTGCCACAGCAGTGGCAGTTTGGTGTAGTGGTTAAGTGTGCGGACTCTAATCTGGGAGAACGGGGTTTGATTCCCCACTCCTCCACTTGCATCTGCTGGATGACCTTGGGCAAGCCGTAGTTCTGATAACAGCTGTCCTTGAAAAAGAGCAGTTTCTGTGAAAAGATCTCTCTTCCCCACCCACCTCACAGGGTGCCTGTTGTGGGGAGGGGAAGGGAAAGGAGTTTGTAAGCCACTCTGAGACTCCAAGTGAAAGGCAGGGTATAAATTCAATCTCTTCTTCTTCTTCTTCTTCTTCTTCTTCTTCTTCTTCTTCTTCTTCTTCTTCTGTGCCTGTCTTGTTTTGGGTTTGCTTTTTTTCGTTGCCACCCTAAACTCAGTCAAGGGGCTCCAAGTGCCATTTTTGGACTAGGCCAAAAATGTCTGCCAGCCATGGTTGCCAAAGAATACCGTTGACTAGTATGTGGATAGGGCTGCCAACTCCGGGAAATACCTGTAGATTTTCAGGGTGAAGCCTGAGGAAGGTGGGGTTCGGGGAGGGGAGGTCTAAGGAGAATTGTTAAATTATCTTTTGAGTAATTATGTATGCTTTAACAGCTGGGGAAATGGCAAATCTGTTATAAGTAATAGGTATGTCATAGAAATGTATTTTCAGTTTCTCAGCTAGAAGAGTATCAGTTATCTGAGGAAGCAAGAAGCGAACGCGGCACTGAAGCTGGCCGTGTATAGCTGCTACTCCCTTAACGGGAAACCTTTGTTTTCCTGTGGAACTTTCACTTTTTTGAAGTGTCTGCTCTCCTAAAGTATCTTCTACAGAAGATTAGTGAACTTTACTTGGATTTTGTCTTTTGTATTAAGCACTGTTGGATCCTAACCCTTTAAGAAATTATAAGAGTGTTTGCATCGGAGAAATAGCTGAACTGTTAAGAATTGTTAAAATTGTCTTGGATAATATAGTCTTTCTACTTCTGTTTGTAAGTTATTCACGGAGTGTTTGTGTTTTGATACAACCTCCTCCTGTGAGCTTTCTCTTGGATATAACCACCTGGAGGTTGACCAACCCTATTAAGAACTTCCATATCAGGCACTCTATAGGCGAGAGTCTTGTTGTTGCACAGTTGCTGGAAAAATCTTTCTTTCCTGCCAGAACATCCCTAGTCTTTCATGCATCCTCTGTTTCCAAGGCTGGACTCCCCCTGTCCCCCACCCTCCGGCACTTTTCCCGAGGGGCACAAGCTCTTCTTCCATTCATTGATTTAGTGAACGACCTGCTGCTTCTCCAGAGATCTGCCTGAGTTGTCTCACAAGTAAAAACAAGACCACAAATCATAAAAGCAACAGCATGAATTATCAACATTAAAACAAGCCAATAAGAACAAGCCAAGAGCAGGAAAACAGCTCAAAACAAACACAGAAGAAGCCTAAAACATATCCAGCAAATGGACCAGAAAACAGCTAAAACAGATAAAAACCTGTTAAAAGCCTGGGTAAAAGGAAATGTTTAGGTGCCAGGCCAAAACCGAAGGGATGGTGCCATGTGAGCCTCAAGGGTGAAGGCATATCATAAGTGAGACCACCACCGAAAAAGCCCTGCTCACCCAGCTCACCTCTGAAGGCAGGGCCACAGAGAGCTGGGCCGGACAGTACAGGAGAAGGCAGTCCAGGGACCCTGCCCCTAAGCTGCTCAGGGCTTAAAGGTAAAAAACAGTGCCTCGAATTCTGCCCAGAAACAGACAGGTGGCCAGCAATGATCCCTCTAAGCTGTGGAGTCTTGTGAGCAAAAATTCTATTTTTTGAGCTACTGGGCATTAAAGTTGTGAGCGAGCGACTTGGCTACGGCATCAATGAGTTTGCTCTGGAGCCCTCCTTCCTGAGCTAAGGCAAAAATGTGTGAGCTGGAGGCTGAAAAACTGTGAGCTAGCTCACACTAACTCAGCTTAGAGGGAACACTGGTGGCCAGTGCAAATCTTTCCTCAGCTGCCAGCTGAACATGGGCTTTACTTTCTCCAATTTTTCATTATTTCTACTGCTCAGAGGCTCCTGCACAGATAGAGTCTCTTGGTTTTCCACTCCTGATGTACAGCTCCACAGTCCACCAGCTGCTCATCCACCCCACCCTCCAACCTCCTCGGTTGCCTCTAACTGTGTCCTCTGCCACTGGGCTTTGGCACCAGCAATACCTCCTATACCAGCTGAAGAATGGCACCACTGGCCCTGCTGCACTGAGACTCCCTCCGTGGCTGCAAAACCTTTGCCACCTGAGCTTTGCTTCAAGCTGGTCGCCTGGATACTCCTTCTGTCCTCCCTCAACAAGCCTGGCTGCTTCCAGAGGAGCCTTTGTTCTCAGAGCACCTGGTGCTCCGTTCCAGCTCTGTCCCCCCAGCTCACAGCTTCTGTCCAAGGAAACACAATGCCACCCCTGACACTAGTGTTAGATGTGTGCTAATTCTTGGAGAACCAGTTTGCACAGTACAAAATCCTGTGTGGACTTTTGCAGGATGTGTTCTGGGAGTTTTCTGCTGGGAAATCAATTTCCAGACATTTGTGGGGCGGGGGCCTAGTGCAGCTCAGGACCATGGCATGTGTGGAGAAGGGACTTGAGTCTTCCTCCCTGGACCATTTTCCCTACCAAAGCCAGCCCTAGGGAGCCATCGCTTGTACCCTCAGGGAACATCATAACTATATGTTAGACTCCCCAGTAAGACTCCTTGGGCTGTATCAGGCCATGAAAATAGTGTGGGGAGAAGGCTTGTCCCCCTTGTCTTTATGTACCACATGCAGTTGCCAACTCCAGGTTGGGGAATTCCTGGAGATTTGGGGAGGTGGAGCCTGGAGAGGGACCTCAGCAGCTCCCACAGAGTCTACCCTCCAAAGCAGCCATTTCATCCAGGAGAATAAGAACATAAGAACATAAGAGACGCCAATGTTGGATCAGGCCAAAGGCCAATCCAGTCCAACACTCTGTGTCACACAGTGGCCAGAAATACCAGTGCCATCAGGAGGTTCACCAGTGGGGCCAGGACATTTGAAGCCCTCCCACTGTTGATCCCCCCCCAAGCACCAAGAAGACAGAGCATCACTTGCCCCAGAGCCCCTAGCTATACCTTGTGGCTAATAGCCACTGATGGATCTCTGCTCCATATGCTTATCTAATTCCCTTTTGAAGCCGTCCATGCTTGTAGCCGCCACCACTTCCGGTGGCAGTGAATTCCATCTGTTAATCACTCTTTGGGTGAAGAAGTACTTCCTTTTATCTGTTCCATGTTGACGCCCACTTGCCCATCCTTGACAGATCCCTTTGGAGTGCCTCACAATCCTCACTGGTTTTCACCACCCTGAACAACTTCATATCATCCGCAAATTTAGCCACTTCACTGCTTACTCCCATCTCCAAATCATTAATGAACAAGTTAAAAAGCAGTGGACCAAGTACTGATCCCTGCGGTACCCCACTGTTTACCACCCTCCACTGAGAAAATTGCCCATTTATACTCACTCTCTGTTTTCTATTAATTAGCCAGTTTTTGATCCATAAAAGGACTTGTCCTTTTATCCCATGATTTTTGAGCTTACTTAGGAGCCTTTGATGAGGAACTTTATCAAAAGCTTTCTGGAAGTCAAGGTAAATAATATCTATTGGATCCCCCTTGTCCACATGTTTGTTCACCCCCTCAAAGAACACTAACAGGTTAGTGAGACAAGATCTTCCCTTACAGAAACCGTGCTGAGTCTGCCTCAATAGGTTTTGTTCATCTATGTGCCTACTAATTCTTTCCTTAATAATGGTTTCCACCAATTTACCTGGTATCGATGTCAGACTGACTGGCCTATAATTTCCTGGATCTCCTCTGGAACCCTTTTTAAAGATGGGGGTGACATTACCTACCTTCCAATCCTCAGGAATGGAGGAAGATTTTAATGAAAGATTACATATATTTGTAAGGAGATCCAGAAGTTCACATTTGAGTTCTTTCAGAACTCTCGGATGTATGCCATCTGGGCCTGGTGATTTATCAGTTTTTAAGTTGTCTATCAGTTTTAGGACCTCCTCTCTCGTCACCTCAATCTGACTCAGGTCTTTCAACACCCCTCCCGAAATCAGCGGTTCTGGAGTGGGCAAGCACTTCTCATCTTCCACAGTGAAGACAAAGGCAAAAAATGCATTTAGCTTCTCAGCCATTTCCCTATCATCCTTCAGTACTCCTTTTACCCCTTGGTCATCCAAGGGCCCCACTGCCTCCCTGGCTGGTTTCCTGCTTCTAATGTATTTGAAGAAAGATTTACTGTTGGTCTTTATGTTTTTTGCTATATGCTCCTCATATTCCCTTTTTCCTTCCTGACCACAGACTTGCATTTTATTTGCCATACCCTGTGTTCCGTTTTATCAGCCTCACTGTGACTAGCTTTCCACTGCTTAAAGGAATCCTTTTTACTTTTTACAGCTTCCATTACTCTGTTTGTTAACCATGCAGGCTTTTTCCTATACCTGTTTGTGCCTTTCCTATGGAGCTCTGTCATTGGGAGATCAGTTGTAATTCTGCAAGATCTCCAGGCCCCACCTGGAAGGTGGCAACCCTATGTCCCTATCCAAAATCTGCCTGCGTGTGCCTGGGAATTAAGTTCCCAGGAGGGACCTCCCAGAATATGTCTGCTCAAAGTCCTCATAGCAGCCAGTTTGCTTCTTCTGTCTCCAAGCTGGCCCTAGCCAATCAAGAACCGGCCCCTCATCCTTCCCTGCCACATTCTTGGGACCCTCAGCCTCTGTGGGGGACCAGATCCAAGGAACTGGGACGTAAATAGGGGAAAGGTCACCGCCTGCTGCTTATCCCTCCGCTCCAGGGGCTACTGCTGTAATAGTCACTAAGCAGAAATCAGATTACAGTAAACCGCTTGCTTGCGTGACTCTGGCTGGGAAGCCTTTCCTCTCTGACTGCTTGCCCCATTCTGCTTGCACAGGCACCGCTTGCCCCATTCTGACATCACTTTGCTTGCCTCATTTCCTTCCTCTACATAAGTCAGGGCTGCCAACCTCCAGGCGGTGGCTAAGGATCTCCTGGGATTACAACCGACCTACTGGCAACACAGACCAGTTCCCCGGGAGACAATGGCTGCTTTGGAAAGAGGGCTCCATGGCATTGTATGGCATTGAAGTCCCTCCCCAAACCCCATCCTCCTCAGGTTCTACCTCCAAAACCTCCAGGTACTTCCCAACTTGGAGGTGGTGACCCTAACATCAGTGGCACCCAATCTGGGGGCTGGGGAGCCCTGGGGGGCTGCAGAGTTATTGCAAGGGGCCCTAGAATCCATAGGCACTCTAAGCATTGTCATTTTGATCTTTTCTGGCACGATTTGTTTTCTCAGTTGCCCTGACCTGGATAGCCCAAGTGTGCCTGATTTTGTCAAATCTCGGAAGCTAAGCAGGGTCAGCCCTGGTTAGTATTTGGATGGGGGACCACCAGGGAAGACCAGGGTTGCCAGGGAGAGGGAAGCAATGGCAAACCACCTCCGCTCGTCTCTCACTGTCAGCAAGCTGCCAAATTCTGTACTTATACTGATGTATGGTCTATGCACTCTGCGCATGCTTTGTTCTTGTAGTTTGTAACCCATGTAATTTCCTCCTGCTTTGGGTATTGTTTATTATCCCTCGCTTAGCAACCCAGACGCATGCCCAGACGTAGAGCTTGTTAGTGAACCATGCACAGGGGTCATTTCGTAGAAAAAGAGCTAGGGGAACTCATTAGCATAACTCATTAGCATATGCCACACCCCCTGACATCAGGGGCCCGGCGGTGGACCTGCAAGGCCAGCGGGAGTGTGAGGAAGCCCCGCCAAGGCCCTCCCTGGCCCCAGGCAGGCAGGGGTGGGGAGAGGCGGGGAGGAAGCAACTTACCCTCCCTCTTCTCCTGCCTCCTCCTGGCTGAATGAGGGCTGGAAGCGGGGTGGCCGGAAGCAGGGGGCGGGGCTTCGTCGTGTGCCCTGCCCCCTGCACCTCACCCAGGGGAACTGTGTTCCCCCGCGTTCCCTCCCGAAATGACCTCTGACCATGCAACACTCAAGGCCAAGCAGGTGTGTGATAAGGATGGCGGCAGCTTTTTGTTTTAATTAGCAGAGCCTGAGAAAAGCTTAGTAACGATAACTGGAGCGTTTGGTTCCCAGCAAGTTGGCGCTCTGAATTTCCAAGCGGGAAGTAGACTCATTGGCTTAGCAACATTTTGAAATCCGTTTATATTACTTGCTATGGTCCTTTCATGTTATTCTAAACAGAAACCTCTCTAGTGACTCATTGCCTCAATAAAGTACCCTTTTCTACAAGAAGTGACTACGTTGTTTTAATGGGACCTTGACACTCACCTGAAAATAAGAGACAAAGAAGAAGAGAGATTGGATTTATACCCCATGGCCCTTCACTACCCGAAGGAGTCTCAGAGTGATTTACAATCTCCTTTCCCCTTCCTCTCCCCACAACGGACACCCTGTGAGGTAGGTGGGGCTGAGAGAGCTCTTGACAGAACTGTCCTTGAGAGAACAGCTCTGAGATAACTTGTGACTGACCTAAGATCACACCAGCAGCTGCATGTAGAGGAGTGGAGAATCAAACCCGGTTCTCCCCAATTAGAGTCCGCGCTCCTAATCACTACACCAAACCACTACGCCAAAAACACCTGGAGGCGTCACCAGAAGTCAGCTGAGACTTGACGGCACTTTCCGGGACTACTTTCTCAATCAGTGAATACTAATGATGCAACTACTATCACGTCTGTGACATTTTTTGATGTTAAAAAGAGGTCTACATCTTTCCCCACAGCTCTGCATGACTAATGCACCTGCGTGCTTTGATAAAACGCTGTGGGGAAAGCAATCTTCTCCCTACAGCTGAATCCAAATTCTTCTCCTTTTGCTTTTTACTAACACGCACGCATGCACATGTGCAGTGGTGATGTGATACCCAAAAGTAAAGACACTGGATTAAGTCATAAGTACCATCACACCAAGTCTGCTTTTCTAGCAATATCTTATACATGCATATCAGTAACACACAGGGAGAGAAATGATGCAAAGCAATAGGAAGTAAAATATAAAAATAAGTAAATAAAATGCCATCAAAGTTGTGAACAGTTTTAAAAACCATAAAACAGTGAGCAGCTTAAAATGAGTCTCTGGAGAATTCAGATAGGAGAGGACTATAAATAGACAGTAAATTAGCCTTTTGACGGCAATCCTGAGTAAGTGGAAATGTTTTGGCCCGGCACCTAAAAAAGAGTAGGTAAGCCTCAGTGGGAAGCCTGCTCCACCAGCCAGGTGCCGCCACCAAAAAAGTCCTGTCTTCGGTTGCCCCTCGCCTCACCTCTGACAGCAGCGGTACAGAGCACAGGGCTTTGGAGGAAGCTTTTAGCTGGTGGTGGGCTGGACAGTGTGGGAGGGGGCAGTCCTTCAAGCAATTTGGGGCCAGCACTTTGAGCTGTGCCCGAAATAAGACAGTCAGACAGTGCAGACCGTTCAGCACAGGGGTGATATGATCCCTGCATCCAACAATAATCTGGAGACCACATTTTGGATTAGTTGAAGTTTCTGGACAGTTTTCAAAGACAGACCCTTGTAGAGTACATTACAGTAATCACCCTTGGATGTGATTAGAGTATGGCCAGACCACACTTTTAGACTCATTAACATATTAGACCACACCCCATGTCTTCCCTTGGCTTGCCCGGGCAAGCCCCCCCTTGAAAGAAAGGGACGGCAGTTTAAACTGCCTTCACTTGGCTTCCCTGGGTGCCCCGTGGCTGCAGGGGACCCTGTCAAGCCGGCCCTTGAACAGGCCAGGGAAGGCACGGGGAGGCATTTAAAGGCCTCCCCGATCCTTCCAGGGCCTCCCCTGGCCCACCCACCTCAGAGTCACTGGGGGGGGTTACTCTCCAGGCCTTCCCTCTGTAGCCATGCATGCAAAGGTTTTGGCTGTAGTGGGCATGGCCAGCTCTGAAGCCAGCCGGAACTCCGTTCCTGCGCGTTCTTGCCCAAATATAGCCCTGCTTTTAGAGGAAGGGCCATAGCTGGCGTTTCAGCTGAAGGTGATAAAAGGCACAAGATGCCATGGAGGAGAACCGAAATATCCGGCAGCACCTCCAGGCCCTGAATCTAGGGCTGCCAAATGCCCCCGGGGGGTGGAATTTCCCCCGCTTTCGAGCCCCGATTTCCGCTCCCGCGGAATTGGGGCCCGGGGGAAACCCCACCCCCGCGTGCGCGTCACCCGGAAGTGACGTCGCACGCTGGGGGCGGGGCCACGCCATTTGAGGGGAAAACTCTAGGACGCCGGCCGGGAGCCCCCCGCTCTCGGCCAAAAAACATTTGGCAACCCTACCTGAACCTGCTCTTTTAGGGGAGGGCAACCGTTGTCCAGAGTGGGCTGACTCTGCAGTCCCTGACCACTTCTCATCTGACCAACAGCCCCTCAGTCTATCTGGACTGAGCTTCGGTTTCTTCAGGCCCCCGTTCAGGACACAGCCACACAGCTCAGCAGAGAAGGAGAAACAGGGTAGGGTATCATCCACATATTAGTACTGCCTCACTTCGGGTCCCCTGATGATCTCCCCTAGCAGTTCCATGTAGATATCCAACAGCACGAGGGGGGAAGCATGGACCACTGAAGGACCCCTTAGTATAAATGCCACAGAGGCGAGTAGCCCCCCCCAGCACTTCAGAGAGCCAGTTTGGTGTAGTGGTTAAGTGCGTGGACTCCAATCTTGGAGAACCGGGTTTGATTCCCCACTCCTCCACTTGCACCTGCTGGATGACCTTGGGCAAGCCGTAGTTCTGATAACAGCTGTCCTTGAAAAAGAACAGTTTCTGTCAGAGCTCTCTCAGCCCCACCTACCTCACAGGGTGTCTGTTGTGGGGAGGGGAAGGGAAAGGAGTTTGTCAGCCGCTCTGAGGCTCCCTTGGATAGTGAATGGCGGGGTATAAATCCAATCTCTTCTCTTCTTCTTCTTCTTCTTCTTCTTCTTCTTCTTCTTCTTCTTCTTCTTCTTCTTCTTCTTCTTCTTCTTCTTCTTCTTCTTCTTCTTCTTCTTCTTCTTCTTCACTGGCTAGCTCCAAAAGGCAGTAAGATAAGAATCACCAAAACATGGTGTTCCCGGCTCCCAGCCCGAGCCAGCCTTTCCATGATCAATAGGAACTGAAAGTCACTGATAGTCCAGGAGAATCAACAGGGACCTACACCCCATCACTCTCCCCCAAAGATCAGCAGTCAGGATGAACAAGGCCATTTCTATCCTAAACCCAGGCCTGAATCCAGGCCAAAATGGGTCTGGCCTTCAGCAGCTCCATTAAAGGTGGTCAAGGTGATCAAAATCCATTTTGTCAAGAGACCGGAAGCTTCTCTTCCCTCCCGTATGAGGGTGGAATCTCCTTTCAACACAGAAGTCCCCAGTGACAGAAGTCCCCAGTTTATGCATTCCCCAGTTTCCCACCCCTGATAGGTTCATATGGACAGTCACCTGTCTCCATCCAAAGGGTAGAGGAACTTTTCACAGGTGTTTGAATTGGCATTCCCCTGCCAAGCCCCAAGGCATTTTTTCTCCTTACCACTGGCTGTTTTATGCTCTCTCTCATTGGCTAAAAATAAATGCTTACCAGACAATCCGAAATGGGAAATTTCGGTCCACCAAAAATAACCTAGTTTTATGATTCTATCTGTAAGTAAACTTTGTATCCCGCCTGGACATATCTATTTCTTTTTATATTCTGTTTCTTTTTATAATAAATATTTTCCCTGTGAAATATGAAAGTGAGCTGGTGGGATTACCACTCTGCCTCCTCATGAGTTGACAGTCATGCTATCAGCCTTTGCTCCCTGGGAATTTCATTTATTGATTTAAAATATTTATTAGCTGCCCTTCTACCTTAAGAAATGCCATGTTTTTATTTATTTAAATATTGAGATTCTTTTGACGATTGTACAAGAGGACTGGAGAAGCATGTTTGAGAGCTTTTAATATACAAAGTGGTGGCAGTTTATGTTTTTAAAATGATGTCTGGGAACGCAGGGGAAAGCACTCTGCATGTCCCCAGGAGCTGGGAAAACTTCCTCCTCCTTCCTTTTCCCACTGCAGCGAAATTAGGTTTGCCTGCCTCCTCCGGGTGGGGCCTGGAGATCTCCTGGAATTACAACTGATCTCCAAACAACAGAGATCAGTTCCCCAAGAGAAAATTATACTCTGCTGAGGTCTCTCTCCTCTCCCAACCCTGCCATCCCCATGGCTCCAACCACAAATTTCCAGGAATTTCCCAGCCTGGAGCTGGAAACCCTATCTGGCAAATCCACTAGTCCTTTGTAGTGCTTCTTTCTCCCCGTGTGTTTAACCCTTCTCTCCACCTGCTGCTTTTGCCACCACAGTGCTCTCCTCCTGCTATTCCTCTCCCCCAGCCACGGCTCCGGGTGTCTGTTTTCCCATACCACCTGGGGAGAATAAACACTGGAGGGAGTGTGGCAAGAGCAAAGTGGCAGAGGGGCGAAGACCGCAGCAGGCTCCAGGCAGACCTGCCACTTCTCTGCCACAAATTGCTTTGCAGTGGGGTGGGGGTGGGGGTGGACTGGGAGTCCCGAGGCACGCGTGGGCTCCCTGAGCAAGTATTTCCAGCCTAAATGTCAGCCTTGCCTTTTATGGGTAGAGACGGTAAACAAAGATGGCACGTCTGCCATTTTCGTCGGCTGCTGAATAGGTTCTTGGAGGCTGGGTTTTCTGGGAAGCCTTGAACCCCTGGCACTTCTGAAACAAGCGATCAGACGGCTGGTGGAGAAGGCCCTCCCCAGCTGCCTGGTGTCAGGAGGGAGGGGAGCGACGCAGCGGACAACACTTTGCAGGTAAACAGCTTCCGTTCCGGCCTGCTGTGCTCCGGAAACATTGCGAGGGCGTTTTAAAAAATCCATCCAGTCCAGTTCAATTCCCATTGATAATGTCCATGGACAATTAGAGTCAATTAGGAAGAGGCAGAGAGCGACAAGTGTTTGCATTAGGAAAGGGGAGGGGGGGCTGAGGGGGGCAGGTCAATGCTGCAATCCAATTTCCCAACCACTAAATGTAATTAAAGGGTATTACTTACCCAGTTGCCCAGGAGGGCCAGCATATAAATGGGGGAAGCCAACAGCTTTCTGTTCCGAGGATGCAAACCATAGGCAGGCGGCAGCGGCGGCTGAGGCCCTCCTGCCCACCTCTCAAGCTCCGAGAAGCAGCGTCCGTGTATCTCACCATGCTTGCGGTCTTCCTGGTCATCTTGGTTGTCACCCTGCAAGGCACGGTTCCCCGAGAGAACGACTTCCCTTACAGAGTGCCCCTGGACCCACAAGGCATTGTGGAGCTCTCCTGGAACGTCAGCTACCGCCAGGAAGAGGTGCATTTCCAGATCTTGCTCAAAGAGCTGAAATTTGGGCTCCTCTTCGGCATGTCGGATCGAGGCGAATTTGAGAACGCTGACCTGGCTGTCCTCTGGAGTGATGGATTCCAATCCTATTTTGCGGTAAGTAAGCCAATCACGTCTTTGGCCTGGGGGGTGAACGGGCCTCCAATTTGAAGACGTCCTGGAGGTTGTTTGGCCAGGAGCAGCCAGGAAATGTGCTTTGTGAAGTTATTTAGCATTTGATATCAACTGCAAAGGAAGATCCCTTTTTAAGGGCTGGCTACTCTAGGGTTTTGGCCATAAAGCATCCCATATTGAATAATTTGATGGGTGTGAAATGGTCCTTCTCTGGGGCCCTACAGTGAGCTCCCAGATACTAGAGTCTAATTCATAGACTATGACTTTTAAGCAGAATTGGGGCACAAAACCTTTTTGTGATTTTATGAGGGGAAAATTGACCAAGATGCGCAGTATTGTCCAATTGACTGAAGCTGCACTGAAAATTACTTCTCTTAGTGTAAGAATTGAGGAGGCGGCACTCCTGTTTTGAGCACGGAATTTATTTGGAAGATTTAGATATATGTAGACTGCCGCCATCCCTAATTTCAAAAATTGCTTTAACTTCCCTCAAAAGGTTGCTGGGGCTCCCCATCTTAAGTTTACATTTCTGAGGCAACTCTAGCTAAGATATGAAAGGAGACAGAGCATGAGTGGACAGCTGGAGGCCCCAAATCTGGCTCCCTACTTGCCCCTCCTGCCAGTCACCAGACCAGGAGTGTCTAGAGGAAGGGAAGACCGTGGTAGTGGGCAGTGGGCAGCCCACTGACTCCATCTCCACCTCTAAATGGGCCTCATAAAACCAGTTCTGAGCTTGGATATGAAGCAGGGCCTTACAGTGAATCCCACCCCATGTCTCCCTCACAGAAGACCTGCTTGCTAAGAGCAAGCCTCTGGAGGGACAGCCATGCTTGTCTGCGGCAGAGGCCGAGGCACAGCTTTGTCGCTTGTTTGTCCCTTTTGCTTTCGGTCCCCCCTCTCTTCCACATGTGTTTTGCTCCCTCTGGGACTTCTAGAGAGAGCAAAACACATTGGGGGGGGGGAGCCCTGAAGCAATAGGGACAAACGCGTGACTAAAATGGCAATGCGGAAGTAACTACTCAAGGTTCACAAAGGAGGTGGATTTTAATGAGTTTATCAAGCAAAACAAAGCTGACTCTGAGGGACAATTAAAAAAAACAACAACCTCGAACTTGTGAATCAATATTAGGACCAAAATACTGAGTCAACATACTAAATTTAATATTTTTATCCCATTCTCATGGCAATCCTTAACAGAGGGGGGAAAGTTCCTACAAGGAGAAAATGTACGAGAGCTTTTGGCATAGCAAAAGAAGCTCCCTGCAAATTTCTCTGCTGAGGAGAACACTCCAGAGATGAGAGCAGCGAATTTTCTGCCAGCTTCAATCTGAGCACAGTTACTGTGGCAGATGCTTTTGTGGGCCAGAGTGCCTTTTGCCAGAGGGCAAAGTGGAGACTGGTCCTCAAAAACTGTTCTCCAATTAATACACAGTGTTGTTCCAGCAACGCTCCAGATGAACAGAGCAGCCCTCCTGCAGCTCAGACAACGTTGTCACCCTGTGGCAACTGTTTATGTGGAGCCATCCTAAAACCCAGAGAGCTGGCTCGTGCATGCGGGTACAGACAGTTGTGTGATTTGTGGTGGAACAGATAAAAGGCCTCCACTGTAAAACAGTCAGCGCAACACATTGCATTTGAGTCCAAGTCTGTTATTTCATCTGTGCAGGGATGAGACTGCTTTTCGCAACCTTACTGGTTTGATTTGGGAGTCACCATTTGAATTTTGCTTCTGTCTTGTGAGAAATGATCCAGTGGTGTCATCTGTGCATCATCTGCACATAAACTGCATGTCATGAAAATGAGAGACCAAAATCTATGACAACTTCAACATATGGAACCAAAAGGAAACCAAAATGGTCATGTCAGAACATCCTTAGGTCTGCACTTGCGCATTCACACATGCATGTAATGCTTCATCACTTGCATGTGTATACCAGCCCAAAGACCACTTTTTTTGTGGGTTGTGCCCTCCAGATAGCACTGATCTTGCAAGTGTGTATATAGAGAGAGGAGAAATCTTAGAACGCTCACTCCTGGCAGAGCTAACAGTGCAGCTCTCTAAAGAGTTACATCCTTCAGAGGCCGTTGATGTCAATGGGCTTAGAAGGGTGTAACTCTGCTTAGGATCAGAGGTCATTTCGGGGGGGATCGCGGGGGATCGCAGTTCCCCCGGGTGAGGTACGGGGGCGGGGCACATGACGAAGCCCCGCCCCCTGCTTCCGGCCGCCCCACTTCCGGCCCTCATTCAGCCAGGAGGAGGCAGGCGAAGAGGGAGGGTAAGTTGCTTCCTTCCCGCCTCTCCCCACCCCTGCCTGCCTGGGGCCAGGGAGGGCCTTGGCGGGGCTTCCTCGCACTCCCGCCGGCCTTGCAGGTCCACCGCCGGGCCCCTGATGTCAGGGGGTGTGGCATATGCTAATAGGTTCCCCTAGCTGCCTCTCCCAACCCCTGCCTGCCTCGGGCCAGGGAGGGCCTCATGGGGCTCGGCAGTGGAGCTGCAAGGCTGCCGCCGGCAGCCGGGACCGTTGGGGGCAGGGTGTGTGGCCTTATGACACACTTCCGGTGATGTCAGGGGGTGTGGCATATGCTAATGAGTTATGCTAATGAGTTCCCCTAGCTCTTTTTCTACGAAACGACCCCTGCTTAGGATTGCACTGTACAATTGTGAGCGGAGGCGGGGATCAGGGAGTCTGCTGTGTCCGGGCAGGCGCTGCCGCCTTCAATATCTGATCATACCTTCCCTTGTAAAGCTGCCCATCTGCTCTTCGCTGAGCACCAGATCCCTGGCAGATCTTCCATTCTGCTTTTTTAAAAACACAGAAGAAGAAAAATGTGAAACACTTAATAATTAAAGCTCCCTCTTGAAAGGATGTATCTCCAGACCAGAAGGCTGAGCTTGGCTTAGAGTTGTTAACAATGTAAAATGGAGGGAAAGACACCCAATTATCGTCTCTCTCGCTCTCTGTCACCTTCCCCAGACACCCTGTCACAATTCCCACTCCAGCATAATTAAAAGATGGATAAAGAGGCTTTGTAAAAACTGTGCTCTGGGATGACTTTTCCAATTAATTACCTGCTAATCGCTCAGATTGGTGACCTGAATGTTAGCGTTCCTGAAAAGGCAAGGCTTTTAAAAGAATTTTGTTTCTGGACCAGAACTCTCGGTCTGTCTCCCTCCCTCCCTCCTGCTGGGGGTAGATATCACAGAATGAAAAGGCGAGGTTTGTAGGAAAGGGTTTGGTCTTCCATGTACGTCTTGGGCAGAGGGGTTCTGTAAGCCTTCTCGCATCAAGCTTCCCGGTGCTCCAGTCAGAGGTAAGTCCTACTTAATTAGCCTTGCCAGCCTCCAGGTGGTGGCTGGAGTTCTCCTGGTGTTGTAACAGATCTCCAGGCAACAGAGATCAGTTCACCTGTAGAAAGTGGCGGCTTTGGAAGGTGGCCTCTGTGGTATTATACCCCATTGAAGCCCCTCTCCTCCCCAAGCCGCGCCCTCCTCAAGCTCCACCCCCCAAATCTCTCAGAGCCAGCGTGGTGTAGTGGTTAAGAGTGGCAGACTCTAATCTTGAAAAGCAGGCTGCATTCCCCCACTCCTCATTATACATAAGAGAAGACAATGCTGGATCAGGCCAATGGCTCATCCAGTCCACCACTCTGTGTCACACAAGGGCCAAAACCCGGCTGCCATCAGGAGGTCCACCGGCAGGGCCAGAAATCCTGAAGCCCTCCCACTGTTGCCCCCCCCCCAAGCACCAACCATACTGAGCATCCCTGCTCCATGTGCTTCCTCCACATGAAGCCTGCCAGGTGACCTTGGGCCAGTTACAGTGCTCTCCGAACTCTCTTAGCCCCACCCGCCCAACAAGGTGCCCATTGTGGGGAGAGGAAAAGAAGGAGACTGTAAGCCACTTTAAGGCTGTGGTCACACCTGCCAGTTGAAGTGGAGGGGGAGCGAGGCTACCCCCTCCAGAGTAATTTGGCAGTTCCGAGATCAAACCTTCCTTTGTAGCTGTGGGCCCAGCCACTGCCCCCTATATATGTCTACATATATATATACCCCATCTATAGGGGGTAGTGGCCCAGCCCATCACTGTGTGATAAGACGCAACTGCAGGTGAGTCTTTTTGGGGGGGGGCGTTTGTTTCCCATGCGCATAAATGAGGAATCGCACCTCCGCTCTGAGGGCTCCCTATGGATTATGCGATGATGCGCATACTGCGAAGAGGGGGGGGGAATGGCACTGAGCCGGGATGACATGCTCAAGCCATCCTGACAGCTTGAGAGGATGCTTAAGTGATCAGACAGGGGGAAGTCCGTCCGTGGCTCGTCGGAACCCATTAGAGCAGAATTTCCCCAGTTTCTTTTAACTCTGCTTCTGTGGCGGAGCAGCACAGGTTGCCGACAAGCGGGACGCTTCCCAGTTGTTGCTGTCTGATCGTTCCCTTTAGATCTGTCAGGCATTCGCGCCTATGTCAGATCTAAAGGCACGTGTGATCGCAGCCTGAGACTCCTTTTATTAGAGAGTAGTGGGGTATAAAAACCAACATCTTCTTCTTTTCCTCTTCCTCCCCCCCCCTTACACTCATCTCTCTAGAAACTGTGACTGTTGTATGTTGGGTCCAAATGTAATCTGCAGACCTTCAATCAAAAGAGATTATAGTTTTGCAAGATCATGCAGCAAAGCCCTAGAAGGTTGCCCCCCCCCCCTTCTGTCTCCAGACTGGGCTGTGTTTATTAGTCATAAAAAAAGAAGAAAAGGATTTTCTTAACCCCTCTCAAGTGATGAGAGGAATACACACCACAGAGCCAGATTGGTGTAGTGGTTAAGTGCGCGGACTCTAATCTGGGAGAACGAAACATTGGAATTTACCTGAAGGTTTCTTCTCTTCAGTAGACAGAGGGTCCATCTTCCAATGATTTAACCATAGGTTCATTCTTACCACTGTACTGGTGGCCTGTGCTCTGGCACCGAACTGCATGGCCTCTTAGGATGCATCTGATGCAAATTTTGCAGCCCTTTCATCTTTAGGATGGATCTCTGAAGTGTCAAGGGGTCAGTGTTGGGCTCTTGAAGCAAGATAGCGGCCCAAACCAAGATGGCCCTTGAAAAATCTGGGAGTATGGCAGGTGGCTCAGATTGTCAGAGAGGCTGCTTCAGGGGATCCCCTAGGAGCACCTAATTATTATTAATATTTTTACCCACATGTTGGCCACAGCCTTAGGCAAAACTGCTCCTAAATGTAAGACTACTACTGGAGCATCCCCCTATGCACGCAAGACATTGCCTGCCCTGAGGGTGCTAAGTTTGTTTGACTTGTGTGGCTAGCCAATAAACCACACAGTGAAATAAACTATTCCAGGCAATAAAGGGTAAAAAAATGATTTATTCGAATAATGAACATCTCACAGCAAAGAAATTCAGCGTGGATGTTCAGTGAGCAAATACGGGTAGAAGAAGAAGAAGAAGAGATTGGGTTTATACCCCATCCTTCACTACCCAAAGGAGTCTAAGTGGCTTACAAACTCCTTTCCCTTCCCCTCCCCACAACAGACACCCTGTGAGGTAGGTGAGACTGAGGGAGCTCTGAGAGAACTGCCCTCTCAAGGACAGCTCTTGTCAGAACTATGGCTTGCCCAAGGTCATCCAGCAGCTGCAAGTGGAGGAGTGGGGAATCAAACCCAGTTCTCCCAGATTAGAGTCCGCACACTTAACCACTACACCAAACCAGCTTATATACTCTTCTTGCTCCTCCAACTTTAGATCATTTTTGACATCATTTAGACATGCTCAGTTCAGATTTGTCTGGTCAGTCATCAATCACATATTTGACAAACACATATCAATCACATATTTGACAAACACATATCAATCACATATTTGACAAACACATATCAATCACATATTTGACAAACACATATCAATCACATATTTGACAAACTTGGCTGCGTCTCAACTCTACAATGCAGGTGCTTGTCTCATTATATTGATTTATATACATCTTCATTTTCTTGGCTGCCTACAAAGGCTCCTTTCACCTTTGAATGAACTCTCAAGCTGAGTTCATCTTCAGTACAAAGCTTAGATGTTTTCATTACAAAAATGGTTCTTTTACATGGATACATGCATATAAAAGTCATTCTATAGGTTATGACAGCTTAAAGCAGTGGTGAAAAGTACTGTCCTAATTAAGTCTGTTGACATTATAACACCTGCTTGTTAGAAGATTCTTCTGCTGTCAATTAAAGTGATTTAAAACACCTGTTTTCTTTACAACTCTGCTTAGTGGGTAACAGGTTGTTAATTCTCCAGGAGAATCCCAAAGAATTTCTTCCAAAGATTCCTGGAAATCAGCAATAGTCATTAGACAATCATTTGAACATTTGAATGTCTCCTACACCAGGAACTGCCCATTCTGCCTTTAGTATGTAATCAAAGAATTTGAAGATGAACATATTTCAGGACTCTTTGGATGGTTTCTCAAACCCTCTAGTATCTAAATTAGATGAAGCTGATGATCTAGGGTTTGTTTTTTGTATACAAATGGTAGTTAAGAAAAGGCAAAGCCACTTTTTTTCTTCTTTTTTAAATCTCTGGAGATGTTCCAGCCAGAAAGGCCTAGGAGAATTTTCTGACCATTCCCCTTCTTCTTTATCAGAGCTTGTTGTCATTTATCCTGTGGCTGAAAAGAGCCCCTCCACCCCTGAACCCAAGCCTGACATGGGTGGTGAGGGAGAAGGGGGGACATCTCTTTAACTAGCTCTCAAAAGCTCCTGATGTTGCCGCTGCTCGTGTCCTTATCGGCGAGATCAGCCACAGCCACTGCTTGGCCAGGTACTCTTAGCCCCGGAAAGGCCATCTTGATTCCCTGTGCACACGCACAGGGCTGGGGGAGGCCCAGGCCAGACCGAAGGCCTAAAGAGGGAGGGCAGAAAAAGTGCGGGGAAAACCCTGAACAGCTGCCCATTTTGGAATTTCCCTTAACTGCTGAAACCATGCTGGGAAAGATCTCAGAGAAGGCGCTGCTCTGCTGCATTTGCTTGGATTGACCCTTTGTTTACCTTGGGGGTCCTCATTCCACTGCCCCTATGTTTCGGGGGGGATTTGACCTTCAGCTCCAACCCGCTCACTCCCTGTAGGCCTGGAAGCCTCTGAGTCTGTATGGGGCAGGCCAGACGCTGCAATCGGCTCATGGTTGTTGGACCCAGTAGAGCTTTATGGGGGTTTTCCAGCGCCATTGGGGGTCGGCTGCAGAAACGACCCGAAGCCCTCGGGTCCGGCAGCACCAACAGAGGCCCGTGCCAGTCTCCAGTGCCTGAAGCCTCAGGTGGGAGAGGCCAGCCACAATGGTCTCCCCCTTCTGTCTAAGACTGGCCATGGGGCCCTGCCTCAAGGCTCTTCCATCTTCCATACTTACAGGGTAAGAGACTCTAAGAGACTGGCTCTGCATTCAGACCCAGTAGAGCTCTGTTGGATTTTTCCAGCGCAGTTGGGGGCCGGCTGCATTAACAACCTGAAGCCTCAGGCCTGGAAGCCCCGACAGAGGCCCACGCCAGTTTCCGATGCCTGAAGCCTCAGGCGGGAGAGGCCTGCCACCACGGTCTCCCACTGAGGGCAGCTTGTGGCATTGTAGATGTTTCTGCTGTTGGCCAGTCTCCGATGCCTGGAACCTCAGGCGGGAGAGGCTTTAGGTCTCTTTTTCCTTCTTTTAAGACCATCATTGGGGCCTTTCTTCAAGGCTTTTCCATCTTCCATATAAGGCAAGAGTCTCCAAGAAAGCAGAGTGGGGCTATTGGAACTGGAGGGTCAGCCTCATTCTGAGCCAATAGAGTCTACACAAATTTGCATAGCCCTTCCTGGAGTGAGTGGTAGCCAAATTGCCTTGGTTTATTAATAAATGTGGGCAGGGGTCGTTTCGTAGAAGGAGCTAGGGGAACTCATTAGCATAACTCATTAGCATATGCCACACCCCCTGACATCACTGGAAGTGTGTCATAAGGCCACACACCCCGCCCCCAACAGTCCTGGCTGCCGCCGCCGGCTTTGCAGCTCCACTGCCGAGCCCCATGAGGGGCCCGGCGGTGGACCTGCAAGGCCGGCGGGAGTGCAAGGAATCCCCGCGAAGGCCCTCCCTGGCCCCAGGCAGGCAGGGGTGGGGAGAGGCAGGGAGGAAGCAACTTACCCTCCCTCTTCTCCTGCCTCCTCCTGGCTGAATGAGGGCTGGAAGGGGGGCGGCCGGAAGCAGGGGGTGGGGCTTTGTCATGTGCCCCACCCCCCGTACCTCACCCGGGAGAACTGCGATCCCCCGCGATCCCCCCGAAATGGCCTCTGAATGTGGGGAATATGAATATTAAATGGAAATAGGCATATAAGGGATCAATAACCTATGTATACAGGAGTCCCACTTTAGTCCAGTAACCCAGAAATAAACACAGAGACCAGATCTTAAAGAAACAGTTTCTTTACTGAGACGTTTCCACAAGCATACAATAAATCCAAGCGCACGCACAATTACACAGATCTAAGAAATATAGATGGAAAGGTATAGCGACATTCGCATTAGCAGGTAGTTCGTTGAGGGGTGATACGTACCTGTCCTGAAGAGGCAAAATGATCCTGCAGCGCAAAGAGGAAGGGAGACTATAAGGGAAGAGATTCGTGTTCTGAACCGGCAGAGCATGTGGAGGACCCTGGGCAGTGCTTAAACTGAGGGTCTGCAAGTTAGGATGGGGTCAGGTAGAGAGGAAGTGAGAGAGAGAGTGCGCATGCTGAATCTCTCCTTTTATACCCTAAAAGTGGCTGGGTGGGCTTATGCCTAGTCAGTCACATAGTCCCCAGGAAAACTAAAAAAAAACAACTACTGATGGTCAGGAGATGACCATGAGAAAGGGATTAATTGGGCAATTGACATAATGTTCCTCTATAGTGACACCTTTCAGAGACTGGGGTTTAAGACAAAGGAGAAGAATAGATAGTTGTTCCAGTGCTTGGCCAGCCATCAGTGTTAACAATCCAATGCTCTGCAGCTGCATTATCTTGACGGGCTCAGGGTGGGTTAGTCAGCTAGTTAATCCTGTCATAGCCAAGTTCTTTTGTTTAACTTGAATCTGACTACATACAGCTTCGGGTGATGTTGCTAGAGCGAAAGTAGTGGTGGGGAAATGCCTGCATGGTAGGGTTGCCAAGTCGCAGCGGGGGATTGTATGTCTTCACAGAATCCGTGCCGCGGGGACGGCTACGCGTCGCTCTGGCAATGGGGATCCAAACAGCCCCGTTGCCAGAGCGATGCGTAGCGTCATGTCCAGGTGACGGCGGTGCAACGCATCTCGCCGTCCTCGCGGCATGGATTCTGCAAAGACATGCGGGTCCCCCGCCGTGATTTGGCGAGATTTGGGAAGCCTACTGCATGGTGGAGACTATGGCGTTTGAGCAGGAAAGTTCATGTTGTCTTTGCAAAGCATGGCTTCTCTATTAGTCTAGATGATAGTTCCAGGTGTCTGCGATTCTCAGGGAAGTTGGAATGCCGTCTACCTGGGTTTGCAGTCATCTTTAGGGCTGCAGGGATGGATGGCATTGGGTCTTCCATGGGTCCACATCTGGCTTTAACATGCTGCTTCAGTCCAAGGCTTTCCCTTGGCTGAGTGCATGTCTCTTTGTCCAGTAAGTTGGCTCTGTCTCATGAGCACCAATCAGTCCATTTTCCCTGGCACACTCTTTGTATAGTCCAGATATAGAGGTATATCAAAAGTCCATTCTTTATAAGAAGCTTGCAGGGCAACATGAGAGGAGGCGTGACCTAACCAGTTTGGATTACTTCCCCCACTGAAGGAGAACCGGGTTTGATTCCCCACTCCTCCACTTGCAGCTGCTGGATGACCTTGGGCAAGCCATAGTTCAGTCAGAGCTGTTCTTGAAAAGAGCAGTTCTCTCAGAGCTCTCTCAACCCGACCTACCTCACAGGGTGTCTGTTGTAGGGAGGGGAAGGGAAAGGAGTTTTTAAGGTGCTCCAAGACTCCGAGTGAAGGACAGGGTATAAATCCAGTCTTCTTCTTCTTCCTCTTCTTCCCTAGAAATGTCACACTTTTCCAATCACCAAAGATAAGACATGTAAAATATTTCTTTCTTTATTTTGAAGCAACATCCTACTGTTCCATTTGCTTTATTGGTAGAGTTACACTCGTAGAAGGGTGTAACTCTGTTTAGAATGGTGATGTAAATCCCATAATAGATAGATAAATGATTAAATAAATAACCAAGCAAGCCAGGATAGAGTCCGTAGCCTTAAAGCCTGTGTGCATGAGAGCGACATTAAATCATTCGAGCTCTTGGGAGTCTGCTCATCCTGATAAGATGTTGCCTGCTGCAGCATCTCTGCACAATTCTTGGCCCTGGCTGTCATTGCGTTTGGTATGATCAGATCATTCGGTCACCCCCTGTTCAGAGATGCAGTCAAATTCTTGCTGTCTAAGGAGGCTACCTGTTCTATCTTTGGGAAGCATGCCCAGGTGTGTGTGTCGTTCCTCGGAAAGCAAGGAGTTTTCCCTCTGAAATCCTCTGTCAGCAGCAGGGCCAGTGTGTCCATATAGGGAGGTTATGCGGTTGCCTAGAGCAGCACCTTAAGGAAAGCACTGCACTGGCCTGCCGCCCCGCCCCTCCCTTGCCAAAAGCTGCAAAGGGGAGTTCGGCTGCGGACGCTGCCACAGGGCCACTTCCGAAATCTCAAGCTTCCTCACTTGTCCTTTCTCACAATGCCCCTGGGAGGTAGGCCACGGCACCGGAGCCCATGGCCAGAGCCAGCTGCTGCATGGGCAATGCACTTCCGTCCAAGCAAAGGCGCTCAGCAGCTGCCCAACAACCTGGCCGCAGGGTTGCCCGCACTTACCCTTTCAAAGAAAACAATGGCGGCAGAGGGCTGAGTTTACAGTGGTTCTTCCCCAGCCCAGCCCCTCTCTGGCCACAGAAGGCCCTTCGGGTCCCCCCTGTCTGGCCCCCTTCCATTCCCAACCAAGCAAGTCCTGGAGAGGCCTCAGCCCGGGCCCCGGCCCGCTGTCCTGCCATACTCCAAAGAGGCTCCACGCCAGCCTCGCAAATATCGACAGGCTGGAGAAGGAAGGCCTCCTCTGGCTACCAGGGCCTGCCAGGTTGAGGGGCTCTTCGGCGCTCCTCCAGCCTGACCTTGGGCGTCAGCCCACCCCATCTAGGGCCCTCGATGCCGCAGATGGGCCTTCCTTGTGGGAGGGGGAGGCTCCCAGAACTGAGGCCGCCGCACACTGGCTGCACAGCTGAGCCCAAAGACTGCCCCGCCAGATGCCTCCCCCCTGCCCCCTGCTGGGCAATCACCACTCCCACGCCCGGGAGGGAGGGGGCAGGCAGGCGGAGGAATTACTCTCTCCACTCGTCTGGATTAAGCCCAAATCCAATCAGGGAGGAGAAAATGGCCTCTTTCAGAACCAATCAGACACGGCATGAAACCCCCCCTCAGAACCCCCCCCTAAAGAGTATACAAGATTAATTCTCAGTAGGAGACATAGAGCATTGGCTCCAAGTATAAAGCGACCTGACGAAGCATTGAGGGAAACAGATTGTTTACCTGGGAAATCTGTAGTCGCGTGGCAGTTGTTTGGAAGCAGCAGCAGCACTGCATGACATAGAATAAAGAAAAGGAGAAGAAGCATATTGGTGGGCTGTACCTGGACTACCTGAAGGCTGGCGACCCTAGTAATTAGGGTGGTGGTGTGCAGGGCTTTTTTTTGGGGGGGGGGAAGCGCCAGAACAGAGTTCCGGTACCTCTTCGATAAAATTATTTTTAAAATGTTTAAAAGTTCATAAATTTCAGGATACAGTTTGAAAACTTCATTTCCTTCTTGAGAGTTCTGGCATCTCTCTCTCTCTCTCTTTTTTAAAGCCCTGGTGGTGTGGGGGGTAATTCATGGGGTGGATTCCTCACATGCCATAGGGGGACTTGCATAGAGCGACATTGTGGGTGAAAAAACCTGACCACATGGTAGGGCTGCCAAATCCCCCCGGGGGGCGGAAAATCCCCCGCCCCAGAGGCCCGTTCCCAGACGCTGGGGAATCGGGCCCCGGGGGGAACCCCGCCCTGGCGTGCGCATGACAGGGCAGTGACGTCATGACACCGGGCACGCTGGGGGTGGGGCCACGGCCATACAAGGGAAAACTCTATGGTTTCCCCTTGTATGGTCATAGCTCCGCCCCCAGCGTGCCCGGCGTCATGACGTCATTGCCCTGTGACGCGAATGTGGCGCGCGCGCACACACGCCAGGATCCCCCCACCGGCAAGGTAAGTCACAGTTGGCAACCCTACTACATGGGGTTCCATGTACTCCAGATAACATCAAGGCAGCATGATGTCTACACAGTTCTGTAAAGTAAAGGTAAAGGTCTCCCTTGCTCGAAAGCCAGTCGAATCCGACTGTC
>NW_015163101.1:757375-788778 GCF_001447785.1 Gekko japonicus | reverse complement strand
GGTAAGTCACAGTTGGCAACCCTACCACATGGGGTTCCATGTACTCCAGATAACATCAAGGCAGCATGATGCCTACACAGTTCTGTGCTAGATACCAAACTCTGTGAGAGCACAATGAGAAGATTATCTGGTAAAGAAATGTTGCTCACTCTTCTTTTTACAGATCTTGCCCTCGTCTAGGTTTCCTTCTCTGTCGTTTCCCCTCTCCTCTTTCTTAATCGCTAACAATCTGCACGACAAGGTGGCAGCATCTTGGTCAGTGTGGAGCACCTGAGAATCAGTTCCCCGTGAGCCTGAACTCACTTTTTGCAGGCAAAACAGAAGAAGGGGCAAGAGCCCAACCCAAAAATGGAACTGGACACCTAACAGGCTGAGGTCACAAGCGCGCACACGTGTATAAATAAACGAAATATATCTTTAATATTACAGTGCAATTAAATAGCTAATTAAAAACTCCAAATAGTTAATTAAAATCTCCCGGCGCACATATGCACACTGTGAGTGACGGAACTGTTGTATTCAGTATGATTATACCATCTCTCACTGTCTTTGGTGTGGCTATAAAGATCAAGAGCCAGATGTAATACTCCCACAGTACCATACATGCCTAACTGTGATACAGATTCCTTCATATAGTGCATAAAGGTAAAGGTAAAGGTTCCCTTTCTCAAAAGCCAGTCGAATCCGACTCTAGGGTTGCGGTGCTCATCTCCGTTTCAAAGCCGAAGAGCCAGCGCTGTCCGAAGACGTTTCCGTGGTCATGTGCCTGGCATGACTAAACACCAAGGCGCACGGAACGCTGTTACCTTCCCACAAAAGTGGTACCTATTTATCTACTTGCAATTTCTTGCTTTCAAACTGCTAGGTTGGCAGGAGCGGGAGCTAGAGATGGGAGCTCACTCCACCATGTGGCACCAGGGTCTTGAACTGCTGAACTACTGACCTTCCACAGCCTGCAGTTCAGCGTCTTAACCACTTGATCACCGCAGCTATGTAGTGCATGCGTGGTATTAAATTGGGACCACTGAAGAAGGCTTTTGCGGCTGAAATGTGGCTGGTCCAATTTAATTTGTTTATTAGTTCCAATCAGTACTAATAAGAGTATACTACATTGTATGTTATGAGTACAGCAAGGTGTGCTACTAAGAGTAGACTTACTGTAATGTGTACTGCACAGTGTGTTACCTGTATGGCCTAAAGGCCTATTCTGTTTTTAATTAACTATTTAAGTGCACTGTAAAATTAAAGATATATTTTGTTTGATCTTTCTTACATATATGCTTGTGACCTCAACCTTTTAGGTATCCAGTTTACTTTTTGCAGGGCCTATAATAGCAAAGGTCTCTTCTCCCTCCAAGGTAACACGGAGATTTTTCTCGCCTGCAGGATGCCTGGAGTGACCAAAAGGGGGAGCTGCACATGGACTCCGAGCAGAACTATAAGCTCCTCAGAGCACTGAAAACCTCTGAAGGACTCTGCCTGCTGTTTAAGAGGCCCTTTGCAACCTGTGACCCCCGGGACTATCTCATCGAGGTAGTGCCTCTCTGTGCCCACCTGCGGCACCTTGTACCAGATTTAAATGTGGGGTTGGCAGGACAGAAGAGCTCACCTGTGCAACTTAGGGTTGCTAACGCGGGCTTGGACAATTCCAGGACATTTGGGGGTGGAGCCGGGGGGGGGCAGAGTTTGGGGAGGGAGCTTAGCAGGGGTGTGAGGCCACCGAGGTGACCGTCCAAAGCTGCCACTTCCTCCAGGGGGACTGATCTCTGTAGTCTGGAGGTGAATTGTAATTCCAGGACACCTCCCGGCCCCACCAACGGGATGGCAGTCCTAGCAGCTCTGCACATGCTCAGCATCTAACTGAAACTGGGCCCTCAGCCAATACGTATAGCCCACAAGATCACCAGTAAGGGCAGGCATTGGTGCTGGCACACTTGTAGACGCTGTGTGTTGTGTCACATGGTTGAGTTTCTCCGTCCCATTAGGACCGCATTTGGTTGAGCATCACTAGCCCAGAGCTAGGAATTATGCCCCATGAATTGTGGCTTATATTTAGAGAAGAGAATAGGGTTGCCAAATGGTGTCGGGGGGCGGGGAATCCCCCGCTTTGACGGCCCGATTTTCGATGCGATGAAAATCGGGCCCGGGGGAAAACCCACCCCCGCGTGTGCGTCACCTGGAAGTGACGTCGCACGCTGGGGGCGGGGCCATGGCCATTTGAGGGCCGTGGCCCTGCTCATTAGGGCTGCCAGCTCCAGGTTGGGAAATACCCGGGGGTTTGGGGAATGGGTCCTGAAGAGGGCCAGGATTGGGGAGGGAAGGGATTTCAACAGGGTATAGAGTTCACCTTCCAAACAGCCATTTTCTCCAGGTGACCTGATCTCTAGTTTGCATGGTGAATTTCATATTTAAATTTTGAACATGGGATTTTAGTATCTCATATTTAAGTGTTTTAGGGAGCATACTTAGGCAGATCTATTCAGAAGGAAGTCTTATTCTGTTCAGTGGGGCTCAATCCCAGGAAAGTGTCCTTAAGAGATTTAGGAATTCTTGATTTGCCCCCTCTCTCCACAATTGCTTTAATTTTTGGTGGGGCTAAACATAAACTTTCATATGCTGTAAAGTGTGTTTCATGCATTTTGAGCGTGCATTTTTATTTTGTACCACTTCTTGTGGTTATATACAAAAATGAGTATGTGTTTCAAACAGCAATCCCATTGGTGTGTCAGATATGAAAATGCAGGAGCATATGATACAATAGGTGATATGGGTGTCAGGTCCCCTGCTAAGTCACTCTCCACACACTATTGGCAGTGGAATGTTTATTGGAGATATGCTTGCAGTGGGTTCAAGAGCTCTTGTTAGGACTAAAGAAATTCACGGGAAATTACAATATATAGGTAAAGGCATAAAATTCTACATTCATCCACGTCACACCTACCCCTGGCGTTACTATGGCAACACAGTTGCCATATATGGTGCCCTATATAACTAGGCTGGCAGAGAGATCCTCCAAGGTCAGTCCCATGGGAACCAACCCTCGGGGCACATCTTCAGGAAAGTTACGGCCTCTGCTCCCATGCACTCCAACAACAGCACACACCCCTTAGGGTGACAAGCAAAGGTGAAGAGAAACAGAACTTATAGAAATCGAAAGTTAAGCCTGAGCTTGACAATGAGAGGCAATAGGATAACCATCTTCAAGAACTTGAAGGGCTGTCATGTCGAGGATGGTGCAGAGTTGTTTTCTGTTGCCCCAGAAGGGCAGGCCAGAACCAACGGGTTGAAATTAAATCAAAAGGATTTTGCCAAACATTGGGAGGAACTTCCTGACAGAGCGTTCCTCGGTGGAACAGGCTTCCTCGGGAGGTGGCAGGCGCTCCTTCTTTGGAGGTTTTCAAACAGAGGCTAAACGGCCATTTGATGGGAATGCTGATTGTGTGAACTTAGGCAGATCATGAGAGGGAGGGCAGGGAGGGTTGCCTCAGTGCCTAGTTCTTGCGGCCCTTTCTTACACGCCCAGGGAAATGCTGATCGCCACTTTGGGGACAGGAAGCCATTTTTCTCCAGGCCAGTTTGGGGGGGTCTTTTTTGCCATCTTCTGGACATGGAGCAGGGATAGGTATTTGTGAATCTCCTGCTTTGTGCAGGAGGTTGGACTAGTTGATTCTGAAGATCCCTTCCAAATCTATGATTCTATGTCCAAACTTAAACTAACTTACTTGCATCAAAATTTGAAGTTAGGGTGAGGCGAGGGGAATCAGGGATTGAACAGCCATTATGCTAAGCACTCTATAGAGGAAGGAGAATTCTCTGCTTAGCCCCAGGGTCAGCTGGCAGAAGTCCATCTAGCATCAAAGCAGGCACTAAGACGTTAGATAGCATGGCCATGCAGAACCAGAGTGTGAGGGTCTCCTTTAGCAATGAATGAGGAAAGGCAGCTGACCTGGGAGCTTTATATTGGCTACTGAATGGGCCATCTGGTGTCACCTGTTTCTCCAGGACCATGGCATTGTGGATATGGAATATATAAAAGAGGTTAACCAAGATGATCACAGGGTTGGAGCACCTTTCCTATGAGGAAAGGCTGAAGAGTCTGGGACTTTTAAGTTTAGAAAAGATATGACTAAGGGGGGACAGGATAGAGGTTTATAAAATTACACACACGGTAAAGATATGGGACAGAGAGAACTGTTTTCTCCCTCTCCCAAAATACCAGAGGGCAGTAGAACTTGTGATGGACACTAGATTTGGGAAGGAAGTCTCTGCCAGAGGATGTAATGATGGCCCCAGGAATGAACATTTTTTTAAGGGATTAGAGAAATTTATGGAGGATAAGTCTGTCAACAGCTACTAGCCATTGGTGGCCGAGGGTAACCTCCACATTCAGAGACACTAATCCTCTGAATCCCAGAGCCAGGAGGCAACATCAGGGGAAGGCCTTGGCCTCTCTGCTTTGCTGGTGAACCTCCAGAGGAACTGATTGGCGACTGTGTGAGACAGGATGTTGGACGAGATGGACCCTCACTGGTCTGATCCAGCAGGGCCGTTCTTACATTCTTATGGATAGCAGGCCTGATATGCCAGCAACTCCACCTCTAGTCAGCGGTGCCAGGGGCCCAGACACACCACTCGAGCCACAGGATTCCTCAGGGACCTGCCACCCTTCTTGAAGTGGGATTTTTCAGCATGGCGGAGTGGCAAATGCACGTTCTGCCCTTTTTTTCCTAGGATGGCACCGTGCACCTGATCTACGGCATTCTGGAGAAACCAGTCTCATCCCTCCAAGCAATCAATGTTTCGGCAGTACTCCGGAAAGGGTTGCAAAGGGTGCAGCTGCTGAAGCCAGAGATCAGCATTCCCAGACTACCTGCAGACCAGAAGACCATGGAGATAAGAGCCCCTGATGTGGTCATACCCGACCAGGAGACCACCTATTGGTGCTACATTACTGAGCTTCCTGAAGGTTTTTCAAAACATCATATTATCATGGTAAGTGGCAGAGGGAGGTGGGGCTGGCTGGCCGCTCACAAGTCCCCCGGCATTGTCTCCTCAGTTCTTGGTCACTTCAAGCCCTCATTATCACCTTGTTGCTTTTTTCTTCTTCTTCTTCTTCTTCTTCTTCTTCTTCTTCTTCTTCTTCTTCTTCTTCTTCTTCTTCTTCTTCTTCTTTTTAATTCCCCCGGAGGGGAGTTTTTTATTGTTTTTTTTTGCACTGCAAATAACTAACAGAAAAAAGGGGGGAGGGGACTACATATATGGGAGAAAGCAAAGAACCCACTACTGACTAAAAACCCAAGATAGGAGATCTTCCAGATGACTTTTTCTTCAAAATCCAGAGTCTTTCATCGCTATACTGCTAGTGAACTGTGTCAATCTTTTACCCCTTTTACCCTCCCCTTTCAAATTTTCTTGCCCAATACCGTACCCTCCCATCCTCCCCCTAGAACCAAAGTTCTCAAAGGCACAGTTCAGAGTCCTTCAGCTTTTACTTCTTTTTCTTTCTCTTCCATAACTTGTAGGGACTTTTCGGGGCTGCTGCCCCTTTCTCCGACAAAGAGTCCTCACCAGATGAACCAGTTTCTAGCTCACCACTGGACCTATCGTCCTCTTCTTTTTCCCCGTCCTCTGACCTTCCCAGCTGCTCGTTTAGAAACTCTTTAGCCTTAAGAACAGAGTCTATCTTGACTTTCTTCTCCTTGATCTTGAATGTTACTCCTTCTGGAAACAGCCATTTATATCCACACAAGTTCTTTATATTTCTTCCTGTGTTGTCTCACTTCAAATGGAATATCCTTTAGCGTTCTGACTTCATTCTCCCCCACCTTCAGTGGGGTCCCAGAAACTGCTTTCAGGATAGCATCCCTGACGTGCCTCTTCGAGAATCTTACCACTATTTCCCCAGGCAGATTATTCTTCTTTATATATCCTGAATATGACCTATAGGCCACATCCATATCGTTGAGCAATAAATCCGCTTTTATCTCTGTCACTGGGGCAAGTAAATCCCTCATAAATTCTTTAAGATTCTCCCCTTTATTTTCTGGCACTCCCTGGAAGCGAAGGACCATATTGGCTTTATCCATTTGAACTTGTAGCATCTGATTTTCCAAAGAATCAGTTTTCTTCTCCAAATTTTTCACTTTCTTCCTCACTTTCTGCATTGTTACTGCCATTTCCTTTACTTTTTCTGCATCCTGCTTCATTACTTGGATCAAGTCCATTATTTGCGTTTGCTGGGCAGTGATGTTTCTTGTAACAGTTGAAAGCTCTTTTTGCTGCGCTGTGATGTTTGCCGTCACTGCCATCATCTGTTCTTTAAAAACATTGAGCTGTTCCAGCAGAGGACGCATGACTTCAGTCATAGCCTTTGTAATCTCACTGGTCGTTTCCGGTCTCGGGGACTCTGCTTTCGCCTTTAACAGTCTCTCTTTGTCCTTGTCCCTCTTCACCGCCATATTTTCTCCGCTTGTTTACTTTTCGCAAAAGTTAAAAAGTCTCTGAATATGCGCTTATCTGTATTGCTCGATGGGTGAGTACTTTTGGGCAATCGCGTTTTCACTTTTTCCCGCTCCCCTCCCTTTTCGCTTCTCCGTTCGTGCGCATGGGAGGCGTCCCTCCCCCGCCCGCTTTACTCTCTCCGCATTGGAAGGGGAGCGTCTTTCTGTTTAAAATTCAATTCTGGGTTGACTCACGTTCATAGCTGGTCTTGTGACCCCTTTTCCTTCACCGTTTTTTGCGCTCGGTCTCCCAAGCTTGTCCCGGCCGGCTTCACTTTTACCATTCAGTCTCTCAGCAGAACGGACCACTGGAGCAAGAGGGAGCCTCAGTTCCATGGCATTCCACCATGGAAGCGGCTACCCCCTCCAAGCTCCTTGGTCAGGCGCCCTCCCCCGGGCTCCTGGGGGGGTCTACGAGCCAGCTTGCCCCCTCCATTCGCCGGAGCACGGAAACACCCCCGGAGTGTCTGGGAGGTGAGTCCGTGTTTGTGCCGCCATCAACCGGAAGTCCTGCTTCATCCTTCTTGATGTTTATCCTTTCTCTCTCATGATGTAAGTCCCGCTCTCGTTATTTCACATGGGAAGGCGCTTCTGCTTGGCCACCCAGCCTCCTTCCTTGCCTGGACTTCCATCAGCCTGCCTAATCTATCCTGCTCATTGTTATGACTGCATTTCCCCTCTTTTCTCCTCCCGACATTTGGCTCCAGTGACTCTTCTTTCAAATGTCATCAGTCTCTTGTTCCAGTTCATCTGTTTGCACGAGCCCTCTCTGTCTCTACCTCACCTCAGTCTTCTCTCTGGTCCTCCTTAAATGCAAAATTATACCTTCCATATTCTGCTTTGCCCTCTTCTCCTGTTGCTCCTCTCACCCATTAGACCCCCTCCCCTGGCTCCTTCTGTTGGTGTTCAGTGCCTCCCCTTTCTATGCTGGCATTTTCTAAGTGGTCTCATGTGCTTGCCCTCCTTTCCGCCCCTTTCCCATCCCTTTTGTGTCTTATTGAGATGCTAAACACGTGGGTGAGGCCAGGGACCTTGAGTCTGCTTTATCAGTACATCCTCTAATTGCATCAGGTGCTATAGAAGTCAGTCAGTTGCCATCCAATCAATTTTATTGGGTTATTAATTCAGCAGATAGGTCTGGCTGGGTTTCGAGGAAAATCTCCCCTGGTCGGATTCTCTAGTGATGGTAGGTTTCATCTGTTTGCTTTACTCTGTTCTGTGCAATGATCCTCTCTACCTCATATAACAAGGGAGTGTTGGTGGACCTGGCCTCCCAGCTGATTGCTGCCCCCATCCCTCCCAGCATCATTAGCGCCTTTCTCAGATATTGCACCTATCCTTTGGGAGCTGAAGCAATTCCTGTGATCCCCACAAAACACCTGGGAGCACTGGGTGCAGGATCACAGTTGCGAGTACTGTGCTGTGTCAGGCAAGCTCTGTGGAACTAGAGAGTTCTTCACTCTGATCTCAGTTTTCATTGTAATTAGCAAGATTCCAGTCCTCTTGGCTGCATGGATTGGCGTTAAAGTGATCGATGCCCAGCAAAACCTCTGAGGGTCAAGGGGAGCTGAGAGGAATTTCCAGTGGTCAGGCCACTGATCAAGGAAATATGGGCACCTTGACTTAATTGCTACAGATAGAAGAATCCAGTTTTTCTCGGCACATAATTTTTATTTTATTTTAGTGCAGAGCATATACTGTCCAACAGTTGCTTTTCAGCTTCTTTGAAATTAGTAAAAGCATAAAAATCTCCTTGGAAATCCTGATCTTTTGAGAGGGAAGAGATAGCAGTTTATCAAGCAAAACACAGAGATGTACAAGATCCCTGAGAACCAGAGTGTAAGAACGATTTCTCTCTGCATCTGTAATGCAATGGAAACAGGCAGACTTTCGCAAAAAGCTCTCTTTAGTTCCAGAAAAGCCTTTCTTCCACTCTCCATCTTGCAATAACACCACTCAGGCCTTGCTGGGTAAGACCAAAGCTCCATCTAGTCCAGTGGCAATCTGTGCCCTCTGACACAGGCGTAGGGCGGAGGGCGGGGCAGTCTGTGGCAGTGGAGCAGAGCTAATGGGTGGTGGAGCAAATAATAATAATAATACCTTTCGATTTATTGATCGCTCAATCCGGCAGAGCTGCTGGCTCTGAGCGATTTACGGTTACACAGGTTTCACACAAGGGACTAACAATTGTTTATAGGGGTAAGGGAGGACAACATATAATTCTTTAAATCGCACACATTTGCAGCCAACGGGGATTCTGTTCAGCTGTAGGCTTCAGACGTGTTCCGGACGGCATTCACTTTGGCTTGGCTTGATGACGTTGGTTCTTCCTGGGCTGCTTTTGAGTCGTAGCGCCGCACTGCCACCTCCTGGCCAGATTGGCCCATCACAGGCTTCTTAATAGTGAAGAGGTCTTTTTTCCAGGCTTCCGAGCTTCCGAGCTGGACATTCCATTCGCCAGCTAACACCTCCCCTACGAGGGTTTAGTGTGCCCACCCTCTCTAAGGAGTGGTACCCATTTTATCTACTCACCGAAGCTTTCGAACCACTGGGTGGACGGCGAGCTGGGGACAAGGCTGGTAGCTCACACCAGCATGGGCTAGAACTGACAGCAACTCTGTTCAGTTCAGATGTTAACCAGAGGATAAATGTGCCACTGCTCCCCTCCTGTGCCACTGCAAAGGGATTCTGGTTTTGTTCCCATCCCCTTCTCCTTGCAAATGATAATAAAAATGTTTAAGCACCGTAGTGCAGTCCTTCAGCATTGAACTGTGTAGGTGCCAACCTAATGTGTTTGCAAGAACAGGAGGACCACCCAGTGTAGGAAAGAAACCTTGATAGGGTATAATAGCCAAGCAGCCATTTTCTCCGGAAGAAGTGGAATAAATATTTTAAATAAATAAGTAATGAATAAATAAGTGATTTATGTAGTCTGGAGATCAGTTGTAATTCTGGGGGATCTCCAGCCCTCACCTAAAGGTTGGCAATCCTAACAGGGACTCAAAGGACGCCATAAGGGCAGCTACCGTGGTGTGTGTGCACATGTGGGGGAAAGCCCACTGCCTCTATGGGGAGATACTTGCCTGCCCTGCAGTGCTGAGTTAAACGGAGACGGGAGAGATCGACTGCATCGCTCACTACCTGCCGCTCCCTGGCCTGTCTGGTGAGGACAGTAAGGAGGTAGGCAAGAGGGGGCACCCACTGACCCATGTGCTCTAATGGACCAGCCTTCGCTGATCTAGCCTTAACATCTGAATTCCAAAGGAAGCAACGATGAATGTCCTGGGAAGCCCATCAACAGGGCACATAGCCAACAGCCTTCCCCCACGGAGATTCCATTTAACGCACATGGCTAATAGAAGAAGAAGAGATTGGATTTATACCCCGCCCTTCACTACCCAAGGGAGTCTCAGAGTGGCTTGCAAACTCCTTTCCCTTCCCCTCCCCACAACAGACACCCTGTGAGGCAGGTGGGGCTGAGAGAGCTCTTGACAGAAATGGCTCTTTTTTCAAGGACAGCTCTTATCAGAACTAAGGCTTGCCCAAGGTCATCCAGCCAGGTGCAAGTGGAGGAGTGGGGAATCAAACCCGGTTCTCCCAGATTAGAGTCCGCGCTCTTAACCGCGACACCAAACTGGCTCTCAAACTGGTAATAGCTGCTTGTAGGCCTACATGTGCACTGAAAAATAGCTAAACAAAATCTAAATCAAATCCCCTTGTGTTCATATAGTAATCCAGTCATTTAATACAGCTGTCAGTAGTCTCCAGAAATTACTATTCTTCTGGTACCTCTCTGTCTGCTGTGCACAAGGTGATGGAAGAGAAGCAGGAGGGGGAGAGACTGAGTCCCAGGTAAGCTAACTGACAAGGGCATGGTCCAGCTGGAAGACATAGGCTGCGGTCACATGGAGCATTAGCCACGCTACAGAGACGGAAGATAGGCAGATTTTCCAGGCACGATCACAGCACCACATCTGGGAAGCGTAGAGCTCCCGTGCCGAACCCGAGGCTTCCCACCAAAGTTGTGGGGTAAAAAACTAGTACCTCTGAGGTACTAGTTTCCGGAAACCGCGGGACAAGGGCGGGCGCCTGATCGCGTTTCCGGTGGAATCCCATGGCATCTGGCGCCCGCCCATGTCCCGTCGCGAACAGGTTTTTTTTTCAAGTCTCCACAGGATGCGCACAAGTGCCCAACGGTGCATGCGCACAAAAAGGCCCCCTCCCACTGCAGCCAGGCTTGCCGCCTCTGGAGGGTCGCTATGGCCACTGTCACGCAGGCGGTTGGAGTGGCTGTGACGAGGGGGCCCACCTCCCCCTCCATTGGCTATGCCTCGGAGCTCTGTTGGGGTCCGGAAGCGTCTGTCACCCTCTCCGGTAAGCCCACCACCCGCCTTCGGATGTGCAGATACGATCGCTCAGTCATGCGTATGCACAAACTTCAGTTTTTTAAAAAAAATCCATCCCATTTGCCACGGAAGCGGTGCCTAGTGATTGCTGGTGTGATCGCACCGCGCCGCTTCTTTGCCGCGCTGCAGGATGGTCGTGTGATTGGCACCTCCCCCCTAAACACGGGACCTTGACGGGACCTCGACGGGACGTCTGATCGCGCAACCGTACATTATTTTGCTCCGGGGCAAACAGCCACGCTCCCCCCCACATTTTCCTGCCCACGTGACCGGGGCCCTAGTTGATATATCAACCAAAGAGGACTGTTGCCCTAGCTGCATCTATGCACAATGTTTCCACTGCCCTTTCATCATTGCAGAGGGTTTCCTTGGTTCTATAACAGGTAAAGAGAAATGAGTTCTGTTTGGCTGCAGTTCCATTATCTCCTCTGTTGGCACCACACTGGCCTGCTTGGTTGGGCTGTGTGAAAGCAGGTGCTGCAGACTGGGCCGGTGGAGGAGAGCATAGAAGGAGCCAGGTGTATGCAGGGAGAAGGCAGCAACAAACGCGCTTGCAACCCCTGGAAGCCAGGCAGGCTGCTGCAGAGAAGATGGGGGGCATCCTCTCTCCACACCATTAATGATTTGGTGGGGGGGGGGTAGAAGCAAATCCTCCTCCCAGACACACTGAAAGACAGGGCCAGGGCTGATTCAGATGAGATTCAAGAGATCTCTGATGAGAAAAGGTCTTACATCTCTTCCCATGAGAGGTCAGTAACAATGGGAAAGTGGTTGTGCCCTCTCACGTTGCACACAGCCCCCCCTTTCCTCAGTTGCCCCCCCCCACACACAGAGAGAGCTGTGCTCCCTCCCCTGTGTCTGTTGGGTGGAAAGGACAGGCAACCTCTCCTTCATATGTAAAGAAAGGAAGGTGGGCAGGTGCTATTTTTAAGCAATGCAATGGGAATGAGGGGAGTTAACCCCCTTGCTACGGCCTGTGCCTCACAACAGTGGCTGAAGCTTTACAAAGTCCAGCTAGGGCAGCTAGGCTGGGAGACAAACACTGGAATCAATGGTGTGTGCTGGTGGGTGGCAAGGGGTGGGGGCTGGGTCTACCTCCCCTCACCCCTGTTTCCATTTTGGCATTCAAATAGACTCTCCAGGCAAAGGAGGGGAACATTTGTGTGTGTGCCAGTTCACGACTACCTGTGCCCACTCTGCTCGTGAGAATGTTAAAGGTCTGTAAAACGGGGGCTTTTTCTTTATCTGCCTGAAATTTGTCCGGGAGCATGCAGAGGGTGCAGGCCCAGATAATTTTGTCCCAGTTTGATGGGAGAGTGGGAACCCTTACTGCCAGAAATGTGTTTCCCACTGAAATCGATGTAATGAAAATCCACTATAATTAAGAACTGGACCAAGAGTAATCGAGATAAAGATTTTTTTAAAAAAAAGCAAAATGAACCAAAAATGAACCAAATAACATTTCTGTGCATGTACTTCTCATCCGCCATGGATTTGTTCTACCATTTTACAAAAACATTCTCAATCACTTATCATGTGTGGAATAGAGAAGTCTGTCCTTTGTTGGTCTTAGACCTCCTGCGGTCAGCTCTGAGTAACCCTGAGTTATGGGGGGGGGCGATACCTTTTCTCTCCATGCCATTCACAGTTTTGCAAGTTTCTCTCTTGTCACAACATTCTTTCAGTAATCCTTAAGACAAATGGGCCTCAGCCATGGCAGGATGAGACTGAAATGTGAGAAATGAACGAATGACGGGCCATTCCAGCACAAACCGCTGAGCCATCAGCTGTGGAGAGCTGCTGCGTGTCCAGCCCTGCCGCCTCGCCTGTCGGAAGTGAGGGAGAGCAAAGTGGTGATGCAGCAGATTTGAAAATCAGGGCCGCCCCCAGGACAGCTGCTCCCCAAGTGGCTAGAAGGCAAGGTGCAGACGGGTGGGAGGGCGCGCCAGGCAAAGAGAGGCCCCTCAGAGCAACTCCCGTTCCCGCTGGCATTCATTAGGGCTGGCAACTTGCCTTGGCACTTTCACATCACTGGTAATTAGCGCTGCTAATGAAGAGCAGCGGGCTCTCAGGCTCATCCCTGGTGCAGCGGGTGGCAGCTGAGACAGGCATCTGTAGCCAGCGGGCACAGGATCTCCCAGCCATGAGCACACCTGCCCAGTGAGCTTCTAGCAGACCCAAGTTCCTCTGGCCTGCTTCTGTGGGGGAGCTTCCTTACTTAGCTGGTCATTGCACAGAGCTGGGTGGGGTACACAGTCTGAATCCGCATCTGACATTTCTCAGGACTAGTTGGGGTGAGCACTGATTGAATAGTGCCTGTAACATCAAGAACACACTTGCAACATGTCTCTGGAACAGTTTTGGACGTGTACATACATGAAACAGCCTTAGATTGAACCAGATCTTTGGTTTATTCAGGTCAGTCTTGTCTACTCAGATTGGCAGCGGCTGTCCAGGGTCTCAGGTGGCGGTCTTTCACATCACCCCCCAACTGATCCTTTTAACTGGAGGTACTAGATATTGAACCCCGGGACCTTCTGCATGCAAAGCAGAGGCTCTTCCAATGATCCCCAGCCCCTCCTGTTTTGCCACTGTCTTGAAAAGTTTGCCTTAAGTAGGTTGAATGCAGATGGCATAAGCAAGAAATCACCCACTTTTCAGAAGTCGTTCAGGCGGGGGAAGGGTTCGATTTGCTGACATGTACAACTTCCCAGTGCAGGCTGTGAAGCCAAGTACATCTTGCAGGTGGAGAGAACCTGCCCCATCTTCGTTCAGAGGCTAATCCAGCTTGAAGAAGTGTGAGGACTGCCAGAGCACAACTGAAGGACCTCAAAAATACCTGTAGCCACCATGCCTTCCTCCTCTTGTTCACCTTTTCAGTATGAAGCAGTAATCACAGAGGGAAACGAAGCTCTCGTCCACCACATGGAGGTCTTCCAGTGTGCCACACAGTTTGACACCTTCCCTCATTACAGTGGGCCCTGCGACTCCAAGATGAAGCCGGAGCGCCTGAACTACTGCAGACACGTGCTGGCCGCTTGGGCCATGGGAGCTCAGGTGCGTCCACCACAAATGGTCACCCCTCTTATTGTTAACAGCCCTTTCTGTCACCCTCCCCCCACCCTTCCAGTTTTTCCATGTCTCTTTCCTAGGGAAATGAAGTAGCCGATAGCTTTGATCTGTTGTGGGGAGGGGAAGGGAAAGGAGTTTGTAAGCCGCTCTGAGACTCCTTTGGGTAGTGAAGGGCCATGGGGTATAAATCCAGTCTCTTCTATTCTTCTTCTTCTTCTTCTTCTTCATTGAGAATAACACCTCCTTTTCTCTGGCGGGAAATACATGCCCAACACCTAATTGGTTCTAAGCTAACTAGCTAAGAATTAGCATATATAAGCAAGCAGGTTAATTCTTTCATGACCGTAATGTGACATTTGCAATATCCCAACAAGGACAGATTTGGCCAACTGTTCCACTGGCTTTCCCTTTACAGGCTTTTTACTATCCGGAAGAAGCAGGACTTGCATTTGGAGGTCCCAGTTCCTCCAGGTTTCTCCGCCTGGAAGTTCACTACCACAATCCCCTGGGACTCAAAGGTAAGCCAGATCTACCTCAATGACAGCACAGACATCTCCCTCAGCTGAGCTGGGAAGGAAAGACAGGGCAAGGGGACAACCTGGAGGACAAAGGGGGCAGCAGCTAGGGATGAGAACCCTGCAGGGACGGGGCAGCCATTGGCAAGACAGAACGTGCTGCTCCAAAGGAGTTACAGCCTGGACTGCTTGGAGTGGGAAGGGGGAATGCCCAGGTCTGCCCCCCCCAACATTTTTGAGCCTGTGGGCACCAATGGAAGCCTGACACTGTGGTGGGCGCAGCCACAAAATGGCTGCAGCAGGAGGTGGAGGCAGGCACAAAATGGCTGCCACGGCTCCCCTTCAGTCACACAGGGAAGATTCTCATGCTGTGGCGGCAGCTGCTGCTGAAGCAACATTTCTAAAAAGCTGCACAGCCAATCAGATCTCCAGTGGCCAGTCAGAAGCCTTCCTGGGAAAAGCCCCGCCGGGAAAAGCCCCTGCTCATTTCCAGAAAGCACTGGACGGGTGCCAGGAAAGGCATTGGCTCATGCTGTGGCACCCCTGGTCCAGATGCCTCGCTAGACTGTGGGATCGGGGATCCGGAGCGTTCAAGGGCAGGGGAGGGCTGGGGGTGGCTTGGGAGAGCTTTGCAGGGAAATGGGGAGAGGAAGGGCTGAAGGCCAAAGGCTCCACCTTAAAGGAAGCCAGGAGAGGTCCTCCCTGTTGTGGGGTCCTTCTGAAAGGGGATTTCTGAGGAAAGGAGGATCTAGAAGGCATGCAGTGCCAACGTCTGCTGGCCATAATTCCCTCTGGTAAAGTTCCTATGCTCGTGGAATCCGGGAGGTGAAACTTTCCTGCAGTGGGAAAGGTGTGTGTGCACTTGGGGGGAGGGGAGGCTTCATTGATTGAATTTCTGACCACCAGGCAGCTGCTAGTCTTGCCAGGGAAGTTGGCAGCCTTTGGACTGAGAGAAAATCTCTCTCATCCCCTGTGAGTGGGGTCCTCGGCTCACAGAGGCAAAATGTCTCTGGAGAAACGTTTCTCCTACACATCTCCCCAAACCCTGGGCAGCTGCCGCTGCATCCTCACCCTTCCTCTGGCTGCTGGTGCACAGGAGAGCTTGCAGTGGTGGAGACCAGGTCGTGTCTTTCCAAGCAACAGGCCAGGAGCTGGAATTCTCCATTTCACTCCTTTTTGACAAGGGCAGGTCTTCGAAAAGTGAAGAAGGAAACACAGGGCAGCCACATTTACACAGATTGAAAACTGCCGGCTCCTTGACTCTCCAGGAATATTTTTAGCCTGTTGGAGCATATGTGGTGCTGCTGTTCAATCTTGTCACACCCAAAGTGTTGGGAAGCAGCTCAGCTATAAATAATGGGGCTTGGGGCTTTCACTTCAACCCACAACACCTCCTTGGCTATTCTTATATCCATTTCATGTGCCCAACCAGGAGACATCATTAAAATAGTTAGAAATTCTGACCCCCTAAAGAGGGGGCAGGTTCAGAGCACTGGTCCTTCCCTGGCTCAGAGCATTCCCAGCTGCAGAAGCAAGCTGTGGGCTGGGGTGACGTGGTGCAGGGCAAAGTTATAGGAGGTGCCATGTGCAATCGTAGGGGGATCCTGAGCAAAACTCTCAAACTGCACACAGCTGCACACACTGTTAACTTGATTTTATGGAAGAGGAGCTACATTTTGAGAAGGGAGACACACACACACACACACACAGAGCACACACGAGCACATGACACTGCCTTCTACTGAATCAGACCCTTGGTCCATCAGGGTCAGTGCTGTCTACGCAGCTCTCCAGGGTCTCAAGGCAGAAGTCTTTCACATCACCTGCTACTTGATCCTTTGAGCCGGAGATGCTGGGGATTGAACCAGGAGCCTTCTGCATGACAAGCAGATGCTCTGCCACTAAGCCATAGCCAGTGGCCAGTGAGAAGCCCCTGTATGGCAGCAGTGGAAGTTAAGATGGTACAGGTAGCTGCAGTTTACTGGCTTAAGGGTTAGAGGAGGCACAGGAGTCAACAGGTGCTGCTTCGCCTACCAATGCTGTTCTGTGACAAGAAAAGGGGACTCTTCAGGTCTCATCTTTCTCACAGTACAAGAACTGGTGGGCACTCAATGAAATTAATGACGAGGAGGCTTAGAAGAGAGAGAAAAGGAAGTAATTCTTCGCCCAAAGAGTCATTAACACATGGAAATCAATGCCTCAGGAAGTGGCGACGGCTATACAGGAAGTGGTGGTGGCGACAAGCATGGACGGCTTCAAGAGGGGGTTGGATAGATATATAGAGCAGAGGTCCATCAGTGGGTCTTAGCCATAAGGTATAGATGGAACTCTATGTCTGGGCAGCGATGCTCTGCATTCTTGGTGCTTGGGGGGGCACAGTGGGAGGGCTTCCAGAGTTCTGGCCCTGCTGGTGGGCCTCCTGATGGCACCTGGGTTTTGACCACTGTGTGACACAGAGTGTTGGACTGGATGGGCAATTGGCCCGATCCAGCATGTTCTTAGCCTGTGAAGGAGAACTTCTTGGGATCTGGCATGGTTGTGTGTGTGTTGGTGTTGTGTAGTGGGAGGAAAGCGCTGCTGGCTGTTGCTAGCTTTCAGGTCCCTCTCTCTCCCAGACCGGATCAATTTGCAGAATATTGGTACCCAGAGGGGCCATTATGCTGCAGTGACATTTCAAACTGACTCAGACTATGCCAGGAAAGCATCTTCCACTCGGATCCACTGCTAATTACAGCCTTGGGCAGAAAAAGATGTTACATTACCTGATAAAGTCTGCACACCGCATAATCCTGAAATTTGGTTTGTAATGTGCTTTTCTTTCTCTCTTTTTAAACCTAAATCAGACTCAAAAAACCCAAATCCAGTAAGCCCCTGATTTAACTTAAAAATAGGAATGCACGAGAGAGAGAGAGGAAGGAAGGAAGGAAGGAGGGAAGGAAGGAAGGAAGGAAGGAAGGAAGGAAGGAAGGAAGGAAAAATTCAACAGCAGTTCTTTAAAAAAAAAACCTTTGCTTCAGTTGCTATAATATCAGAATGAAAGCAATCAGGCAGTCATTTCCATTGGTTTCAGTGGGAAATACTTTTCCATGTGCAATTCCATCCCATCCGGACAGGATGACATTCTCAGGGACTGTATCCCTCACCCTCGAAATCCATTGTGCCCCATTTCAGACAGCTAGGAGCAAGCATCCAAGTTGTACAGACAATTAAATTGCTTCTTTGTAGAGTAGACACAGAAGGGCCTGAGTGGGTGTTTTGCCTTTCCCAGAATGCTCCAGTGGCAGTGGGGGTTGCCTGTTTGTTCTCCAAAGGGGAGCACACACAGGAGAGGCAAACCTTATTTCCATCCTTGCTATGCTGTGTTGCTTTCAGCATTTTTCTCCCAGACCAGCTGGGAGCTGGCCTCAGCTGGGAGGGTGGGGTAGAAATTCAATCTATCAAGCAATCCGTGTGCCACCGTTATTGGGAGACAAATGCTTACAGCCCTGCAGGAAGGCACGGCTTCCCAGGCTGCCCTGCTCCATTGGTGCTGCTGGTTTCCCCCTTGTCTCTCTTTCTTTGGCTGTCTTTTTCTCATAGCAGCTGCGGTAGAGGACAGTTTGAAGGGGAAATGGTGTGGCTGGTACTTTCGGTGCCTTTATGTGAAACAGAAAACAATGTTGTGACAGGTCTCAGAAATGTTGCCCTCTTCGTCCCTGATCTCTCATACAGAGGGAGAACCCAGACCCTTCTTCATCAGAGGTTTTTAGCCTTCTGTCTCATTTAGCGGGTTCTACTTGCCTCGCCACCCACTCTATTTGGCCTGCCTGTGTGCAAACAACCCCTTTGCCTCTCTCTCACATGAACAAACATGAAACTGTCTTATAGGTCCATCAAGGCCAGTATTGTCTACTCAGACTGGCAGCAGCTCTCCAGGGTCTCAAGCAGAGAAGAGCTTTCACATCACGTACTGCCTGGTTCTTTTTAACTGGAGACGCCAAGCAGATGCTCTGCCACTAAGCTATAGTCCCTCCCCTGTAGGCACCCTGCTGTGCTTACCATGGGGAGGGGGAATCTAGTGGAGTATATCTCTTATTTTTCTGAGCACTCCCTACCAGTGCTCAAGTAGGTGGATTACTATCACATGGGATGTGGTGGGAGATTTACTGTAGCTTCCTCTGACTTTGCCTCTCCCAGCTTGCCTTCTGTGGAAGGAGTCTGAATCTCTCCTTCTGTTCCCCCATAGCCCTCCTTGCCTGTCAGTGGGTACAAGCAGTGGTCGTTTTGTAGAAAAAGAGCTAGGGGAACTCATTAGCATAACTCATTAGCATATGCCACACCCCCTGACATCACCGGAAGTGTGTCATAAGGCCACACACCCCAACCCCAACGGTCCTGGCCGCCGCCGGCCTTGCAGCTCCACTGCCGAGCCCCATGAGGGGCCCGGCGGTGGACCTGCAAGGCTGGCGGGACTGCAAGGAAGCCCCGCGAAGGCCCTCCCTGGCCCCAGGCAGGCAGGGGTGGGGAGAGGCAGGGAGGAAGCAACTTACCCTCCCTCTTCTCCTGCCTCCTCCTGGCTGAATGAGGGCCGGAAGCAGGGGGCGGGGCTTCGTCATGTGCCCCGCCCCCGTACCTCACCCGGGGGAACTGCGATCCCCCACGTTCACCCCCCGAAATGACCTCTGGGTACAAGCAATGCTTTCCCCCTTTAACTAGGAGGCAAGTGGTGCTGCAGTGAATGGAGTATCTCACTTGAACAGGACTCCTGCTTAGGTCAAGGGATTGGTGAACAATGGAAACACTGCATAGGGAACTGGGTAGCACAGGCAGAGGTTTCCCACAAAATAATAGGGGAAGAGGAGAAAGAGCAGGAGGAACAGCAGAGGCTGGGAGGAAAGGCCGCTTGGCTTTAGAAGGGAGAGTAAGGGAAAGCTGCCTTAGGGTTGCCAACTCTAGGTTGCGAAATTCCTGGAGATTTGGGGTGGAGCCTGAGAAGGAAGGGAGTTTGGGAAGGGGAGGGGGCTCAGCAGGGGTGTGAAGCCGTGAAGGACCTGCCATTTGGATCTGCCATTTGGATCTGCTCTGGACCTGCCATTTGGATCTGCTCTGGACCTGCCATTTTCCCCAGGGGAACTGATCTCTGTGGCCTGGAGACCAGTTGCAAATCTGGGAGATCTCCAGGCTGCCCCAGCTGGAGGTTGGCAATCCCATGCTGCCTGCATGAAGGAGCACCTAGGCCACACTCATGCTGTTGCCTGGATCTGCATAAAAGTACACAACCCATTGGCCTGAGTTTCTGGTATCACTGGAACTCTGGCGAGGGGAGACCAGAAAGAGGCAGCATGCCATGGTTCACCTGGACCCACTGAATTCTAAATGTTGTCCATAGACCTACCTGTTAAGAATGAAATGGAGGCAGCATGGCATGGTCCAATCCTGTCCCGGCAAGTATCGTGCAGCTCTCTAGATTTATCTGCTTGCTTGCCAGGCCACCGTGACTCTTCAGGGATCCGGCTCTATTACACGGCCTCTCTCCGCCCTCACGATGCTGGCATCATGGAACTGGGCCTGGTGTACACTCCGGTGATGGCGATCCCACCTGGCGAAAGCCACTTCTACCTGACAGGGTACTGCACTGATAAATGCACTCAGTTGGTGAGTACGTACAGCAGAAGAAAGCACCTGCAATAGGCACTGTCAGCTTCCCACATGGGCATGTTCTCTCTTCTGTAGCCACATGTGTTAGCCAAATTGCCTTTTATTTATATATATATAATGTGGGGAATTATATATGTGTGTGTGTGTGTGTGTAATTATGACTATTGAATGGCAAAAGGCATTAATTATAGGATCATAACCTGTGTTTACGGGAATCAGAGTTCCCTGGACCCAGGAATAGACGCTGAGGCTGTATAGCTAAAATAGTGATTTCTTTACTAAAGGTTCTTCAAGCATACAAACAAAAATTCATACACTCAATACAGGGCTAAGAATATGGAGTTGAAAGGATAGACACATTTGCATGAGCAGGATTATTGTTGGTGGGCTGATGCTTTACCTGTCTGATGAGACACTTGGATCATGCAGCAAAAAATGGGACACAATGAGGGGGAAGCATCACATGTGGACTGATTCCAAACAGGCCTAGATTTGGAACCAATAAGATAGGGTGGGGGTAGGAGAGGCAAGAGCAAGAGAGCGAACAATGGCACAAAGCCCATCTTTTATACCCAAAAATGTGACCTGAGGTGGGCTGCTTTGGACACCTGGTCCCCAGGAGATATTAAGAAAACTTACAACTATGAATGGAGATTAATGGCTGGGCAATTGCAGGTCATGACTTGGCTAGGAGTGACACCTCTTAGGAGAAAGGGGTGGACAAAGGAAAGAAGGGAGAGAACCAATCAGGTTGCAGGACCGGTGCTTTGGATTTACAACCAGATGTTTGACAGCTGCATTATCTTGATGGGTAGCAGGAAGACTTGATGGTTTGCTGGACACCTCTGCAGAGGTTGTTGTAGTAGAGGAGTTAGGTTTGGGTTGCTGCGGTGGATCAGAGTCTGGGTGCAGGGCCGCGGAATGCCTGTTGCTGTGGCACTCACGGCACTTGATGACAGCTGTGCAGTCCTTAGCCATGTGATCCATGGACTCACAACACTTGAAGCAGAGGTGGTAGCCTCTCCTCCAAGGACTTGCCTCTGAACACCCTACCCTTGTTCAGCGGGTGTGGCTTCTTGTGAAGTGGACAAAAAGGTTCTGTAGGCTTCGACACCTCTGCTGGTTTTGTTGCACTTGATACCTCTGTCTTGCACACAGACACTTCCATCTTGGCACTTGCATCTGGAAAAGAACAATAAAACTCCTATCTTTGTGCCTCTGAGCTCAGGAAATTACTCTTAATGAGCCAGTCAGAGGGAAGCTTCTGGGACCACTAACTGTGAACTACAATTCCCAGGTGCAACAAGTCTTAAAGATACAGAACAGTTTTACTAAACTACAGATAACGCTGACTGGGGGCAGCACAGGTTCGCTATTGTTGTTGCTGGGCACATCCTTTTGTCTTAGGCTGGGGAGGAATGTGTGCTTCTCCTGGTGATACTAATATGTGAAGGTGGGGGTGGGGGAATGCCTGTGTGATGAAGAAGGGAGTTTTTCATGGCATCTGTGCAGGAACATCTTGTCCTTTTTGCAGAGCAGGGCCTCCCTGATCTGCTGCTGTTTCTGCGTGCATGGAGATCAGGGCTGCTGGTCTGCATTCTGGTGCTGGCTTGGCATGCTACTTAGGCACGAGGCTCCCCTTGGCCAAAGCACATCCCTCTAGTCCAGTATGAGGGCACTGCTCTTGGGCCACTGTACTGTCCATTGTCCTGACCAGTGTTCCCTCTAAGCTGAGTTAGTGTGAGCCAGCTCACAGTTTTTTAGCCTCCAGCTCACACATTTTTGTCTTAGCTCAGGAAGGATGGCTCCAGAGCAAACTAATTTATGCAGCAGCCAAATTGCTTGCTCACAACTTTAATGCCAGTAGCTCACAAAGTAGAATTTCCGCTCACAAGACTCCACAGCTTAGAGGGAACATTGGTCCCGACACACTCTTTTCACAGTTCAGCAAAGCAGTCATTTTTAAGTGTCTTTAATAATGCCGTCTGAAGTGGCTGCATGGCAACACATGGGTATCAGGGCAGGGGGTCCATGGCTCAGTTCTGGGGGGGGGGAGAGCTAAATCTGGGGAAAGGGCATGGCCAAAGCTGGGACTAAAAAGGAAAAGCTCAAAAATTAGCCAAGAAAAATAGATCTTTCTTATAGACATTAGAAATAAATTTACTATAGTTCACTAGAGAACACCATTTAGAAGAAAAATATTCAGTGTACACGTTGCTAAAATTCTTCATTGAATGTATTACTTTTAATTGGTGCCTCCTTCAGCATTGGTGTAAGCTTGGGCTGGGGGTTTGAGCCCCCACACAAATTTCCTCCTTCCCCTTGTAATGATGACAGCTGTTAATGGCAGTGTGATTAACTATACCAGCTGGACTCAAGGAATTACATACAAGATATTTCAAATTACAAAGTATTTTAAAATAATCAACCTAGTAGTAACTTACACTAAATTCAGATAGGACGCTGATCTCAGTTAACATTCAGGCTCAAAATATGCTGCTATGTTTCTAATGGATCCCGGGTGTTCCTCGGCCCTCCAAAGGACACGCAGGCACTTATGGCCTTATGACACACTTCCGGTGATGTCAGGGGGTGTGGCCTTATGACACACTTCCGGTGATGTCAGGGGGTGTGGCATATGCTAATGAGTTATGCTAATGAGTTCCCCTAGCTCTTTTTCTACGAAATGACCCCTGGAGCTACGTCTGGGTCTCTGTCCACCTTTAGGGCCTCTGAGTTGGACACCAGCTCAGACCCTCGCAACCTGTCTTCTGGGCAAGAAAGAGCTGCATGCGCAGGAAAGCTGTGCCCAGCAGGCACGGACAGGAAGGTGCTCACAATCGCTTGCTGGCTCTTCCTCCCCTCCCCCCCAAGACAACAACATATGACCACTGCATTCTATTTTCTCCATACCGCCATTATCCTCCACAAATCTGAACAGCCTCTTTTAAAAGGCCATCCGAGCCAGAGACCATCACTACATCTGGTGACCAGGAGTTCCATAAGCTAAAGGGAAAACACACAAGCAGTAGTCTACCTAGTTATTTAAGTGGAAATGAATCCGTTCCCCACCGCCTTCCGTTTTTCCATTACAGAGGTACCAGGATGCTCTGCAAGTGATTAGCACCTGACACTATTGAAATTTAAAATTTTATTTTAAAATTACAATTATTTAATAAAACAACACATAAAGAGATAGATGTTTAGGTTTTTACCATTTTGCATGAGGTTTGGCTTCTGCGACTTGGTTTCAAACTGCCTTTCAGGGAATTGAATGCCTTGGTTGTGAACGCTGGCAACCGTGTCGGTCCTCTTTTGTCCCGCTCCCGCTCCCTCTCTCTGCTAGGCTTTGCCTCCCGATGGGATTCATATCTTTGCCTCCCAACTGCACACCCACCTGACGGGCAGGAGCGTGGTGACGGTGCTGTCCCGTGAAGGGAGAGAAGAGGAAATCGTGAATGTGGATCGACATTACAGCCCCCACTTCCAGGTAGGTGGCATTTGAGTCCAAGGGCTGTCTATCATTTAAGGTTGTTGTCTCTCCCCCCCCCCAAGCTCTAAAGCTGCCTTTGAATGGAGGAACTGGTTTCATTTAAATACATCTGCATATTACCTAACCCTCCATGCAGGTGTCTTTTTGAGCTACTGAATGTAAGATAACATACAAACCTACCAGTAAAGTTCTCTCTGGGTGGACGTTAAGAGATCATAGTCAACAGCATAGTCGAATGCTGTTATGAAATCCAATAACAACAGCAGTGCCGACCTGCCTTGATCCAACTGCCGATGGAGATTGTCCGTCAGGGTGACCAACACCGTCTCCATCCCATGGCCGGGGCGGAAGCCGAACTGGAATGGATTCAATGCCGATGCGTCATCCAGGAAGCCTTGGAGCTGCTCAGTGGCTGCTCCCTCAATTACCTTGCCCAGAAATAATATATTTGAAACAGGGGAGTAATTGGCAGGATCAGAAGGATGCAGAGAAGGTTTTTTCAAGAGCGGTACAACCACGGCCTCCTTGAGACCCTCTGGATATACCCTAATTTCCAGGGACAGATTGACAGTGTCACTCAGAGGGCCCCGTATCCTCTCATCACCGGCTTTCACCAGCCGTGAGGGACATGGATCTAGGAGGCACATGGTTGGCCTGAAAGCACCCAGGATCCCGACGACATCGGCAGAGGAGAGCAGGCTGAAGGTATCAAAAACTGGATCCAAAGGCAGCCAAGGGGCCTCCAGTTCACATACTGTATCAATATTGGTGGGTAGTGTTGGATTCTCTGGACTTGGTACTGCCAGGGAACCACAGAAAGTAGCAGAACGCTCAAGGCTGTAACGCAGCAGAGCTGGGGCTAGGGGTGGCGACGGACTTACAAAGTTACACGGAGTTAGAAATCAGTTCTAAGACTAATAAACAACTTTTATTAAAGGAAATACATGCTTGAGAGTGCAGGTGAGAGATATAGTTTACCTATTCTAACTAACTAGATAGTGCTGGACGCTGGAGGCATGCCCAGCCTCCATGGTGCAAGATGGAGAGACCATGCACCTTCTTTGTGTGTGTGCGAGCAAGAGAGGAGTGAGAGAGCGGAAGCAGAGGGAATTGCCCCTAAGAGTAGCATTCAACTTCAAAGGAAAGGATCAGATAGCAGGAAGAAAAGGATGCTCTATGTGTCCTGACCGCTAAATTCTTTGGTGCCATCTTCTCAAGTTTGAGACAGGAGACAGCATAAAACCCTCCACTTCTAACAAGTAGGTCATGGCGGAGTGACAGGACTTTATTTGCAAAAAAGATCGCAAATGCCTCACCACCAATAACCGAATTTCTACTATTTTGGTTCCCCTTTGTGAGGGATGCCTGTCAGTGACCTAATCACCCTAAACAATTGTGCTGGGTGTGAGCTCGCGGACACAATGGAGGTTGAGTAGAATTCCCTTTTCACAGCCTTCACTGCCACCTCACAGGATTTCATAAGTGTCCTACAGGATGTTCTTGTAGCTTTCTTGTGAACCCGCCACCAAACTTGCTCAAGTCATCTGAGTTCTCGTTTCATCCCCCTGAGTTCTGAGAGATATCGGGAGGGGGGGGGTATACCGTCGTCTACGAGAGTGCAGAGGATGTGTGTGGGGGGATCTCATCGATGGCTCTGAGAGATATCGGGAGCCAGTCCTCTATCAGCTCATCTGGAGCTGCGGTGGCTCAAGTGGTTAAGATGCTGAACTGCAGGCTGTGGAAGGTCAGTAGTTCAGCAGTTGAAGACCCGGGTGCCGCAAGACAGGGTGAGCCCCTGTCTCTAGTTCCAGCTCCTGCCAACCTAGCAGTTCGAAAGCAAGACATTGCAAGTAGATAAATAGGTACCACTTCGGTGGGAAGGTAACAGCGTTCCGTGTGCCTTGGTGTTTAGTCATGCCGGCCACATGACCACGGAAACGTCTTCGGACAGCGCTGGCTCTTCGGCTTTGAAACGGAGATGAGCACCGCAACCCTAGAGTCGGATTCGACTGGCTTTCGAGCAAGGGAACCTTTACCTTTACCTTTATCAGCTCATCTAATGAGGCACTGGAAGGCTTCAGTTCACGTAGAGCATTCCGGAATCCAATTGGATCCATTAGGCTCTGCGGGCGAGCATAAGTTAGCTCGCTAGCCTTCTGTGCCTCTTCCCCAGTCCTACTGATTGGCCTTCTGGCTTTTGTTTTATTTCAGGAGATCCGCATGTTAAGAAAGATTGTGACCGTTTTGCCGGTAAGTGCTCCATTCACTCCTGTGGGGTGCTCTGTTTAAGCTGTCACTGGTGCTTCACTGGTGAAGACTTTGCTTTTCGTATTTGATAGATCAGTCTTGTAGAGAGACGATCTGGATTCATCAGAATGAATATGAACTGTTGCTGTCTTTTGCCAAAAGAAGGAAACCAGACATTTGATAAGGCATAGGCCAGGGGCCAGGAGTAGGGCTGGATCCTTGCTTGGCGTTACCTGCGTGGGAGGAGGAGAAAGGGGAGCAGGGAGACTTCATGGCCTCCTGGAAAAATGCCAATGGGAGCTGATCCAAGCCTTTGCAGGTAGTGTTGCCAACCTCCAGGTGGAGCCTGGAGATCTCCTAGAATTACAACTGGTGTCCCGATGATGGAAATCAGCTCCCCTAGAGAAAATGGCTGCCTTGGTGGAGGAGGAGGGGGGGAGGATATGGCATTATACACTGCTGGCATTATTCAATTATGTTCACTACACTGCTGTATAATAAAATAGTAATAGAAGGCAAAAACAAGTGTAGTTAACAGACTCACCAATTACAACCTGCCAAGAAGCTGAAGAACACGTAATAGAGAGTAATGTATACAAAGTAGCTACAGTGAAAAAGTACAAAATGTAAACAGTAGAGAACTGGTATGTGCTACAATGTCTAAACAATGGAGAACTACTAAATAATTCCACGTTGTGTCCAGATGTTTCATAACACTGTTTCAAAGTTCATCCTTCATCAGGGTGTTCCCTTTAAGCTGCTGTGGTTTTCATACTGACATGCATTGGGAACAGTAACAATTCAATACAAAATCAGACGCCAATCTCCAACATGTAATCAGCTTCAATAGCTTCAGACTTGCAGCAGGACCAGCAGCGTCTCAAGCCCTCAAAATCTCCAGGAGTTTTCCCATCCAGCATTGGCAACCCTAGTTGCAGTGGAGCTCGGCATCCGTCCCCAGGAGGCACCGTGGCGGTTTGGGTGGGAAAAATACCTCCAGCCCGCTCTGCTGATTGGAGCCTCTGAGATGTAACTTAATTGCAAAAAAGATTTGAATGGGTGCTCCAGGGGTGGGAGCTTTTTTAAAAAAAGATCTGTTTGGATTGATCTTCAGGGGGCTCTGATCTGTTTGTGACTCTGTTTTTCAGAAGTACTGACAAAACAACATACAGCAATGTCCAAGGTGTAAACAGGATTAAAAGCAACAACCTTGCCCTGAAAAATGAGAGTGCCTTTCTCAATAACAGGCAAAAGGCACCCACTTTTCTTGATCGTTTTTTTCCTTATAAGATTATCCATATCGGCTTTCTAGTTCCTTAGTTAATACTCCATCTGCCATTTTCCAATGGTGATCCCAAAGTACTTTAGCTGCCAGTTGTAAATCCCAAACCAGTGATTTAGCCCTTCCTTATAATTCAGAAGAATGAGTGGCTCTGGTCTTATATTGACACATGCTAGGTCATCAAAACTTTGCTTAACAAATGACCACCAAGCCTGAATTCATCACAAAGATGAGAAAGGTCAGTGTGATCTTCTGTATACTTCCAGCATTTTACCAGTGGGGACTTGGGAGGACTTGCAGAGGAAGGATATCCCGGTGGTCTTCCCTCTCTCTGCCCCCCTCCTGTGTCCAGTCTCGTCTCCCACCCACTCCCCACCTGCTCTTCCAGCCTGGTTTGCCCTCTTTGTCCTTTGTATTCAGTCTCCCTAGTAGAACAACATGCAAACAGATTAAGAATTAGGAAAGTGAAGAAATGCCAAAAAGCTATTAAAAGTAGCAGCAAAGGGGCAGTGAAAACATGTAAGCACTTTGGCCAAGGAAACTGTGAGGTGACGAACAGTGCAATCCTAAAGAGGGTATGCCTGTCTAACTCTGCCAAGGATTGCACGGTAAAGCCACTTACCCACAGAGACCATTCCTCCAGGGCAGCAGAGAATGCACAAGCATTTGCACCAGAATGCAACAAAGCATCCGGCACAGCAGCTTCCTCTGCATCTTCTCTGCCCCAGATCTCCATGGACATTAGTTCTTTCCCCTCAACCAGAGTTGTTTCCACACTGTTGTTTTTGGCAGACACAAAGGCATTGCCTGGGTTTTTCTAGCACCCTTTCTGCTCCAGTTAAGTGGGGGAGGAAAGCGAGGATCAGGCACCACAAAACACAGCAGAGGGTGGCATGGTACCCACTGGAAGCATGTTGGGGAATCATGGCTGAACAGTCTTCAAGGGTAGCCCCAACACAGAGATGGGGAGTGCAACCCCATTCAGAACAGGTTGGCCCTATGGATGCTGTTCAGCCTTATTATCCACCAGCAACCTTACCTGCCCTTGTAGTTTCCCTGCGGCTTCCACAGATAGTGGAGCATTCTCTGTGAGTGCAAAGCTCTCCCTCTGTTGCTGGGGAAAGGTGCCCTTAGTGCCGCCTGCTGTAGGATCCTCTCCATCCTTCAGTCTTCAGCCCCTCTTCGAGGCCTTCGTCCCCTTTTATCCCCATAGGATTCAGCCCCTGGCTGCCAGACAGCATCTCAGCACATCTTCTATCTGTCTGCCAACAGGGTGACATGCTCCGGACCACGTGTGCTTACAACACCGAGGACAGGACTGAAGCAACTGTGGTAACTATGCCTGCCTGTGTGCAAAGACAATTGGGCTCTTCTGGAGGAACCAGTTGAGGGCCAGAAATTAACTAGTGCCCCAAATTCTCCCTTGCAAACGTTGATCTCCAGGATATTCAACAAATATTTGGATAGATGCCAGATATGCATCAGTTACTTGCAATGTATCTTTGACATCTTTTGGTAATTGATTTCAGTATTTGATGTCTGTTGGACTGTGTTGGACAGCTGACACTCAACAGGCTGGAGTATCTGACAGGTTCTGATAGATGGTATGCAAAATGCATGTCATGTTGGATGCTAGATGGCTTATGGCAATGGCACCTGTGAAAATTTAAACAGAGCCACAGGTTTAAAGCACTCAGATTCTGAAGCAGCTGGCTTTGAGTTCCAAATCCAAAAGTTTATATTAAAATGTGGATGGTGAAGTTTTAACATTTTGGCACATAGGCAGGGTGGATAAAGAATCTGGTGATCTCCTTCAGCAGCAGGTTCCTCAACTGAAGAAAAGTGGCAGAGCTGGAAATGACTTCTGTCACTCATGCAGTTGCCTTGGAAGCCACAAATCCGGCAAGGGGCAGGGCATTTTCTCGGGGCTCAAGAGCACAGCTGGTGTGCCCAGCATCAAAGGGGAGTCAGCTGAAAGTACTTTATTCTCATAAGGTGCACAGCTATCCCATCTACTTTCAGATCCCACCATATACAATAAAGGGCCAGCACAGGTAAACCTGCAATGGCGTCACTCATGCAGTTGCCTTGGAAGCCACAAATCCGGCAAGGGGCAGGGCATTTTCTCGGGGCTCAAGAGCACAGCTGGTGTGCCCAGCATCAAAGGGGAGTCAGCTGAAAGTACTTTATTCTCATAAGGTGCACAGCTATCCCATCTACTTTCAGATCGCACCATATACAATATAAAATACAATATACATTGCAGGTAAACCTGCAATGGACCCGAATGCTATTCTGCTGCAAGGTCAAAGCAAAAACTAGAACGACATACACCTCAAGCAAGTGAGATTCAGGCGGGTCGCTGTGTTGGTCTGAAGCACGAGAACTGAATCCAGATTTTTTTAGACTATTTGCTTGGCTAGAGTATTTTCAGCCTGCCTCTTTCTAAGACTGGACTCAAGGCAGATCACTATAAGATAACTTACTGGTAAAAACTGATTGTAATTAAAAAACAAACAAACTAATCCATGACAGAATATTCAAAATCCACACAAAGCTGTATGCCACTCAAGAAGTGAGCCAGACCACGGAGGCAAATCCACGTCTGTCCACATCCTGCCCAACCTCGCTTCCCCCAGCCACCGGCATTCTGGGACGTGGTCCTAGCCCACATGTCTGCAGGTCTCCCCAGTTAGCAGCCCTAGTGCTGAAGGGAGTGGGGAAAGCAGTACCTGTTCTGCAGCATTCCTGATGGTAGCTCCTGCACCGGACAAAGAAGAAGCAAACCAGTGAATCCTAGACTAGACGTCTGACAGAGCTGGTTTCCTCTCTTCCGGAAACGGTTTGACCGCAATAGGATCATTCCTCACAATAGCCCAGGATCAGTGAGGCTATTAAGAGATCATCTTGGTAGCCCACACAAGGCCAGGTTTCGGGTGGGATTGTGTGCACCTCCGTTTCAGAGGGGGCATAGCATTTGACAGTGGGCAGAGAACGTTTATTTCTTGCATTCATTTCTAGTTGTTTATTTGTGAAGCAATGTGGGCATTTGCCAAGGGAGAGCTCAGAAGCCAGAGTGGTGGCCAGAGGATTGGGGAATAGCTCTCTGGCTCTCTCTATAACCTGCAAAAGCAGAATAAATTATGCAGAAATAAGAATGGGTATGTACTTAAGGTGCCCATTTCATACAGGTCACAGGCTGTACAGCTTTCTTGGTGCAGGGTTTGAATTTCCTCTGCACAGGTTGCAAATGTGGCACAAGCCTGACTTTGTGCAATTGTCTGTGTTGATTGAGGGGATGGTAAGGATGGGTTTTGGTCACACCAGGAGGGTGGTTTAGGATGGGTTAGGCTGGGAAAGCTGGGGCCTTGGGCACAGTTTGTGAAAAAACGGAGCTGGATCCCATGTGAATCTTTTGGCTTGTCTCTTCTCTGGCCCCTAGGGTGGTTTCGGGATCATGGAAGAAATGTGTGTGAATTATGTCCACTACTATCCACAGAGGGAGCTGGAGCTATGCAAGAGTGCCGTGGACTTGGGCTTCCTCCAGCGGTATTTTAATCTCGTGAACAGGTGAGGCCACTGCAGGTTCAAATCCAAGGGCCTCTTCAAATTGGGGAGGGAGAATAATTTTATGTCATTTTGACTCATTCGGAACATTTTAAAACTTCTTTTATATTCTCTCTATTCTCTCTAGAGAATATATATAGAGAAAAGAGTAATCAAAACACTAAAAAATGAAAGAGGGGAGGGAAAAAACCTCATAAACTGAGGTTAAAAAAATAGTAGAGAACTTCTATAAAAAATTATACCAAATGCTCTCAAATGACTTGAGATTATTGACTGAGGAACGTACCCAAGAAATATATTTTTATATATTGCACTTTGCGTTTCCAAAAAGATTCTAAGACAGCAATATAGTGACATGTATAGAGACAAATCCAGATGGGTAGCCCTGTTAGTCTGTTTGTAACAGTAGAAAAGCAATAAATCAATCAATGTATTTATTATGGTCATAGACCAGCAAACAATACAATAAGAGGCAAGTAAATAACAGGTAAAAGAGCAAGAGTCCAGTAGCACCTTAAAGACTAACAACAGAGGTCATTTTGGGGTCGCAGTTCCCCCGGGTGAGGTACGGGGGGCGGGGCACATGACGAAGCCCCGCCCCCTGCTTCCGGCTGCCCCGCTTCTGGCCCTCATTCAGCCAGGAGGAGACAGGAGAAGAGGGAGGGTAACTTGCTTCCTCCCTGC
>NW_015163101.1:752092-757145 GCF_001447785.1 Gekko japonicus | reverse complement strand
CTGTAAGCTCTTGGAGGATTGGCTACATTAGGGGGTGTGGCCTAATATGCAAAGGAGTTCGTGCTACAAAAAGAGCCCTGCGGTAGTGAGTTATGCTAATGAGTTCCCCTAGCTCTTTTTCTACGAAATGACCCCTGACTAACAATATTTGTGGGAGGGTTTGAGCGTTCATGAGTTTCCAAAGAAGTGAGCAGTGGCTCATGAAAACTCCTACCCTTCCACAAATTTTGTTAGTCTTTAAGGTGCTCCTGGACTCTTGCTCATGTATAGAGACAGACTCAAAGCTGCAAATGAGAATGCAGGCAAAGTCTTTGCCCCTGCCCTGATCCTACTGAGCCACCAAAGGTCAGACGAAGGCCCTTGGGGGGAACCAGGTCCAGCTTCTTCTCATTATGCTATTGGGATTCCTATGATCAGCCAACGACAGCCATGTTGGTCGGCTCCCCACATGCCAGGATCCTGCCCTAGTGGACTTAGGGGGCCATTCCCAACTCTCTTTGCTCCATCCGAGTGTGAAGCTGGTCTGCGCAAGGGGGAAGTTGGATTGGGAGCCTGGGCTGGATGTAGCTCACAAGTTTCCAGTTGAGCATTTTCACTGCAAGACATTTCTCCTCCTTGTAGGTTTAATGATGAGGAAGTCTGCACATGCCCGAACACCTCTGTCACGCAGCAGTTTTCTTCGGTTCCCTGGAATTCTTTCAACAGGGGCGTCCTGAAATCCCTCTATGAATTTGCTCCAATTTCTATGCATTGCAACAAGTCCTCAGCTGTCCGATTTCCGGTATGTATGGTAAACAGAGAAAATGAGCTGACCATGGACTTTGTTTAGGTTTGGCCAAACATGGTATCACAGAGCCCCAGACCCTCCATTTCAGTAGAGAATGCTGAAATGCCCTCTCACCCTCGCCTTCCCACATGCAGGCATTGTGTGTTTCAATCACTGGTCCTCAAAAGCAGATCTGATGACCCAGTGAGTCCTCCAGTGATTTAATTGCACATCATATTGCCTCCCCTCCAATCTTATTCATAAACCCCTACAGCAGTCTCTGCAGATCTGTATCATTGTTACTCATTAACTGTGCATCATGCAACCCATTAAAAAGCACAAACATCTAAGAGGGTGGATCCAGTTCACTCAACTTCACCCCATCCCCCTCCTTTCTACATTGCACGTCTCTCAGGCATGTGCAGGTCCCATGATCCCCAGCATAGCTTTCTTTTAAGGTCAAAGGGAACCCTTCCTTCCTTTTTCACCAACAGAGAAGCTGGTTGGATCCAACCCAAGACGTGCAGCATGGATCCACCTCATTGTGGTTCATTGCATGACATGCATCACCTGCAACTGGCATGAGCTTGTGGATTCAGTTGCTACTGATCCAAGGAACATACTCTCATACTTGCTATTGATCACAATCACTCACCCAAAATAGTAAATATAGGTAGTTCTCACTTTGGAAGTAGAAAATCACAGATGTTGGCAACATTCCGATCCCCAGCTCTTCAGTGCTTAAAAAAATAAACACCAAAAACAACCACAACCCAAAATACACCAAAGTTTGCCCTTTCTCTATTTTGGACCATTCCAGTCCAAAGATAGATTTTGTTAAAAAAGGGGGGGGGGAGCATGTGAGTAATCCTGGCCAAAAGGGACAGATGACAGACAGCATCAGTCATTTGAAACCTTTGCCTCTCCAAAATCAGGCCACACGGTTCCTAATGAAATTTGCCACTTCTTTTTCAACCATCCTTCCTTTTAAACATCAAGGGAAGAGCTTTGCAAAAAAAGAAAAAGATTTTGTGAGGATGATAGTAGCTCCTCAACATTTCAGGCAGCTCAACAGGATGTATTTTTAAATAAACATACTGTTTTAAAACAGTAAAACACAGCTTATCGTTAGTCATATAGTGAAGACTCTTGTGCGGCGGTGGCAGCAGCTGCCAAAGCAACATTAAAAAAAAATAAAAATTCAACACAGCCAATTGTATCTTGGATGCCCAATCAGAAGCCCTGCTGGATAAAAGCCCCACCCACTTTCTAAAAATACTTGGCGGGTGCCAGGAAAGGCATCGGCAGGGGTCATTGCACCCACAGGCACCACCGTTGGGGACTCCGGAGTTAGACGGAAGGAAGGTGACTGACCCAAGGTCAACTTCCATGAGCAAGCAGGGATTTGAACCTGGGCCTCCCCAGTTGCACTCCATCATCCTGAGGAGGAGCCCGGCCTGGCTTTCTATCTGCAAGGTACTGCAGCAAGCACATTGCTGAGAGCCATCTTGGAAAAGCTGCTGCCAGCCGAAGGAGACAGTTCAGGCTAAGGAGCTCCCAACCTTTTCCAAACAGTCGACTGACTCCTGATTTTCTTGGCAGTCAATCCATAAGCATGGGAATCATTTTGGAAATGGTTATTCCACACGGCTGCCCTCCCTCTGCATTTTCACAGTTGTGGAGTTAGTTTAGTTTCTTCTGCGTGTTCCTTTAATAATGAAGATGTTCAAGGGAGGGTGCCGTCATCATTGGTGGTGTCATCAGTAGTGTCATAGCCCCCCACTTAAAAAAAAAAAACTACCCTCAAATATTGCTGGAGTGTTGTAACAATAGGCTTAGGAGGTTCTCTGAATTCCCATTTTTCCTTTTAAAAAAGAAGTAAGTCTCTAGTCCTTCCCCTTGTAGAGATAGAAGGAAAAGTAAGTAAGTCTCTAGTCCTTCCCCTTGTAGAGATAGAAGGAAAAAGGCATATGTCTGCAAGGGAGGAAGCTAGAGACTTACTTTTGAAAGCTAGAAATTTAGAGAATCTGCTAAGTGTATTGTTACAATGCTCCAGCAATATATATTTTAGTGCCATTAAAAAAAAAACTACTCATCTTCAGGGTGGGGGGAGGAAAAGGAGTAGAATCATAAAGTTGGAAGGGACCTCCAGGGTCATCTAGTCCAAGCCAATGCAGGAAATTCACAACTACCTCCCCCCTACACCCCCAGTGACCCCTGCTCCATGTCCAAGAGGTGGGGAAAAAAAACAACAACCCACCTCCAGGATCCCTGGCCAAACTGGCTTTGAGAAAATTGCTTCCTGACTCCAAAGGGGCAAAGAAAGTGCCACAAAAGCTAAGCACTGATACAACCCTTCCTGCCCTCCCTCTCATGTTCTGCCTAAATTCACAGAATCAGCATTGCTGTCAATAGCCATCTGACAACTTTGCACCATCCTCTACATGGCAGCCCTTCAAGTACTTGAAGATGGTTATCCTGTCACCTCCCAGTCCTCTCCAGACTAAACATACTGAGCTCTCCAGACCCCTCACCATCTTCATTGCCCTCCTCTGGACACATTCCAGCTTGTTTATACCCTTCTTACATTGTGGTGCCCAAAACTGAACACAATACTCTAGGCGAGTGTCTAACCAGAGCAGAGGAAAGCGATACCATCACTTTGCATGATCTGGATACTATACTTCTGTTGATACAGCCCAAAATCGCATTTGCCTTTTTAGCTGCTGAGTAGTTTCACCACCAGGGTCCAATCAAGGGAAAGTGGGCTGGAGGTGGGTGGGAGTGGATGGGACAAAGGAAATCGACAAAAACATTACACACGAGGGAAAAGGCCACTCAAAATCAGCTTCCAGAAAAAGATCAGAGTAAAAGTGGTCTCAAAAGAACTAGGAAAGGAATGGGCAAAACCAAACAAAGTACAAAGTGAAAACTAAAGGCACAAAAGTGCATGCAGAAATTGGGATAAACCAAAGCTGTATGTGGCCAGAACCGACCAAAAAAAAAAGTGGAAAAGGTCTCAGACTCACCTTCCTGCCTTTACTGTTACTTTTCCTTTGCTCTCAGTGTTCACAAGACCTTCCAGCAGGAGGCACAGTTGGAGTCCAACCCATCTGAAGTGTCTGTCTTTTCTCTGCAGGGCGAATGGGAGAAGCAACCTCTACCGAAAATTACTGAGGTGCTGCCCAGTTCGGCCCCACACTGTGAGCACCGTCTAGGCCATCTTCCGACTTCTCCCACTCTTGTGAAGCTCGAGAGACAAGAGCCAGGCTTGGCGTGACCCACAGACAGCGTTCGCTTGGCCCAGTGCCACGAGGGCTGCCCTGGCCACACTTTGATTTTTTGGACGTCTGCAGCAGGCCGAGGTCTGGTGTTGCTTTGCGGGGAGGGATCTGGTTCCAGAGTCTGAGCACAGCCCCTGGTACCGGCCAGTTTTGAAGGGACTGACCCTGGCTTCCTGGGCAAGCAGAATCAGGTCAGTGAGGAGCTTGGCAGCATCCAGAATAGTTTGGTCTTTCAGTCCCCAAAACAGGTTTTCTGGCCACCAGACTGATCCAGAAAAAACCCAAATCCAGAAGCTACAGCTGGTGCAGAATGCTGCAGCCAGGCCGTTGATGGGTCTCCCTAGCCGGGACCACATCCGGCCTGTGCTGAAAGCACTGCACTGGCTGCCAATAGCGTACCGGATTCACTTCAAAGTGCTGGTTCTTACCTTTAAAGCCCTATATGGCCGGGGTCCAACATACCTGAGGGACCGCCTTTCCCCACATGTTCCCCTGCGAGCACGACGGTCGGGGACGCAACATTTCCTGACGATTCCAGGCCCCAAGGAGGCCAGGCTGGCCGCTACCAGGGCCAGAGCTTTTTCGGTGGTGGCTCCTTCCTGGTGGAACGAGCACCCGGAGGAGATCCGAGCCCTGCGGGACCTGGCGCAGTTCCGCAGGGCCTGTAAGACGGAGCTCTTCCGCCAGGCCTTGGGGTAGGAGCCGCCACTATCGTACCATCATTATTAACTGGCCCTGGGAAAGGAGAATGACAGCGCCACGTGGAGCTGATAACACTGAGTGGATATACCATCTAAGACACGTCATCTTGATGAAAGCCTTCATTTTAGAACATCTAGCGCACTTAACATGTTGTAATTTTGTAATAATGGTTTTTATGGTTTTAATTGTTTTATGTGTTGGCGTATGCCTATTTGTGAGCTGCCCTGAGCCTGCATTGCGGGGAGGGAGGGCTATAAGTTGAAATTATAAATATAAATAAATAAATAAATAAGAGGAACCC
>NW_015163101.1:749179-751823 GCF_001447785.1 Gekko japonicus | reverse complement strand
ACCTTGTTTTTTGTCAAGACCCAGGGCTTTTTTTGTAGCAGGAACTCCTTTGCATGTTAGGCCACACACCCCTAATGTAGCCAATCCTAATGAGCTTCCGCTGTTGGGTGTGGCCTATTATGCTAATGAGTCCCTGCTGGGCGTGGCCAACTTGGGAGCCAGCCGGAACTCTGTTCCTGTGCGTTCCTGCCCAAAAATAGCCCTGGTTACACCCAGATTGGGCCGCACTCACACATCCCACTTGGGGCTGCCTTGGGAGAATGCCTGAATGTGGCTGGTGCGGTTTTAGCTAAGGGCAGGCTGCCTTGTGGCCTGGCTCTGACAGATTTTGAGACTTCAGTGTGGTTTCCATTTGCTTCCCTGGCCCAATGCAAAGTGCTGGTGTTGCCCTTTAAAGCCCTAAACGGACCGGGGTCAGATCCCTCAAGGACTGCCTTCTCCGTCCCAGCAGACTCTTCCTTCACCTTGCGGTCTCAGCTCAGAGGTAGGGCTTCACATGCCTCCTCTGCCGGAAGAACACAGAACGAGGCCTTCTCAACAGTGGCACGGAGACCGTGGAGCTCCTTGCCATAGGGGGCTCCCTCTCTGTGCAATTTCTGGCTTAGGAGAAGGTGGGACTTTTCCCAGAGAGGCTGTAGGGCACGGTGGGCTCTGAGGCTGCCTTGTGGCCTGGTTCTGACAGATTTTGAGACTTCAGTGTGGTTTCCATTTGCTTCCCTGGCCCAATGCAAAGTGCTGGTGTTGCCCTTTAAAGCCCTAAACGGACCGGGGTCAGATCCCTCAAGGACTGCCTTCTCCGTCCCAGCAGACTCTTCCTTCACCTTGCGGTCTCAGCTCAGAGGTAGGGCTTCACATGCCTCCTCTGCCGGAAGAACACAGAACGAGGCCTTCTCAACAGTGGCACGGAGACCGTGGAGCTCCTTGCCATAGGGGGCTCCCTCTCTGTGCATTTTCTGGATTAGGAGAAGGTGGGACTTTTCCCAGAGAGACTGTAGGGCACGGTGGGCTCTGGGGCAGAGGGAGGCAACTCACAGCTTCTCTTGTTCCTGTTAACTTGTTCCTCCTGCTCATTTTGCCATTTGTCAACTCGGGCAACCATTTGCTAACTTTCTGAGACGCAAATCCTCACTTTAGTAGGCATAATATCCGAACGGAATCTTCTTTATTCACCTTGTGGAGGAACAGATTGACAGACAAGAGTGACAAAAATTCTCTGCACATGATTGCAGGTCACCAGTTTCAGGGCCTGGAATAGGAAGCTTCAGATATGGCACAGCAAAAAAAGGATTCTTCCTCTTGACCCCGGAGGTCCCTTCCAACTCTGTGATTCTTCTGTGTCTGAGAACAGCCGAACAGGCCTCTGAACAGCTGGGCTCCATCCAGCTCAGGCCACTAGCCTTCTGATCCCACCCAATGCCCTGTCTGACGCACCAGATTTTGCCCTCGAGGCTCCGGAAGCCAGAGTCCTTGTCGACATCCAAAATCTAACTGTTGCTAGCCTTGTCCCGTTTGACTGGTGGTATCAAGTAATTGTGAGCAACACAGTGTGGTTTTGCCCTGTGCTAAGAATGGGTTAAACCTTTTCGGGGGGGTGGGGGCTGATGTGACTGAGAAACCAGTGTTACCTGTGTGCTTGCATCTGAACACCCCCACCATTCACGCCTGCTCAACCTGTACGTTTTGTAAACAAAACAGATTGCTACAAAGAGACCAACGAGCTTCACTGCCTGCCTCCTCGGAAGGAAACTGGCCCCAGGGAAAGGGAACAGAACACATCCGTTCCTTGTAATAAGAAGTTGGTTTGGAGGAGGCCACAGGACAGGGGTCAGGAACTGTGCACAGGGAAGCAGGCCTCCCTGCTCTTCGAGGGGCATCGGTTGAATGTCTGCCTGCTCTTTCCATCTTAACCAGGGTACAGGCCACATAGTTACACTGAGACCAGCGCAGGGGAGGATTCTACCCGTGAACCACAGCCCCTGCTGCGGCTGTTGTGCACAGGTCTCCAGAGACTCCTTGTGGCCTCCTCTGCCCGGGTCGGGCAGGCACCCCGCGGCCTCTCTCGGGGCATTTGCCACACGGCAGCCTCCTTTCATCCTGCACAGATGTCTTGGGTTGGGTTGGGGAAGCAGACTCTTTGTGGCGGCTTGAACGAACCCCAGAATGCTGAAAAGGCTGGCCTTTGGAAGGGGAAGAAGAAGCATCAGCTTAGCTAGGAGGGAGTTAATCCCTGGGAAGGGTCTTGACCACCCTGCTGAGCTCAAGGGCATTTTGTTAGGGGGGGGCAGCCCACAGCCACCCTCCGCCCGCCCACATCCCCCCCCCCGCCTGTGCTCCCAGCTGAACCTACCGCCCATTTGCTGCCTCCAGGAAGGGAAGGGGTCCAGGGGTGGGGCACAGAGGAGGCCGTGTTTCTGGTAGCCACAGGGATGGCACTTCCAGTTGCAGGCCGTCGTGCCCTGCCCTGCCCAGGAAAGGACTGGTGGTGGTGCAGGTGGCCTTGAGCACCGGGCGGCAGGGCTTGCAAGCAGGTTGTGGGGGCATGAGGAATTAGATAAGCATATGGAGCAGAGGTCCATCAGTGGCTATTAGCCACAAGGTATAGCTAGGGACTCTGGGGCAAGTGATGCTCTGTCTTCTTGGTGCT
>NW_015163101.1:736138-749095 GCF_001447785.1 Gekko japonicus | reverse complement strand
TGTGTGACACAGAGTGTTGGACTGGATGGGGCTTTGGCCTGATCCAACATTGGCATCTCTTACGTTCTTATGAGGATGGGTGGGTGGGCAGGAAGTTCAGGTAGGGGGCCTGGTTATGGGCAGAGCGGGGGGCTGGGCACCTTCTGTCCAGGAACCGACCTTGAGAGAGGAGTCAAATGCCTGTTTATTCTGAATCGGAGGAAGGGGGGTGCAAGAGCCCTGTCTGAGCCATGCAGGTACCCAGAGCCGCGTTTCACTCTGCAGGGCGGCCCTCTTGAGGGAGGCGAGATCACACAACAGGCTGGAATGGAGGGAAGCTTTGCTCCATAACGACACTTTCCCCAGGGGCACAGCAAGAGAGCTAGATGGTGCACATGTGTGTCTGTGTGTGGGGGGGACCCTCTTCCAGGTGTAGCCAGTGTTGGGAGCAAGAAGCCACAGCAAAAGCCAGAAAGCGCTTTGCAGGTGCACACATCCAGGAACAGGCCATGGCTCCCTCATCAAGGTCTGTATTGCCTCTGCTCTGATTGCAGGGAGGCAGTTTTACCCACCGCTGGGCTCGTGCCTGACCCCTTTGACGTGGAAGTTGCCAGGGCTCCTCCCTGGGGTTTCCTGCACACAGCACAGGCCCTCTGCCACGAAGCCACAGCCCCTCCCTCTCGGGTTCCTCTGCAGTTCTCGATCCAGGGGCCGTGCTCCCCTCTAGGCACATAGGGGAAGGACCAGAAGCTCATTTTTTGCATGCCAAACAACGACTGGCGGGGCCACAACAGCTCGAGAACTGAGAAGCCTACCAGTGCCTCCCCCCCCCCACCACCACAAAGCCCGAAGTAAGTTTGTGTTGATGACTGCCATGGTGAGCCTGGATTCTCACCTGGGGGGCTACAAACACACACTTCAGGGCAGGCTGACACCATCTCATCCACCTTTGCTGTGTCTCCTTGGCTACCTGGCTTGATTAAACTCCTCCAAGGGAGATTGGGAGGTCTCTCAAAACGGCCCCTATGCTCTTGCTCGATTCATCAAGCATGATGAGTCATGCCTGAAAGGGGGGCGGACCGGAGATGGAGCCATTTTTAGTCTCCCCTCGTCTAGAGCTTGTCACAGGGGGGGAAAACGACCCCAAATCAAAAGTCTTTTTTCTAACCATCAATTCAAACTTTATATTCTTGAGGGCACTAAGTTAATCAGTTGCTGCTTCAGTTGATTTATCACTGAGGTCAAACGGATCTGGGTAATATGCAAATGTTTTCAGATGCAATCTGCTAAGGACCAATCTGGCCGAGAAGTTTTCGGTGGTGGAAGGAGATTTGCAGCAGCCAGGAGAAGGCTGTGCAGGGCCCCGAGTCCTTCAGGGGCAACTCAGAATGACCTCGCCGCCTCCCAGGCAATCCAGAGGCTAGGCAGAGACCCAACCCCAATCTTTGACTGGTGGTTTTACCCAGCATTTGTGCATTTCTCGTATTGTAACATCTTACATTTTGTAACCCAACTGGAACAAAAAGTAAGACGGGACAGAAGTTTTTCAACAAATACATAAAGCCATGAAGATGCAACAAGGAATTTCTTGTCCACTGGAGGACAATTCGCATTGAGTTTTCTCTACCTGTGCCTTTAAAACGTACTCAAAAGGAAGGAGGGGGATCAATATTCCAGTTAGATGGGGGATGGTCTCAGCCTCAGCCCGGGTTGGCTAGCCGCTGAATGAAAGACATTTTCTGAATGGCACAGAGGAGGGGCTTGAATGGACCGCCTGCCCCCCAATGACCACTGAACTGCGTTTGTCCACATATCTGCTCTCCTCCCCTACCATCATAATTTGATTTGAGACATTTATGGGGGAAATTATTTTACTCCATTTGGACCCTGTCTTTCTCCCCAGTGGGAACCCAAACGCTGGAAAGTACACTACAGATCGATAGTATTATAAGCCCCAGGGCTATTCTTTAGCAACTGTGGCCAAGACCTCCTAGGGAGAATAAGCCCCCTCTGCCAGAGCCTGGACCTTCTTACCTAGCAGTTCTGCCTCCCCTCCCTCCCTCACCGCTTGCAGAGAAAAATGTCCCCCCTCCTCAAGTCCAAAGGGGTGTTTGGCTGCTGCCGCCACAGCTGCCTCGTCACTTTTGAGGTTACGCCTTGGATGACTCACCAGACTCTCTGAGCCAGCTGGGGAAAGGAGGAGCTTTGGGCAGGCTGCAGCTGAGGGAGCTAATCTGGCACAGTGGGAGGCGCCAAGGTTCAAGCCCCGGCCTCCAGCCCCAAGAGGTCTGTCCCCTAATCACGGGAGGGTTGCGACAAAGGCATTCATTGCACATGCTCAGAGGCACTCTTCGTTCATCCACTCCGAAGCTGCAGCGGAAAATCTTCCCCGCTATGGAAGGGACATAGGGTTTCTGTTGGGATTTGCAAGTTCTCTTTCTATAGTCATGAAAGAAGTCACTGTTTGTTTATGGATGCTGATGTCCTAGCTAGTTAAGTCAGGGATACAATGACTAAGGCTGCACGTATTTGCCGCCAGAGCAAGGTGACAAAATGCATGATTAGCATTGGGATTCTCCAATTGGGTATAATCAATACACTGGGGATGGACTAGGGAGTAAGCACTGGGTTTCAGTTACAGTTTCATCACCAGAAATCTCTGGTCCACAGTAGGACCGTTTTCCCTAGATACCACTAGGAGAAACGGCATGGGAACTGTCTGAAACCAGAGCTGCATCTTTGAGCACGGAAGCACTTGCTCACACAGGCTGACACCCAACAGTGTACTTGTTCCTCTTTGGAACATTAAAACAAAGACACACCAGAGAGTAGTTTACAGATGGAGGGTGTGGGTGGGTGGGAGAGAAACTGAAGATTGAAAAGCTCTAGCAACAGAAGAGCACAGGGCTGTAGAAACCAGAGGATGTTCAGCCTGTGAATTCACAAAGGCACACAGGGGAGAGAGATTTTGCCTGCTGAAATTCACTCTCCACTGTACAGGATATTCAACATGAGCAATGGGTAAAGATGGCCAATTCTCCTCCAACAGCATAGCAAGAAAAGAAGGGATGGTTTGGGCAAGGCTTTGCTGGGCCAGCGTTTGGACTGGGGCAGTCCTGGGCTGAATTCCTTCCTCACCTGGAAACTCATCAGATGATCTTCAGCTACCCATTCATAAAATGCTTCACCTTCACCAGACTGAAGGCTGCAGAACAGCTTGCCCGAGAACTGTGCAAAATGAAGTTCCTTGAGCTCCGCTGGTCCCCCACTGGCGTGTCACATGGATGGCACCAATGCCTTCTACTGTCTACCAAACTGCGCCTTCTACTGTCTACCAAACTGCGCCCCACAAGCCTCTCGGTAGGCTGTGACACAGGCCCTTGGGGCACAGAATGCTCAGCTGCACTTGGCATACCCCTAAGAGACCTTTGGTGCTGGAGAAGACTCTTGAGAGTCCCTTGGACTGCAAGGAGATCAAATCAGTCCATCCTCAAAGAAATCAACCCTGACTGTTCCCTGGAAGGCCAGATAATGAAACTGAAGCTCAAATACTTTGGCCACCCAATGAGAAGGGAGCACTCACTGGAGAAGACCCTGATGCTGGGAAAGATTGAAGGTGAAAGGAGACGGGGACGGCAAAGGATGAGATGGTGAGACAGTGTCATAGATGCAACGAACATGAAATTGAGCCAACTTCAGAGGACGGTGGAAGACCGGAAGGCCTGGCGGGAGCTGGTCCATGGGGTCGCGAAGAGTTGGACTCCACTGTGCGACTGAACAACAAGAGACCTTTTACGGCATGGAATGTCCCCTCCCTTCAGAAATGGTTGCCAATTCCAGCTCAGGATATTCCTGGAGATTTGGGGAGGGGGTTCTCTGGGGATATGATACCATCAAGTCTGCCCTCCAAAGCTACTATTTCCCGCAGGGAAACTGATCTCTGTAGCCTTGGAGTTGGGATTCCAGAGCTCCTGGCCGGTCCCTGCTCTCAGGATAACTACTACAGTCCATTGGCTGCTACAGCCATTCTCCAGATTTTCACAACCATAAGCAGAGTCTCTAGCATTGCTCCCAACACCAAAGAAAGCAGCAGGAGCTGCCCTGAATCCCACAGCTGAGAGTCAATAAAGGTTCAGCAAAACTATTTTGTCAGGAAAGGAAATATGAGTGAATGTAGCATGTTTCACATTCGCACAGCAGAAATTGAGATGCTGGTACTAGAAACAGAACTTGGCATTCCAAGACCCTCTCAGCTCTTGTCATGGGCTTGAACGGGTCCAGGCAATGCAGGGCTGTTGTTATTGTTGTTGCTGGTTTTTTTTGGGGGGGGGCAGCGTTTCAGGGGCCCCGTCTTGTTCTTTCACCCTTCCCTAGCAGAGAGAGGAAATAAAACATCCAAAACAGGTAAGTATATGCAACTGGATAAATTTGCAAAATATGCAGATATAACAGAATTGCTCAGAATTTGTCAGGTGTTTTTTTTTTAATGCACACAGCACAAACTGCTGCTTCCAGTTTTGCAGGTGCTCAGAAAACCCACTGCACAGCATTCAGGTCCCCTTACTCAGCTTTCTTTTTTTAAAAAACCAAGTTGCTAGCAGTGCCTGCACCCACATGTGCCGCCACCCCCCAAAACAATATATCTATTTCTCAATGTGACCAGTTCTGTGGATACTTAAATCTGTAGATCAGAGCCATGACAAGACAGATCTCTCTACAAACCTGAAAAAAAAGTCCCAGGTTTGCAGAAACACCTGAAATTGTAAAAAAAGAATACACTGGGGGGAAGGGTTTTAAACTTCTTGAAAATTAGAAGCCACGCCTGCAGCTTTAAGAAACAACGGCTAAACAACCACAACAGTACAGTATTGCCAGCTGAAGACTTGGTTTCTGTCTGTGAAAGGCAGGGGTAATTTCCTGCAGGAGCGCACAGGAGCAGAGCTCTGGGAATAAAGAGCCCAGGGGGCAGGCACATGCAACAAGCCCCCCCCTGCTCCCAGCAGCCCTCAGTCAGAGCAAGAAGCAGCCAGGTAAGTTGCAGAGCTCCCCCCAGCCCCCTGGTCCAAAGCAGTCCAGTGGCACCTTTAAGGCCAAGTTTTATTCAGGCACAAGCTCTCCCTCCTCTGCAAGGACAGATCTGCACATTCCCCTCCCCCCATAGCTAGCAATCCAAAACAGTCCAGTGGAGCCTGAGCGGTGGGTGTTGCCTTCTGACACACTTCTGGTGATGTCAGGGGGTGTGGCGTATGCAAATAAGTTAGGCTAATGAGTTACGCTAATGAGCTGCTGCACCTCTTTTTCCACGAAATGACCCCTGGTGAAAGGCAAGGGGAGGGGCAGGGCCCTTTTGCCATCTGAGGCAGCAATCACCAGGCCACTTGGTGCCACCACCTGACTTGCATGGCTCACTCAGGCCTGGCTCCTTCCTACTGTTCAACAGCAACCACACCCCAAAAGCCAGGGTGATGCGGTGGTTAGAGCAGGGTTGTCGAACTCATTTGTTACAAGGGTCCAGGCTTACCAAGTACTTACCTTGATTCGGTGGGGGACACATGGTTCCTGGCCGGAACATCCCTTGGTGGAACACATCCCTGCCACACCATGCCGTCGCCTAGACGTGACGCCAGCACACTGGGCACGTAGCTGGGCGACGCTCTGGCAATGGAGCTGGAAACTCGAGTTAAATAAAACAGCAACTTTAATTAAAGCAATTGAGGGTCTTCAGGTTAAAGCTGAGACTGTGCTTTTAACTCTTGATGTTCAAGCACTGTTGTATACCAGTATCCCACATGAAGAAGCACGACGTGTAGTTGAACTCATCCTGTTAAAGCGACAGAACCCTTCTCCGCCTACACAATTCTTCTTGAGTCTTCTTGGGGGGGGGGGATTTTTTGGTTTGATACCAATTTCTACTTGCAGACAAAAGAAGTCGCAATGGGATGCGCAGCTGCACCATCAATCGCGAATTTGTATATGGCGGAACTTGAGGAAACCTTTATATTACAACCTGAACAAAATAATTTTTTTCCCTTAATATAGAAAAGTATTATCGTTTTTTGGATGATATTTTCATAATATATAAGGACAGAACCTCAGTGGCACAATTTTGCACTTGGTTCAATAACTTGGATGCTAATATTAAGCTTACTTGGAATTACAGCATCCAACAGGTTGAGTACCTGGATGTGACTGTCTTTAAAACTTCCTCTTTATTTTTAGCTACTGGGACTTTCAAAAAACCAACTGATAAAAATACATTACTCAGCTTCAATTCTTTCCACTCAGCACACTTAAGACATAATATTCCATTTTCACAACTGCTAAGAATAAAGAGAAATTCTACTGGGGAAAGTTCCGAACAACTCCTTTGTGCCTTTAGGAATAGGGGCTAGCCTTCAAATGTGTTATTTAGAGCTAAGGGAAGGGTTGAACTATGTGAAAGAAAATCCTTATGTAAGAAACCAATTGCGCCCCCCCCCCATCATCAGGTGTTACATGGGCAATGGACTACACTCCTCTATCCTTCTCCGTCAAAAGGATTATCACCAAATACTGGCCACTACTTGGAGATATTGAAGGGTGCCAACTTCCACCCAGGATAGGTTATAGGAGGACTAAATCCCTTAAAGACATCATAGTCAGATCGGACATAAGGGAGGACACGCAGATTAGGACACCGTCCAAAGGACACAGACACTGTTTAAAATGTAATGCCTGTAAGACAATGTGGGAAAGTGACAATTTCACCTTAAATGGTATAACTGTTTATAGTAATGCAAGTTCTACCCCTGAAAGTGCCTTTGTTGTATATTTTATTCAGCGTGATTGCTTAAAGTTATACATTGGAAGTACCACCAGACCATTGAAATTAAGAATTATGGAACACATCACAAGAAGTAAACGACAAACAAGGGAAGCCCCACTTACAGAGCATTTTGCCTCTCAAAACCACAAAGAAGACCAGTTTAGATGTGGTGTGCTCTTTGTCGCAGACTCAAAACATCCACTGGCTATGAAGGAATTACTTCGCCAGGAACACAGGTGGATCGTTAAATTAAACACCTTGATCCCTAATGGTTTGAACACTGAATTTGATTTAAGTTGTTTCTTATAAAATTCTGTTGGTTGTATACAAGTATGTTGTTTCAGGTCAGTTTTCCTTCCTTTGGTTTACCGACCAATTTAATTAGAAATTTTATTCTTAGAAATGTAAAAATATAAAATAGGATATTATGTACTGATGTAAATTGTGTCAGAATATTGTGACTCCAGGTTGTCAGTACATACTTAATGGTGAATGTTGAGCAATGTTCCCTCTAAGCTGTGGAGTCTTGTGAGCAAAAATTCTACTTTGTGAGCTACTGGCATTAAAGTTGTGAGCGAGCCATTTGGCTGCTGCATAAATTAGTTTGCTCTGGAGCCCTCCTTTATGAGCTGAGGCAAAAATGTGTGAGCCGGAGGCTAAAAAACTGTGAGCTAGCTCACACTAACTCAGCTTAGAGGGAACACTGATGTTGAGTGTTAACCATCACCACTATTGTAGAAGCCTAACCGGCAGAAAGAGAACATGTCAGTGGGGCAATTGGAAAACTAGTTGAAGGAGAATTGTTGAAACTTTATTTCAGTGAGTATGTATGTGTTGACAACTGGGGATGTAGTAAATATGTTATAATATAGTGGATGTGACATAGAAGTATATTTTCAGTTTCACAGCTAACGAGTACCAGCTATCTGAAGAAGCAGAATGCGAACGCGGTAGTGACGCCAGCCGTGTATAGCTGCTACTCCTGCAAGACGTAGAACCTTTGTTCTCTTGGAAGTTTTTTATACAAAGGATTTGTGGACTTCATTTAGAATTTTCCCTTTGTATCAAGTACTTTTTGACCCCAGCTCTTTAAGAATATATAAGGGCTTGTTAAACTTTAGCAAAGATTTAAAACTGTTTGAATTGTTTTGTACAATATCATCTTTCTGCTTTTGTTCGTAATTCATTCATGGAGCGCCTTTATTTTGATACAACCCATGAGCTCTCATTTTGATATATAACACCTGGAGGTTGGTCACCCTAGCAGTGTACCTTTGAGCAGTGGATGCTGGAGAAATGCACCTGTCGACATGCTGCCAGAAACTAGCTGGACCATAGCCTGATCCAGCATGTCTTAAAGTTCTTACAGTTCAGGGTCTTGTGAAACTTGCCAAGTCGTCTTATCCTCACATGAGAATAAAGTAAGAGGACATCATGCAGATCTTGCTGGCTCTCTGTGCTTGTCCCGTTTTAATCTTCTGTGCCTGCAGTCAGTTCATCCACCCTTCTCAATGGTCAAGATGCGTGTCCAATCATCTCAGTATATCCCCCTCACTCTCTTGTTCTCTGGGTCAAAAGGTGACTTGATATGGGCTTTGGCTAGATAAGGAACCCCCATTCTTTCCAGGAAGTATTCACCCTTTTTCACAAACTCTGTGGTGACCTAAAGAGGAGGCAAGGCAGATCAGTTTCTTTAAACAGGAGGCTTGTGCATTTATGTCACTTATCATCAACTAGAAATAAGGCTCGTTGTGGAAATAAATACAGCGGGATCTAGAAAGAGGCTCTGGGAGAGTGCTCTGGCTTTGGGCAAACAGTGTCAGTCTGCTTTTAAAACATGAACCTGGGACCTGCACACCACCAGAATACAGCAGGTTCCATATGCAACTGACATTCCAACTGCCTTGCGGGGGGGGGGGAGTTTGAGGTGTGGAATGGAGTGAAGTCCAATCAGCTTCCATATGCAAAAGACCAGGTTGTCGCAGCAGTTGTGGTGTGGGCGGGACCCGGGCTTTGCCTTCTGATTGGTGGCGATATATGCTGAGGAGCAGTGCCATCAGCCATACACTAAGGGAGTGCATTTTAGAATTAGATCTTTGGCACCCACTATTCAATTATATATAAGGAGAGATGGGAGGAAATGGATCTCACCTTGCTTTCCTTGCCCAAACATCTCAGGAACAAACAGGCTTGTGAGCATTCCAGAATTCTGCAGGAGTGCAGATCAAGTAAGGACTAGGGTACTGGGCACAGGATTCAGCTGGACTGGGAACCTTAGCTTCTCTCTTTCTGAAGAGCACGATATATTAACCCTTGAGGTTGCAGAGAAATGCTTGAAACTGCATGGCCATGCCAGATGGACTCTCAGAAGTCCGAGACATGGCTGCATAAGATCTCCAGTGGCCAGAGAATGAGGCTCCTGTGCCTTTTGCAGATCCATGGCCCTTTCCAAGACAGGCCAAATTACACAGAATAGTCAACATTGCAGAATACATTATGCAGAAATCTGAAATCACACTACTTTCCTATATATAGGACAGATGGACTCACATTCTAGCTTATCTGAAGAAGTGAGCAGTGACTCACGAAAGCTCATACCCAACCACAAATGTTGTTAGTCTTTAAGGTGCTAGTAAAGGTAAAGGTTTCCCTTGCTTGAAAGCTAGTCGAATCTGACCCTAGAGGGCGGTGCTCATCTCTGTTTCCAAGCCAAAGAACCAACGCTGTCCAAAGACTTCTCCGTGGTCATGTGGCCGGCATGACTAAATGGCGAGGCACATGGAATGCTGTTACCCTTCCCTCCAAAGCAATTTCTTGCTTTCGAACTGCTAGGTTTGCAGTAGCTGGGGCCAGAGATGGGAGCTCACTCCGTCACACGGCACTCGGGTCTCGAACTGCCAAACTATAGACCTTCAGGTCTGCAGCTCAGCATCTTAACTGGACTCATACTCTTTTTCTACTGCAAAAATCAGGTAAAAGAGCAGCATAATCCATACAGGCCTCAGAAATAGGATTGCCAGATCCCTACCTTCTGCCGGCAGGGACCTCCAGCCTGCTCCCCTGGGTCTTCTGGCCTGTGTGCAAAGTGTGTGCACCACAATCATGTCACCCAGAAGTGATGTCATCATGCCAGGCACGTTGTGCAGGGGATGCTCTAAGTATTTGGCCAGAAACTCTATGGTCACCATGGAGTTTTTAGCCAAATACTAGAGTGTTCCCCGTCCGATGATGTCACCTCCAGGTGATCTCATCACACCAGGCATGTCAGGCATGGTGGGGCAATTCGTGGGTGGGGCTCCACCCACCGGCCAGCTGGCCGGCAACAGATTGAGGGCCCCAAAATCAGAGGAAACCCCGCCCCCATTGGGGGGATGGCAACCCTACCCTGTTCCCTCTAAGCTGTGGAGTCTTGTGAGCAAAAATTCCACTTTGTGAGCTACTGGCATGAAAGTTGTGAGCGAACGATCTGGCTACTGCATCAGTTAGTCTGCTCCGGAGCCGTCCTTCCTGAGCGAAGACAAAAATTTGTGAGCCGGAGGCTAAAAAGCTCACACTAACTCAGCTTAGAGGTAACACTGCCCAGAACCCTCCTGTCATGATCTGGGCTGTGCAAGCACGGCCTAGCAGGCCCAGGGAGCCTGGTTAGCGCTAGGGGAGGCTGGGCCTACAAATCCCAGAAGGCCTTGGGAAGTTTTGGCACCAATTTTGACCAATAGGGAAGAAGAGGGCTGGGGAACAAAAGTGCTGGTGCCAGAGCAGAAGTTGTTTTTCTTCCCAGAGGGCAGAGCCAGAAGGAAGGCTGCTGCAGGGAAGCGACCCTCATCCTGAGGGAAGGGTGAATAGTCTAAGACCACTGAAGATAGTGAGCTAGGGACAGTATATATTAAGACGCGTTAGGGCATTTGATTTTTTTTCTTTTCACCCACTTACTGTTATTCTGCACCTTGTTGTTTGACCTCCTATAAAATAAACCTTTTCCTTGTTGTACTCTGCCTGTTCCTCACACCGATTATTTTTTATTTAGTTATTTTATTTTTTATTTGGGTATTTCTACCCCGCTCTACCCCGCAAGCGGGCTCAGGGCGGCTTACAAGGGGCGTGAGCCCATATATAAAACCAATAAAACCATAACATTTATAACCAACAGTACAGTTTAACAATAAACAATAAAGTGCTTCTATTTAACAAGATGGTCTTAGTTGTTTTAATAATGACTTCCAGCAACCCCCAGTTTGGGGTGTCGCTGTCCACTAGAAAGTGCGAACTCGTCCGTTGTTCTCGTCGCCATATAGTTCTTATACCTCCAATTTACTCGGGGCACTCCTGACCCTGATGGTATTACCACCGTTGGTAGTGGTGGTAGTAGCGGCGGCCCCTACGTAAAAGCATGGTGGAAGAGCTCCGTCTTGCAGGCCCTGCGGAACTGCATAAGGTCCCGCAGGGCCCTGATCTCATCCGGGAGCTCGTTCCACCAGGTAGGGGCCGCCACTGAAAAGGATCTAGCCCTCGTCGTAGCAAACTTTACCTCTCGGGGGCCTGGAACCACTAACCGGTTCAGCCAAAAGGGAGGTCTGAAAGTCTTGGGAGGGTGCTCTGGGCCTTCTCAAGGGATCCTAAATCCAGAGTGGTGGCAGCGTCAGGTGACACCCCACCTGAGCCATGACACCTCCTAACCCTGGTGAAGGACTCAGTGGAGAAGAAGAATGAATGATGCATGCAAAAGATCCGCCTCACTGACTGAAGCTGTAGAGCATTCATCTTTCCTGGTTAGAGAATTCAGAGTCTGACACGGCCTCTTTACGAGACACTTCCATAAAGGGCCATTTCCCAGACTCATACAGTCTTCTTCTCCCATGGCTGGAAACAGCACACAAATCAAATCAAATCAAATTTATTGTTACAGCAGTGCAGTACAACAATACAATAATAAACAAGTACGATCACCAACACTCACAGACAATAATACCATCATAGACCCAGCCGCAGACCCCTATTAAAATCGTAATTCTATTCCCTAAATTCTAAGTCTTCTCTTGTTTATTACTAAAATGCAATGTTTTGCTACTACCAGAGTTACCGACTTCTTGGTATCTTCCAACAAATATTTCAGCAGCACAGTATCTGCAAATTTCAAATAGTTGTCCAAGGGTTTAAATTGGGCAAGTAAAGGAAAAATTAGCTGGTGTCTCTCTCTGAAATAGAGTTTACAATGTAAAAGAATGTGTGTGATTGTTTCAACTTCTTTATCTGCACATAGACAACATCTTTGATGTATAGGCCAACGGAGATACCTTCCTTGCAGTAAATTAGAGGGGAAGGCATCAAAACGCGTTCTAGAAAAAGCCCATCGATACTTTTCATATGTAATGTTAGAGAGATAACGTGCTGTTGCAAATCCAGGCCAAGATTTTAGGTTATTGTACATCTTGGGTAAAAGCGCTTCATCAGTTTGAACCTCAATATCCACCAAGCGCTGCTCAACTAAAGATTTTGCTTTACTCAGACCCATTTCCAGAAGATTTGCTGGACATAACCCGATCATACCTAGCTTATCTAGTATTCTGGCGGACCAGTCTGGCTATGGGGTAGAAGCTAGAAGCAGGGGGGTTCAATCCTGTAGGCTTCAGATGGATTCTCAAGCAATAATAGATCGAAATTGTCCAGATTTTCAGTTGCACTCTTGGTACACCAGCCTCCTGTCTTAGAACCACATTGGCAGTACATTTTGGTACATTAAACAGTGCTCTGAGAAATTTAGATTGTGCTCTCTCTTATGTCTTGTAATTACTCTTGTTATTTAAAATTATTTGCATCCCATAGGTAAGTTGGGTCAACACTTCGGCAGAAGAGAGCTTTAGAGCTGCCGGTTCTAAACCTAGGCCCTCATTTCTGAAGAATCTAATAATAGCATTGGCACTTCTCTCTGCTATATTAATTGCAGATGTAATGTGGGCCGATGGACTGCCATTATGTGAGAAGGTTAATCCCAGGTATTTAAAAGATTTTACTTGCTCAATAGTCTGACCATTGATTTTCCAATTGCATTTACTGTATGCTCTATTAAAATGTATTATTTTGGTTTTTGAGTAATTAATAGCTAACAATTCATTATCACATTGACTGCTAAATGTCTTCAGTGCACCTTTTAAACGTATTTTTGTTTGTGAAATAAG
>NW_015163101.1:717715-736070 GCF_001447785.1 Gekko japonicus | reverse complement strand
GGGGGGGAAACATATGGTTTCCCCCCCCGACGAGCTCAGCCACGCCCCCAACGTAAGCAACGTGGCTGCATCACCTCTGGTGACGCAGCTTCGGGGGCGGGGTTCCCCCTGGGCCCCGATTCCGCCGGGGCGGAAATCGGGGCGCCGAAGCGGGGGATTCCCCACCCCCCGGGCACATTTGGCAACCCTAGAATGGCATCATCGGCATACATAAGTATTGCTACACTTTCCCCTCCCGTAAGCTTAGGGGCATGTACATCCATCCCTTGTAAGCACTGGATTTAAAAAATTGCGTATATATTAAATAGAAGAGGGGCAAGCGGGCAGCCTTCTCTAACTCCTTTTTGTGAGGGACAGCACACAAATTAGAGGGAGTGATCCTGCCAAGCTGTTCCCCCCATTAGAGGACAAATCCTTCACCCGCAACTGACCAGGAAGTGGGAAACTTGGTCCTGCTGGTGAAAAAATGGCTGGTTGAATGCACTGCAGTTATAAAATAGCTTTGTGCTACTTGCCCTTTCTCAATTCGCAGGGAGGCCTCTGCCTTCCCCTCAGCTGGCGCTCCCACCACCTCTGTGGTCTTTGCGAACAGCCTCCAGTGATCTTCGAGCACCGCCTAGCAGGCTCCCACCACCAAAAGCTCCTTCTTGCTCTCTCCCAGTTGCCATTCACATGCAAATCAGATCAGCGTTATCATCACGGCCAAGCTGGAAAGGACACGTCCACCCACCCCGCTCCTTCCACACCTGGTTAATGCATTTCTGTGGGGCATGGCAGAGCGTGTGCCACTGGAGACAAAAGCACCAATGTGGCACCGCAGGATTTGGGCCACGCTTGGAAGAGACAGCCCTGCATGGTCTTGCTTCCAGCTGCTTTAATTGGCAGTTAACGTTGCCAAAGAAGATGCTTATGGCCTTTGGAGGCAGGGCTTCTGACTGGCAAATATGTGCTTCTGTCACATCCAGGATATTTGTGTGTGGGTGTCAGGAAGTGAGGGAAAGGAGGGGTGCTCACACAGTCTGCTGGCTGACTGCTTGTTTCCCCAAAATAAACAAGGTCGAGGTGGGGGGGGGGAGGCAGGCCTCCGGCAACTTCACAGCCCCCCATGTCAGCCAGTGGGGAGAGGGGCCAACAACCAATCACAGGACAATATTGCTTGATCAATCTTCTGTCCTCTAACTAATCAGTCTAACAATTCATTGATTTATGTGTTTTAATGTGCAAATTACATGAACTTCTGTGGTTCAATGCATCATTCAATCTCAAGTTTAAATGGAACTCATAAGTTTAAAAGGCTTTTAAAAGGTACCGAAAAACTCATGGAGGATAGAATGGGTAGCCAAATGGAATTTCCACATGCAGAAGCAGCATGGTGTAGTGGTTAAGAGCGGCGGACTCTAATCTGGAGAACCAGGCTTGACTGCCCACTCCTCCACTAGCCAGCTGGGTGACCTTGGGTCAGTCACAGCTCTCTCAGAGCTCTCTCAGCCCCACCTACCCCACAGGGTGTCTGTTGTGGGGAAAGGAAGGGTAAGTGATCATAAGACACTCCGAGACTCCTTCGGGTAGTGAAGGGCAGGGTGTAAAACCTCTTCTTCTTCCTCCTCCTCTTCTCCTCCCTCCTCCTCCTCTCCCCTCCTCCCTCCTACTCTGAACACCAGCCGCTAGGGCCGAGCAACTGAGAAGACCCTCGCTGGCATGCCCTGCTTGTGACCTTCTTAAATGCCTTTGGCTGGCCACTGCTGGAAATGGGATACCTGAGGAGATGGACCTTTCCTATGACTGACCTAACAGGCCTGCTCTTCTCCACCAGATGTTCTAGGGCACACACAAGGTGTGTATGAGATCATGCCCGCTCAGCCACTCCCGTCATCATTTTGCAGAAGGGACATCTCCTTGGCAGTGCCTATGGACTGTGAGCACTAGGGCACCCCGACTGTGCACTGCAGACGTTGCAGAAACTGGATCTTGTGTGCACTGGAGGTCTACGCATGTAAGCCGCCGTGTCACACGAGAAGGACTGGAGCCACATGGAAGAACCACGCCCCCCCCATGTACCCCCCTCCCCATGTACCCTAGAACATCTGCACAGAAGCAATAGAGGAGCCTTTCTGAAACGCTGCAGAAAGCAAAAAGTAACTTCCAGCTTAATAAAGCAAAGCCACCATTCACTGTTAAGAGGACAAACAGTACCTTTGTTTTATTACTCCTTGTGATGGGGAAAAGGTTTTATTGTCTACTGAGGATCTGGCAAAATGAAAAGACTCCAACTTAACTGATTCATCAGGTGACCAATCAGCCACAGATCGACAGTCCTAACTTCACAGCAGGGCTTGACCAACGCGAATAGCCAATCTAATGAACCAACAGCAGGGTGACGTCACTGTCACTGCGGCGTTTCATAACAGTGCCAACCTCTGGAGCACAGACACACACACTCACAGCCCTGGGGGCTCGTCCATCTGGTACAAAGGAGACTGTGGAGAGATTTATCTTTCACCAACACGCCCCCCCCTCCCATGCAAGACTCCTTCTCTGCTTCAGGCTGCTTGTCACATTGCTAGATGCCAGCAAAGACAGCAAGGAAGGACGGGGTGCAGGGCCCGGGAACGGGGGGAAGCCCTTGGCTGCTAACTGCCAGGGTCATTCCCATGCTGGAGTCTGCCCCTGACCTTCCCTAGAGGAAAGCAGGGGGCAGTTTGTGGGTCTCAGGGCCCCGACCCACAATATGTGTGTTCTCTCTTTTTAAAAAAGAATTCTACTCCATTATGTAGCCTGCTCAAGCCTTCCAGGCAGCTCATAATGATATTTAAAACAACCATGATATGAATAAAATATAAACTGAGATGTAGCTAAAAACTCCTTAAACTGCTTTTTAAAAGAAAGGAGAATAAAGATAAGTCAGTTGCCGTTGCTGGAGCAAGACTTTCCTCACCTGCACAACAGACACTGTCCAATAAGCTTCACTGGGTAGGATGTCCCAGAGCGCAGGCCGGCCCCAGCACGGACAAAGCCCTGATTTTTGGGTCCTCAAAACTTAATCCTAGAAGTAGGAATTTTTCCAGCATTTGTCTCGAGAGAACAATGTTGATTTTGAGAATCTTAAAAACTATTACTAATGGAGATATATGTACTTGATAATTACTCTATTTAGTGATTGATTAGAAGAAAAATGTAATTATGCTTGTTTGACCTGTTGCTGTTTAGAACTCCTCCGTAGTATAGGGTGTTAACTGGATGGATTGCTTATTTAAAATATGTTATAGGTGTGTGCGGAGCTGCGGTGGCGCAAGTGGTTAAGATGCTGAACTGCAGGCTGTGGAAGGTCGGTAGTTCAGCAGTTCGAGACCCGAGGGTGCCGCATGACGGAGTGAGCTCCTGTCTCTAGTTCCAGCTCCTGCCAACCTAGCAGTTCGAAAGCAAGAAATTGCAAGTAGATAAATAGGTACCACTTTGGTGGGAAGGTAACGGCGTTCCGTGCGCCTTGGTGTTTAGTCATGCCGGCCACGTGACCACGGAAATGTCTTCGGACAGCGCTGGCTCTTTGGCTTTGAAACGGAGATGAGCACCGCAACCCTAGAGTCGGACTCGACTGGCTTTCGAGCAAGGGAAACCTTTACCTTTACCTTTATAGGTGTGTGCATTATAGTGAAAACCCAATAAAAATATATTTAAAAAAACTTAATCCTAGAGAAGGCTGGCAGATGAAGCCGTCTCAGGGATTGGCCTTGAGGGCGGGGTTCTGGCTAGAAATTAATTTGGCTGGGCTTTCTCAAAGGAACACTTTAAAATATTGTAGTCCTCCACAGGAGAGCTTTTGGGACTACTCCCATCAGAACACAAGACTGCTGGGACTGAAGAATCCAAGGCAATTCTTCAGAAAAGATCTCCCTGCAACTGCACTGGCAGGAATCTGGCCTACTGTCCAAAATTTCCTTCAGAAGCATCAGTGCATAAAACACACACACACACACACACATACACAAAGGACCTGCATATAAGAGGCAGAGCCAGAAACAAAGAGGAGAGGGAGGGTTGCCAGCAATCTTCCCTCTAAGCGCCACAGTGTTGTGAGCAGAAATTCTACCTCGTGAGTGAAAAGAGCTAGTAGCATTAAAGTTGTGAGCGACTCGACATTTGACTCTACATCTCGTAAATTAGGTTTTTTTAGAAGATTACTTCCATAACCTTGTAAAAATCTCTGAATAAACTCTTTTAAATTATATTTAAACTATATTTTAAGAATAATGTAAACATTATAAGAGAAAACAGAATCAAGTCAAATTTCACCCACCCCTTTCCACTATATTGGTAGATCTGTCCTCCAGAGACGCAAGGAAGCTTACAAATCATACTGAAAAGCATAATAGAGGTGTGCAAAAAAAAATAATTTCCCCCCAGCTCCATTGCACCCTGTAATAGTCAATGGACCCATAGGCTATAATGGAGAATCAATCTAGGGGTATCTGGGGGGGGGCTGTTTTTTTTTTTTGCAAATATATTTATTGTGTTTTTACCATTATAGACCTATGCTGTACATACAAACAAATTAGACAACAAGATTACACTAAAGTATTCCCAGGACATCATATTTTTTTCACAACAACACAGAAAAATTTACCCTTTACTTATCTTTTACACAAATTTACCCTTATCCTTACTCTTACATTCACATCTGCGTTGAAAAGTTCTTATTCTATCTTTAACACTTCTTATTGCTAATTCCCATCAGATCAATGATGTATGACCTTATTTTAGCTTCTTAAACAAATCTATTATCCTTATTCAATTCTACACCCTCCTAATGCATCTTGTTGGTTCCCTTATATACAGCACAGGGGCACCGTGTTACGCTAAGTTTTTTATATGGTTTTTCGTATTTTCATATTTACCCTTAAAATTAATTTAACAATTCATTAACATTTAATTATCACATTTCCCATTCATCTCTACAGCAATTTATTCACCATTATTCATGGACTACCACTCTTGTTCTACCAGCCTAACATTAATCTAACCTGCAACCTACAATTATTTATCCACCAACAATCTTCTCATACCACTCCGACCTTCTTATATCTCTCATCCCCAACCGGCTCGGGTTTTTTGGCATTTTTCTTCAGAGGTTTAATAGTTTTTTATTATTATGTCACTATTAATTCTTCAGACTTTTTAGATCTCTCTTCCAAAACTATAGGAGAACTTTATGTTCCTCTAAGACTGTTTATAATTCATTATCATTAATCCCCATCCTATTACACCCCAAATAAATAGTTTTCCCTTAAGCTCTACCATCTCATTCTTATTCTTGGGGGGGGGGCTGTTTTTTTGAGGTAGTGGCACCAAATTTGCAGCATAGTTGCTGGTGCCTCTCCTCGGACCTCTGTCCAAGTGTCAAAATAATTGGATCAGGGGGTCCAATTCTATGGGCCCCAGAAGGAGGTGCCCCCATCCATTGTTTTCAAAGAAGGGAAAATGCCTTGTGGGCTGAAACCAGTAATCCCTGCATTGGCTGTTACAATTTTGTGCACCAGCACCCCCTAGCACAGCTTAGAGGAAACTGGGGGGGTATCTAAGGGTGTTCACACTGGGGCTGTACTCTCTGAGACATGCTGAGGGAACAGCTGAACTATGGGTATGTGTCATAGTCACATGTACACATTGCATTTTAACATGCACCTAGAGACCATTTTTGGAGCTGCGGTGGCTCAAGTGGTTAAGACGCTGAACTGCAGGCTCTGGAAGGTTGGTAGTTCAGCAGTTCGAGACCCGAGTGTGCCGCATGACGGAGCGAGCTCCCGTCTCTAGTTCCAGCTCCTGCCAACCTAGCAGTTCGAAAGCAAGAAACTGCAAGTAGATAAATAGGTACCACTACGGTGGGAAGGTAACAGCGTTCTGTGCACCTTGGTGTTTAGTCATGCCGGCCACATGACCACGGAAATGTCTTCGGACAGCGCTGGCTCTTAGGCTTTGAAACGGAGATGAGCACCGCAACCCTAGAGTCGGATTCGACTGGCTTTCGAGCAAGGGAACCTTTACCTTTACTTAGAAACCATTTTGCACCTTAAAAACAAGATGCCCGGCATCTGGGCAAGACAGGACATGAGGCTTCCTCTAGAATAAAAGCCTCCCAGAGATCCGAATGCCAGTTTTGCAAGCTCCCTTCTTATAAAGGCACCCAGGCCAGGAGGCCAGTCTGACAGACACCGGATCACTCAGAAGCCTCCCACCATACCCAGGCATGCTCCTCTGTTCATCTCAGCCTGACCCAGGACACCCTGGTAGTTTGATTTCCCCACACTCACCGGCTCTCCCTCAGGATTCCAGATGTATCCATACGCAATGGTCTTGTTAATAGCGTGTCCAAAGTCGGCCCTCCGGATGTGTCCAATGACTTTGCCGTTTCTCCAGATGGCCTCCAGCCCAAACATGGGCACCTTTCTAAAGAACACAAGCAAAGCAAATATCCAATCTCATAGTATGGCAAAGAATGAATACCACTGCTTGCCATCCATCTCACGCGGTCAGATAAATAAGCTCTACTGCCCAGCAGACCAGACAGTGTTAGAAATTAAGTACTGTATTACACCAGCTTTTAATGGCTAAATGCTGTTGAATTCTAACTCTCATATCATTCCAAATATCACAGGACATCGAGTGCAGATATCAAACAGAAGTATAGTACCCAGATCATGCAAAGTGATGGTACTGATGGTACCACTTTACTCTGCTCTGGTTAGACCTCACCTAGAGTATTGTGTTCAGTTTTGAGCACCGCAATTTAAGAAGGATATAGACAAGCTGAAACATGTGGTGGCACAGTGGGTATATCCCACTGTCTTAACATCCGAACTGTGTTAGTTCGAGCCCCGTGCTGGTGTGAGCAGCCAGCCTGTTGTCCCCAGCTCATCGTCCACCCAGCGATTCGAAAGCTTCGGCGAGTAGATAAAATGGGAACCACTCCTTAGAGAGGGTGGGCACACCAATCTCCCTTGTGGGAGGGTGTTAGCTGACGGTCGGGACGTCCTGGTCAAGGTTCGGAAAAGGTGGAAGAACTTCTCGGCTACAAAAATCCCTGCAGTGGATGTTTCCGGCCAGGCGGTGGCAGTGTGGCGATTTGACATACAGGTCCTGAAGCCTGGCCGACAAGCAGCCATTCGGAAAATGACTGAGTCAAGCCAGATGATGTTTACACCGTGCAGTGACAGTGTGTGCAATTAAATGAATATATGTTGTCCTCCCTATCCCCTATGAACATTGTTAGTCCCCTGTCTAAAATGTGTAACTGTACACCGCTTTGAGCCCACTGGGGAAAGCGATTAATAAATTGAAAGTATTATTATTATTATTATGTCCTGAGAAGGGCAACGAAGATGGTGAGGGGTCTGGAGACCAAGTCCTATGAAGAAAGGCTGAAGGAGCTGGGTATGTTTAGCCTGGAGAGAGGACTGAGCGGTGATATGATAATCATCTTCAAGTACTGTCATATAGAGGATGATACGGAGTTGTTTTCTGTTGCCCCAGAAGGTCGGAGCAGAACCAATGGGATGAAATTAAATCAGAAGAGTTTTCGGCTAAACATTAGGAAGAACTTCCTGACCATGAGAGTGGTTCCTCAGGAGGATTCCTCAGGAGGTGGTGGACCCTCCTTCTTTGGAGGATTTCGAACCAAGGCTAGATGGCCATCTGACAGCAATGCTGATTCTGTGAACTTAGGCAGATCATGAGAGGGAGGGCAGGAAGGGTCGCCTCAGTGCTTAGTTCTCGTGGCCCTTTCTTACATGTCCAGGGAAATGCTGATTGCCACTTTGGGGTCAGGAAGCAAGTTTTCTCCAGGCCAGTTTGGCCAGGGATCCTGGAGGTTTTGTGTCATCTTCTGAACATGGAACAGTGGTCACTGCGGGTGTGGAGGGGGAACTATTTGCAAATTTCCTGCATTGTGCAGGTAGTTGGACTAGATGGCCCTGGAAGTCCCTTCCAACTCTATGATTCTATGACCCACCAGCCTGGTTTCTGCAGCTTGCTACTCACTCATCAACCGTGAAGCAGACCAGGCGGCGGAATATGCCAGCTGTTTTCTGAGCCTCTATGGCTTCCCGTCCGAGGAAAGGGATGTCAGTTTTCAGTTTGCACGTAAAGGTCAGGCCAGCTTCCAGGGGAGTGTCATCAGGCCGAAGGTCTGCATGCCAGTGTCTGTAGCCTGCCAAGAAATATACCTGTTGATAATGTCTGATCACAGCTTGCTAGGGAAACAGGAAAAGCAAGCAAGAGGTTGGGCCTGGGGAACAGTATTTTAATTTTTTTTGCTCCTCAAGCTTCCTGATAATAGAGAAAGAGCTCCAAGCAATAGGCTTTGGGCTCAAGATAAATTTCAACCTGCTTGAATTAACTTCACTAATTCTTACGCACATTTTCCATTCAGGATGGATGAGCTGTTGAGCAGTCACAACTTTGTGGGTTTACACAGCCCTACAAGCATCTTGGGTTTTGAGGAGCAAAAGATTAAGAAAAAAAAAAAAAAGAATTTGGGATACATCCCTCCAAGTTAACAGAGAACAGGCTCAAACCTCTCCAGCAGCAGGAAACCACGGCAAAAAAAATTTTTCCCAATGGAATACCTTTGGCACACCAGTTTGGTGTAGTGGTTAAGCGCGTGGAATTTGGGATACATCCCTCCAAGTTAACAGAGAACAGGCTCAAACCTCTCCAGCAGCAGGAAACCACGGCAAAAAAAATTTTTCCCAATGGAATACCTTTGGCACACCAGTTTGGTGTAGTGGTTAAGCGCGTGGACTCTAATCTGGGAGAACTGTGTTTGATTCCCCACTCCTCCACTTGCTGGACCTTGGGCAAGCCGTAGCTCTGATAAGAGCTGTTCTTGAAAAAGAGCCGTTTCTGTCAAGAGCTCTCTCAGCCCCGCCTACCTCACATGGTGTCTGTTGTGGGGAGGGGAGGGGAAAGGAGTTTGTAAGCTGCTCTGAGACACCTTTGGGTAGTGAAGGGCGGGGTATAAATCACAATCTCTTCTCTCTCTTCTTTATGCCTTAGGATTCCTTAAATACTGAAGAGCCTTCACTTTGGCCTACGTCAGTGTCTTAGCCTGTAGCTCTTCTGGTAGGGAGACACATACCCTCTATTCTCAGTGGATTTGTTCTTGGCAATAAAATGTGGTTCAAACCGTTAAACATCTGCCATTGCATTTTCCTTTTATAAAAACAGGTAGATCCAACACAGCTTACATGTCCCTTCTCCTTTCAGATGACTCCAAGGAAACCACCTTCAAAGTGGCCAGATTTTGTGGACATATTTACTTTTATGCATTGCTGACCTGATTATGTTGTTGCTGGCTGATCTATGATCATAATAAAATTAAGTAAGACTGACAAAGGGAAGAGATAAGCCCTCAGAGTTATACAGGCCGAGAAGACAGGCATGCAGAGAGGATTTCAGGGCAAATGGAAACGGTGGAATCAAAGCACTCAGTATAAGGAACTTTGCCCTCCCCCCAACCAGAAGGGTGGGACGCATTCTTAAGCAACAGTACATGTAAGAATGGCAGCTATAAGACGGAAATAAGCCAGATACTTGGAGCTTCTCCAGCCTGGCAACTTTATCATGTCGAGGGTTTGGGGATGCTTTATGGGCTTTAATGGTAGTCAGTCTCCAAGCCATTCTCACAAACAAAACAAGGACTCAGACAAACCTTTTTCAATGCTGAGGGAGTCGATGGCCCTGTAGCCAGCGTTGGTTATGCCATACTTGGCACCAGCCTTCATGACGGACCGGTAGACCCTCACGCAGTGCTCCCTGGGCACGTGAAGCTCCCAGCCCATCTCTCCGACAAACGACAGCCTCATGGCTCGGACCTGAGGGATGAAAGAGGCCAGAGCCACTGAGAAGAGAAAAGAGTTCTAGAACCATCCACTTGGGAGAAGTCTCATAGGCTCTCTAGTTGATCCAACCTCCTGCCCACTAATGCAGGAGTTCCTGAACTGCAGCATCCTCAGTGGACTGCTGTCCAGCGTCTTCCTGAAGACCTCCAGTGTGCAAGAGGCCACCGCCCAGGGCAACGGATTCCTTGGTCAAATCATTCCTGCTGTTAGGATGCTTCTGCGAAGGTTCAGCGACAATTTACCCTCCCGTACTTTAAGCCCAGGAGCTGCAGTGGCTCAAGTGGTTAAGATGCTGAACTGTGGAAGGTCAGTAGTTCAGCAGTTCGAGACCCAGGGTGCCGCATGACGGAGTGAGCTCCCGTCTCTAGTTCCAGCTCCTGCCAACCTAGCAGTTCGAAAGCAAGAAATTGCAAGTAGATAAATAGGTACCGCTTCGGTGGGAAGGTAACAGCGTTCCATGCGCCTTGGTGTTTAGTCATGCCGGCCACATGACCACGGAAACGTCTTCGGACAGCGCTGGCTCTTCGGCTTTGAAACGGAGATGAGCACCGCAACCCTAGAGTCGGATTCGACTGGCTTTCGAGCAAGGGAACCTTTACCTTTACCTTTTACTTTAAGCCCACTAGGTCTAGCCTTGCTCGCTGGAGAGCAGAGAACAAGTCTTTGCCCTGGTCCGTGGAACTGGACCCGGGACTCCAGACATGGCATGACTTACACAGAAGAGAGAGAAGAACAGCCTTGCTTGACCCCTCCCCTTCTACCTTTACTTCCGCCTTCAGTCCTCGTCACTGACCAAGTCCAACCGTGTCAAATGCTCCAGCTGCTTTGCTGCCCCTTCTGCCCGCAACTGTGCTTGCAAATGCCCACCTCGTGTTAACTTTTTCCTTCTCTTCCTGCAACCCCTCCTCAAAGTCCCCCTGGCATGGGAATTAAACCACACCTGGTTCCTCGTGGCCCATTCTCCCTTCCATTGTCTAGTCTGTTTTCGAAATTGGAATGGTGAGCTCTCAAAAACAGGGAATTGGACTTTTGCCTTTTTGTTTCACTGTGCAGGGCTTGGCCTGGCACTCTACTCCCTCTCCCTTCTCAATTCTGGCGATGGCAACATGAAAAGACAAGGGAGCTGATCTACCCTCAGTCGGATTCCTATCCATTCTCCGTCTCCCCTTCCCCTCTGCTGCATGGGCTGCCTGCCTTCCAGTGTTCTTCCGGTGTGGCTGAGCTAATGCGATCGGACAGACCACACACTCATCTCCACCTCATCGTTAGCTCTTACGGTTACTTGATGTCCCCCATGGGATATACTTTAAAATAGCAGCTCTGTTTCACAGCCCCAAGTCCCGAACCTCTGGAATGCAAAGGCACACCGACAATTACACCGGCACAACGGGGGCACCTCAGCAGTACATGCGGCATGACAGCCCGCCTTCCACGTGAAGGCTCAGAGGAATGGAGCTCGCCGCTCTGCTCCTTCCAAACCTCCTCCAGAGATGCTCATTGAACATGACACGGCATGTTAATCCAGATTAGGCAGATGAAATATTCATGCCTCATAACTGAGAAGAGCTATTCAAATCTAGGTATTAAGAGGCGGCAACAAAGCAAGAAGTGGAAGGCAGAATCAGCTCCTGGCTTCGCTTGGCCACATGCTGCTTGCCTCAGTACCCTGGGGATTTGGAGAAAAGACAAACACCTCTGCGTTTCGTCATCCCCCCCCCAATGAGATCTCTTCAGGAGCCCTCAGAGTAGCCCCTCAAGCCCACTCCAACTTCTGTGCATACTCAAAAGATCAGAAAGATAAACTGATAATACTCTACATCCTCACAACCGCGAGAATAGCTATAGCAAGATGTTGGGAATCTGAAAAATTGCCAGATAGAGAAGAATTAATTACAAAAATTATGGACATAAAAGCAATGGACAAAATTAATATGTTACTTGCGGGAAGATTTGACAGTGTGTTTAAGAAAAGATGGCAGAAACTAGACAGGTGGTTAGAAATATATAGATAGGATGCTCCAAATAGTATTGTAAAATCAATATAAATGTCTTGTATTATTAATTATGTTAAAAATCTAAATAAAATACTTTAAAAAAAGAAAGAAAGATAAACTGAGGTACATAATACCCTGTTTTCCCGAAAATAAGACCTACCCCCAAAATAAGCCCTAGCAGGATTTCTATGCATTTGTGGTATAGGCCCTAGTGTGTCTTCTTGAGAAAAAATAAATATAAGACGGTGTCTTATTTTCGGGGAAACAGGGTGCTCTTCCAGGCACACAAAATGCAGCCTCCCCCACACGATACATTAACAAACAGCCCTGTGAAATTCTGTCTCTCCTCTGCATGACTGTGTCTCCGCTGAACTGGGGCCCAGATCCACAGTGTGTATTCTCCAACCGAATCAGTTACCGGAGCCCTACAGGGTGCCTGCAGCACAACCGGTTGGCCAGGTGGTACATTTATACCCTGTCCGGCCTATCCAGAGGCTTCATACTGCCTGCCAATCACAAGGGTCAATAGTGCACACGGCTACTGAATGCAGCCCCAGAATCCCCAACACAGATACACTTAATAACAAGGTGATCCTGGCAGAGGCTTCATACTGCCTGCCAATCACAAGGGTCAATAATGCACACGGCTACTAAATGCAGCCCCAGAATCCTGTTTTTTTAATAATAACATCTGAACTCGAAGCATTTATAAAACCTCCTTACCAGGAAGAGACAAAGACTGGGGCAGCAAGAAAGAGAGCGGTATTTCTAGAGTTGCTGCTGAATTTGATATAATACAGTGAGTAGAGAGCAGAAGCATGTGGGCCTGGGCTCCAAACTGACCCAGACGCCAATGGACCCCCGAACAGACAGAAGGGCTCAAGGCTCCTCTACCACGTGTCTTTGAAGTGGTACCAAGCAAGTACCAAGCAAACCTTGGTAGTTTTGTCGCTGTTCCCGCAGCACTGCCAAATTGGCATGCCTGTTCACATCTTTGTAAGATTCCAATGGCAGCTGGCTAAATGTAGTGCTAATTTAAACAGTGGCTGCACTGGGAGAGCCTTCAGCTGGTGGATTTACCAGGTATCTTCTCACACAACCACAGGGGACTGCAAGAGCGGCTCTTTCACAGAAACACAGCTACAGCAAGCCAGAGGCAAAGAATTTTCACCCTCTTCCCCCAAGTGCCATCAACAGCTATTACCTTGATACAGCTTAGTAACGCTTACATCTGCTGCTGCTGCTGGTGCTACCCTGGTTCTCAGATGGAGAACAGTTCTCTATTTGTTTTTGGGCTTCAGCTTTTAATTGGCTTATTGGCTGAGCACATGCCTGGCATGCAGGAGGTCTTGAGCTGATGGGGAAGGGGCACGGGACAAGGACGATCCTATGGGCAGCAAGCAAGCCGTCAGGGAGCTCCATTTAGGCTGAATTTCTCCTCTCCTCTTCCGGCAGGTATTTAGCCTTTGTGGGCTCAGAGGTAGAGGGCTTTTGGCTTGTGGGTTGTAGCCCGGAATCCAGACTAGCCCAGATTGGTTTTTCTTTGGGCATGTGTTTTAAACTGCCTTGGTTCCCTCTAGGGGGAAACGCAGTCTCACAATGCTTAAATAAATAAATAATACACTCAATCAGTAGCAGACTGCATTAAACAGGTCTTTGGCGAGTGGGCTGGGAATGATCCACTGCCAGTCACAGTCCTGGACTTGATGGACCAGCAATCATGTTCCGAATAAGGGCTACACTAGATGGGGAGGGGCTGTGGCTTAGTGGCAGAGCATCTGCTTGACATGCAGAAGGTCCCAGGTTCAATCCTTGGTATCTCCAGTTAAAAGATCTGGCAGTAGGTGACGGGAAAGACAGGAGCTGATTTTGCTGACAACAGGTGGGATGGATGGAGGAGGGGGCTCCTGCTCCCCCCCCAGCCTCTTTCCTGAGCCTAAAGAGAGACCCAGGAGGAAGTTTTGCATGACTTTGGAGAGGTCCCGTGCAGTTACAAAGTTATGCAAATAATTTCCCGGGGGGGGGGCTCTTTAGGCTCAAGATACAAGCTGGAGGAAGGGAGCCTGTCCCTGGCTTGGGCTTTCAAAGCCATTTATTGGAGTTGATTAAGCAGATAGATCCCGGTGGGTCGCTGAAGTGTAGTGGGTTAGACGCATGTAGAAACCACTAATACGGATGTAGTGATCAGCACGGTTTACTGGTACACAACAAAGACAAAGACTACTGGCCGGCTGGCCAACTATATACACACCTGGGGACACTCCCCTAGGTCCCGTTGGTGGGTTTAAATCTCCCGCCACAGTCCTAGTGGTTCCCCAGTGGAGAGACTAGGAGCCTAGTCCCCATTGTTCCTTCAGAGTCAAGCTCGGGGGTATTCCCTGGCCCCTGGTGGCAGTCAGCTGACTTAACATCCCTCCCCCCATAGTTCAGACCCACCCTAGGTTACATAGTCCTTTAAGTACGACGGGGACCGCTGTTCTCTAGTGGACCATCGGGGGGTGGTACTGGACCCTCCGGGGGCCCGTCTGATGTGCTGGGATGCTCTGGAGGAGTTCTGTGGCTCGGGAGCGGTCCAGGAGGATTGTTGGTCTCCGACCCATGAGGAGTTCTGCTGGGCAGTGACCGCTTACAGGGTTTGGTGTTGTTCTTTGCGCTAAGAGGAAATGGGCTATGTGAAATTCCCAGTCTACCTCTGTCAGGCGGTTTAATGCCTCCTTCGCCGTTCGGACCATGCGTTCCACTTGGCAGTTTGTAGCGGGGTGGAACGGCGCTGACCTAATGTGTTTCATCATGTTGTCGCAGAGAAACTGCTGGAATTCCTCCGACGTAAACGCCGTCCCGTTGTCCGAGACGATGGTGTCTGGCAACCCGTGGGTGGTGAAGATCTTTCGGAGGGTACGGATGGTGGCCTTTGTGGACGTCGCGGAGACGGGGCTTATCTCCAGCCATTTTGAATAGGAATCCACAGTCACTAGGAATAACAGTCCATGAAGTGGTCTGGCGAAGTCTATGTGGAGCCAGGACCACGGAGTTCGTGTGGATTCCCATGACTGGGACGGTGCACTCGGTGGGCTGGGTCTGATGGCTTGGCAGGTCGGGCAACGTTTCACCCATGCCTCTACCTCTGTGTCTATGCCTGGCCACCAAACATAGCTCCAGGCAAGGCCTTTCATCCTAATGATGCCTGGGTGCGCTTCATGAAGGGCCTGGAGGACTTGTTGTCAGAGGGCGCTGGGGACCACAACCCTGTCACCCCACAGCAGGCATACTTTGTGTGCTGACAACTCCACCCGGTGGGCCGTAAGCGCAGTGAACTCCGGGCCCTCTGTCTTCACAGGCCACCCCCGGTAGGGGAAGACGGCTAAGGGCATCGGCATGGCCCATAGCGGTGGTGTTGTAGCTGGTAATCGTAGCTCGCAAGGAAAATGGACCACCGCAAGACCTGCGGGGAGAGGACTTGTGGCGTCCTGTGATCGGGCGCGAAAAAGCCGAGGAGCAGGTGGTGGTCTTTGGCGATGGTGAACGGCCGGCCATAGACGAAGTCATGGAACTTCTTGACCCCGGCTACTATGGCTAGTCCCTCATGATCTATCTAGGCGTAGTTCCGCTCAGCCGCAGATAGAGTGCGCAAGTAATACGTGACCGGGACCTCCCGCCCATCCGGGAGATGATGCGCCAGTACCGCACCCACGCCATAGGGTGAGACGTCGCACGCCAAGACCACAGGCAGCGCCTCATCGAAGTGGGCCAGGACCGATTTGGAGATCAACAGTTCTTTAACATTCCGGAATGCGGCAGCCTGGCGGGGCCCCCACACCTAAGGGGCCTGCTTGTCTAACAAGCGATGGAGGGGCTCCGCTACTGCCACCTTGTGGGGAAGAAAGGTGTGGTAGAAATTGAGAATCCCTAAAAATGCCTGTAATTCGGTTTTAGACTTCGGTGGTGGAGCCTCCACGATTGCCTTTACTTTGTCTCTGGTCGGGTGTAGGCCCTCTGTGACCACCGTGAACCCCAGAAAGTTCACTCCTCCCGTAGTCCTGTGATGAAATGGTCTCAAAGGGCCATGTCCAAGTGCGCCCCAAATTTGCACTTGGATGCCAAGCGGCGGAGCTCCGCAAGGAACTCCGCGGCCATTTCGCAGCCTTGCTGACTCAGCTGGTGGAACACCACGTGGCACGTCATCTCTGAAGGCTTAGGCGTGTAGTGGTTCTGGACAGCCGTGACGATTTCATCGAAGGTGCAGTCATCGAGCGTCTTAGGGGAGAGTAGGTACTGGGCCAGTTCTACGATGGCGGGTCCATATGACCTGAGTAGGAGGCTCTTCTTCCTGGCCTCATCTGTCACCTGGCCTCATCTGTCACCTGGGGACACTCCCCTAGGTCCCGTTGGTGGGTTTAAATCTCCCGCCACGGTCCTATTGGTTCCCCCCTGGAAAGACTAGGAGCCTAGTCCCCATTGTTCCTTCAGAGTCAAGCTCAGGGGTATTCCCTGACCCCTGGTGGCGGTCAGCAGACATAACAGTTGCCGTGTTGGTCTGAAACAGCAGAACGAAGTCTGAGTCCAGTGGCACCTTTAAGACCAACAGAGCTGCTACCCAGAATAAAACTTTGTTGGTCTTAAATGTGCCATTGGACTCAAACTTTGTTCTGATCAAAGCAGTTAACCCGGAGGTACCTCATAAACAAGTGTATCATGAAGCAGATGCCGATGCCCATATAATTTGAGCCCAAGTGTCTTGTTGGCACTTGGTGCGCCAGACAGCTGTGGGCACAAACACTGTTCAGAATGCTACGGCGCCTTCCCCCCTAAGATCACCAAGGGAAAGTCCTTTAATTCCTCACTCCCCCTCACCAGCACGACAAGTCTCTGCACACCTTCTGATGGGGTGGCCAACCTGCCGTTTCTTTGCTGTGCCACCAGGAGCATGGCAGCTCCTGCCGTGCGATTCTATTGTCAGAGAGCCTAAAATAAACCCACAATATCTTTTGTTCTTTCCACTCTATTGTTGCCAAGGGAGTCTGTCTTCAAAGGGCCGCATTATATGCCAGCTGCTTTTATTTGAAACACGTCTTTGGGAAATTAGCAGGTGGGTGGTGCTGGGGGGGGGGGGGAGGTCACGCAGCCACCTCCGCGACCCTCCCTCAGCCCACGGGTCGTGCTGCCAACTGGCATCAGCCCAGAATGCGCTCGCCACCTTTCTCCTCTCCCCTTAGCCAGGCTTAGTTCCTTCGCGACAGGCAGAAATTCAATAGGCAGCAGAGCCTGGTCACCAAATCACCATGCTGAGGCGAGCGCCAAATGAAGCTCTCCCCTTCCACCTCTGCCTAGCCTCATGTTTGGTGTAGTGGTTAAGCGTGTGGGCTCTAATCTGGGAGAACCGGGTTTGATTCCCCACTCCTCCACTTGCACCTGCTGGTGTGACCTTGGGTCAGTCACAAGCTCTGGCACAGCTGTCCTTGAAAAAGAGCAGTTTCTGTCAGAGCTCTCTCAGCCCCACCCACCTCACAGGGTGTCTGTTGTGGGGAGGGGAGGGGAAAGGAGTTTGTAAGCCACTCTGAGACTCCAAGTGAAGGGTGGGGTATAAATCCAATCTCTTCTTCTTCTCCTCTGCCTGGCAATGGCTTTGAAGGCTTTCGGGCAGAGAAAGGTATTTCAACAGCAGCATCCCAGGACCCCTTTCAAGCGGAGGCAGGAGACCTTCTGCAAGCAGAGCAAGCCCTCTACCAATGGGCTCAAGACCTTTTCCCATTAGAAAAAAATGTTTGTCAGACAAGCAGCTCTGAAAAGCTAGGAAAGCTGCATCCTGTTGAGGCGAGTCACCAGCTGCACAGAAGAACAGAAGAATCTCTGTGGTCCATCTGGGCTCCACCCACTTCCCAGCCCTGGCCAGGTACTGCTTTCTGTTTGAAAATATGGCCCTTCTAGCAGGGGTCGTTTTGTAGAAAAAGAGCTAGGGGAACTCATTAGCATAACATTAGCATATGCCCCACCCCCTGACATCAGAGGCCCAGCGGTGGACCTGCAAGGCCGGCGGGAGTGCGAGGAAGCCCCACCAAGGCCCTCCCTGGCCCCAGGCAGGCAGGAGTGGGGAGAGGCAGGGAGGAAGCAACTTACCCTCCCTCTTCTCCTGCCTCCTCCTGGCTGAATGAGGGCCGGAAGCGGGGCGGCCGGAAGCAGGGGGTGGGGCTTCGTCATGTGCCCCCCCCCCCGCATCTCACCCGGGGGAACTGCGATCCCCCCGCGATCCCCCCCAAATCGACCTCTGCCTTCTAGCCAGCTTCGCTCACACCGCTTGGTCTTCCATGGCTTGGCTGCCCTGTGGGACCCCAGGATTTTTGAAACCAGCAGTTGGCAACCCTTGTTCAGGGTGCACGCTTGACCACTGTGGTGGGTCTTTTCAGTTGCAGCCCCACAGCTATGGAAGAACCTCCCCAGGGAGCTGTGCCTGGCCCCCTCCCTTCCAGTCTT
>NW_015163101.1:692511-717662 GCF_001447785.1 Gekko japonicus | reverse complement strand
TATATGTTATATTAATAAACACACACATATATTATAATATTACATATAATTATTATATTATATAGTATTTATTATATAAATACATATAGGCCCCGATCACACACAGAATTTGCCATGGGATACTCACAAATGCCGGCTGGATCTTACTGGCATGATCAAACGGACACATCTGGCCAGCGTCTCGCACCCGTCAGCAACCCGTAGCAGTCAGCCAAAGAAGCAGAGTTTAAAAGTACCCAGGAAAATCCACTATCAACTGGTTGCGATGGGCTGCAGCTGGACGCTTTCCGTGTGATCGCTCCAGCGCGCTCCTCTCGCATCCCTGCTTCCTGGTTGGAGTGTGGCGGAAACACCTGCCGGTGGAAACAATGCCGTCGCGTCTGATCGCGTTGGGGCACGTCAAATTGTGACGGCGCAAATCTCCATGCCTCCCATCCGTGTTTTCCGGCATGTGTGACCGGGACCATGAATATGTAAATACATAAATAATTTCATGAAGGCTTCAGGGAGACCTCTGACAGGCCTGACCATGTTTGGTGCTTTCAGGAGAACTGATGAGATAGGAATTTCGAAAGCAGGGGACAGCGTCCCACTCCAGAGCCAAGAAATCCCCTCTCAATCTCCTCAGGCCCATCTCTGACATACAGATAATCCAGCTGCAGGCTCAAACTGGGTCCAATTTTCCTTGACGTAGATAATCCAGAAGAAACTACGGTTATTGCTGGAATTCACTGGAATCTCAGACGTCTGTTCTCAGACTGAGACCTGCTTTAAATTAAGCCCTAAAGGAAAGCAGGGATACAAAAGGAGAGCTCTACAGTAAAGGAAGATAATGCAATTTGGAGAGAAGCCCTTCCAAGGGTGCAGGTGCATTTTGGAGGCTGTTTTATGACAATAAACTTCACTCTGTGAACATTCTGCTCCAAACTGTGGGGATTGTGTGGACTGGTTAGGATCCAGGAAGAAATAATTTTTAAAAGACCCACAAGGGTCATCTGAGCTCATCTCATTCTCTCCAAATGTCTTTCCAAATTCTCAGGTCATGGACATGGTCTACCAGACTGATTGGGTCATGGCTGACACATCAGGTCACCTTAGGCTCTTTATCATTTTAAAAATCTGTTGAACCTCCTTTGACTAAGTGACAGATTTTGTTGGCCTCTCTCACCTCTTTGTCCCACATCGAAGTGGATTTATCTCCTGTACATGTACCAATTGGAGACCAACAATTTCCCAAGCTTCAATATTTGCTGGAGGCAGAAGAAAGCATTCACTCTTTTCATGAACATTTTTGACAAAGTTAAAAAAACCCCTACTATTTTTGCTGCTTCAAAAGGGTTCGCAGAGTTATGGCACTCTGTACCCGATAGTGGTCTTGGAGGACGGAACCCACAGCCAACAACGTAGTACACGCTTATCAGGAAAGGTAATACTTTATTGAAGAGCTATAGATGCATTAACATAGGCACTGTTAAGAATGACGACTGTCCATGGGGCATAATAGGATATAGGGTATTCGTATGCACCCCCCCCACTGCCCTGGCCAATGAGCGACCCTCCCGTGCACGGGAGAAAGAGCTTCGGCCGTTTAGCACTGAAGCTGGGAACGAAACACTCTCTCACGGTTCCCAAGAAACCAGACATCAACATCCCCACCTGCAATACTTAGAGATAAGTGTTGTAGCAGCAAAGAAGCACAGAAGGAATGCAAAGGCAATTAGAAGACAACCAACCTCCCCACCCCCATGGCAGCATAGCTGACACATACTGCCCCCTCAAAAAATTGGTTCACACCAGTTATACGGGAGGTCGCCCGGGCATTCCGGGAGTTCTCCTGGTTTGTCCAGGAAAGCATGATGAAACTTCCACAACAGTACAGGGGCCCAAATATCCCCTACTTCCACTCATTCGAGGTGCTGGGGTCCAAAGTCTGCCCATTCAACCAAATACATCAATTTTCCACGTTTGATTTTAGAGTCAAAAATATTGATTTTAGAGTCCAAAATATTTGAAATTTCATAATGTTCCTCACCCTCAACCAAGATTGGAGGGGGTACCAGTTTTGGTGGACGCCAAGGGCTAGAACCAGAATCCTTTTTCAGGAGGCTGAAATGAAACACAGAATGCAATTTTCTCAAGTTCTTGGGTAAATCCAGTTCCACGGCCACCTCATTGATTACCCTTTTCACCGGAAACGGCCCAATGTACTTCCAACCCAGTTTTCGACTAGGGCGTAAAAGCGGGGTGTTTTTTGTAGACACATAAACAGAGTCTTCAGGCTGCAGAGCCCAACCCTCCACCCTTCTCTTGTCAGCCTGGTATCTGTACGCTTCCTTGGCAGCATCTAAAGTCTTACACAGTAAAGGCCAAGAGTCTCATAACTGTTTACACCATAGAGCAGCATCCCCCAGCCCCAAGTCATTGTCCCCAGCCAGGAACGGGATGGGCGGGCTACCATAACCATACAATGCTTTAAAAGGAGACATTCCAATAGAGGAGTGCCACATGTTGTTATAACAGAATTCGGCCAGGGGCAAGAGGTAGACCCAGTTGTATTGTTGAAAGTTCATAAAACTCTCCACCCCCATTAGTTTCATTAGCTCCCCCCAGAATTTAGACACGAACTGAGACCCCCTGTCGGAGACCACCTTAGTGGGGAGCATGTGTAAATGCACCACGTCTCGGAGAAACACCTTCGCCAATGCTTTAGCCGTAGGCAGGGAGGCAAAGGGGATAAAATGCGCTCGCTTAGAAAATAAATCCACTACCAACCATATAACAGTCATTGTTTTACTCTGCGGGAGATCTGTAATAAAATCCATGGAGATAACTTCCTAGGATCAGGTCGGAGTAGGTAGTGGGTGCAACAGCCCAGGGTTCCCCCCCGGTCGCGGTTTACTCATGGCACAGATCTAACATGACTTGATTTGTTGTTCAGTCGCACAGTCGAGTCCGACTCTTCGCGACCCCATGGATCATCTCCCGCCAGGCCTTCCGGTCTTCCGCCGTCCTCTGAAGTGTGCTCAATTTCATATTCGTTGCATCGATGACACTGTCCAACCATCTCATCCTTTGCCATCCCCGTCTTCTTTGATCTTCAATCTTTCCCAGCATCAGGGTCTTCTCCAGTGAGTGCTCCCTTCTCACTGTGGTTCAGATCATGAGCTACTCATTGCAAAATTCAGACATGACTTGATAAAGGAGGATAAATCCTTGTGCATCAGTGGCCACCAAAACTGACGTTGCAATAGCTGAAATGATTTCACGAATCCCGGGTGTCCCGACAGTTTGGAGCCATGCACTGCTTGTAACACCTCCCCCCGGAGTGATAGGGGAATGTATAGTTTATGTCCTCTATACCAACAGCCATCTGTTTGTAGCTCGAAATCACCCTCCGCTTCGAGCACAGCCTTGTTGCCCTCCGAGAAAGCTGAGGCGAACTTACTGTGCCAAGTTTCCTCCCCCGCCCCCTCTGGCTGGGAAGGGTGGTGGTTCCGCATCACAGTGGGTGGAGGATCATGGCGAGCTTGGCTGTGTGTCGTCACCACTCCACCCAAATGTGAAGGCACGAACACCGACTCCAACACAACTTCCCGTTGGCTATCGTGCTGGGGTAGGGTATTTGCCAGGGAGTTTGCTGAGCCGGGGAAGTGATGGAGGGAGAACTGGAATTTGGAAAAGAAATCTGCCCAGCGGAGCTGTTTGGCATTGAGACATCGAGGCGTTTTGAGCGTTTCTAAGTTCTTATGATCAGTCCACACCTCGAACGGGACCTGCGCCCCCTCCAACCAGTGTCTCCAGGTGGATAGGGCGAGTTTTATTGCCCCCGCCTCCTTTTCCCAAACAGACCAGTTCCGTTCAGTGTCATTAAACTTCCGAGACATGTATGCCAACGGATGCAGCAACCCATCCCCTCCCTCTTGGAGAATGCCCCCCCCCCATGGCAACATTCGATGCATCAGTTTGCACAATGAACTTTATAGTTTTATCGGGGTGGGCAAGGACTGGCTCCGAAGTGAACAATGCTTTGAGGCGTTGCAAAGCCTCCTGACACTCCTTACTCCATGGCAACGCCGAGCCCGGTTCGTAGCCTCCGGGCCCTTTCCCTTAGTCCGTCAGGGGTAAGACAATAGTTCGTCCTGAGCCAAGCATACTCTAGGGTTTTCCACTATCAGCTGCTGACCCCAAGTTGGGTCCCAATGATTTTCCCGGCACCTGGAGCGGGAATCTGGCGGCTGGGGTGATCATGAACGGCCGTTCATCCCAGTGATTCCCCACCCCAACCCGCAACAGTACAGTCTCGTATTCGCAAGGTACTTTCATAGTAGACCCATCCATTTGGGTAAAAATCAATGGGTCTTCCAGCTTCACCACCCCCACCTCTAGCCCCATCACGAGTGAGGGGTTGATAAGATCCCTCCCACAGCCCGAGTCAATGAGTGCCCGTACACGGATATGTGTTCCGAGGCTGGGGTTAATCAAAGTCACTGTCATGAAAAACAAGGGGGGAAAGCTGCTCACCATTTTAGGCGCCTCCGGGATCGGGTCCTGCTGCTCTGCGCCTCTCACAGCAGGACCGGGCCTTTTGCCCTGGCAGTAGCTCGATTGCACAGTCAGAGTTGCGGTGGGGGGGGGAAGCTCGTCGGCTTCTTCGCCAAAAACTTGAGCTAGATCTCTATACTCCTGAGGGATTTTGGCCAGTTCTTCATTAGCTAAGCACGCTCGAACTTGGTCAGTGCCAGGAGCAACTCCCCACTTCGGGTTCCAGAGATGGCCTTGGCATCTGGGGGAGATGAACTTTATAATCCTGTCACCCCACAAAATATAGGGATCATGTCCGTGGAGTCATAGGTTTCCCAGCACCAGGGGGAATCTGGCCCCCGGGGACACAATAAAAGTCTGTTCCTCCCAATGGTCCCCTGCCCCCATGCATAACGGAGCAGTCTCGTATTTACAGGGCTCTTTCATCGGGGACACGTCCATTTGGGTAAAGACTAAGGGCTCGGCCAGCCAGACCACATCTGCATCCAGGCCGGCGACCAAGGAGGGGTTGATTAAATCTCGCCTACACCCTGAATCGATGAGGCCCCAGACCCTAATGTGCGTGCCCAAAGTGGGATTTATAAGAGTCACAGTCACGAAAAAGAGGGGTGGGTAGCTGCTCACCACTTTATGCACTTCTGTCGGTGGGTCCTGCTGCTCAGCGCCACTTACAACAGGACCTGGCCTTTTCCCGCCGGCACCGTCTCCTCCTTCCCGCGCGACTCATTCTCCAACACATCCACCTCGGCTTGCAGGGTGCGGGGGCCTCTGGCTTTCGCCATGCCCTTTTTGGGAAGCACGTCGCTCCAGCACTTGTCACTTTCTTTCCCCGTCGCTCCTTTGTAATGGTTTCCTTTCCCCAAGGCTTCCCGTCTCCGTTGTCTGCTGTTTTCCTGATCTGCATTCCGAGAATGAGCAGCCACACAGCTGGAAGCATCGTTCAGTGGATTCCTAGCTCCTACATGAGAGCTACCTTGGCCAACAGTGACACTCTGCGTCTCAGGCAGGGAACTGCAAGAATTGCTTTTATATCTTCCTGAAGTTTATATGTAGAGAAGAACAATCTGTTTTCAGGTGGGGAAGAAGAAAAGTTTTCTGGCTTTGTGGATAGTATATATCTACATTTTTGTATGTGTTTATTTTGCTACAACAGTAGGAACACCATTCCAAACAGCCTCATGCAAACAGCACAAACATGAAACAATATTTGGGGAAAGTGGCCCTGCAACTTGTAAACTCAGTTTTCTGTGATTATCATGGAATATTTTGAGACCTGTTACTATTCACAAGAAATAGTAAGGATGTCAACTCTGTTTATGCCCTCTCAGATTCCATATTCTATTCTGCTATATTTATTCATGATGTCATGAACCACAACAAAACATATGCAAAGAATGAACACCATACTGCAGTTACAAAGGTTACAGTGTCATCATTAAGTGGAGAACACCCAAAGAGCATCAAGTTAAGTCAAGCACTTTCCCCTTCTGTAAATAAATAAATAAAAAAAAATAGATTAACACAGATCTTCTTGATTTTTACTACCCAGTCCTATATATTTGAGGCTAAATTCTGCTTCCAGTGTCTAGGAAAAGCAGCCCTCACCACCAGAATTAAATAGAGGGAAATTACCTGGATCCGCCTTGGAAATCCTGCCACATGCTTCAATAAACTTATTTCTGGCCTAGAGGGATCTCAAATTCATATCCTACCTCCAGTTTTTCCACGGATCTTAGTCCAAAACTCAATAGGGTGAAAAGATTGCTGCCAAACGTGGATAAAATTGGCCATCAGAAAATTACAAAAGCAACAATGGCCAGTGCAGCTTCTATACATCATAGCTAATTTCTGGCATCAAATAAAACTGATGAACGACTTTAAAGCAGGTTTTCTTAAAGCTCCAAAAAGACCATAAAAGTGGATCAATGAGTTAAAACAAAGCTCCATGTCTCATCGGGTATCACAGAACCGGTATCATCCATTTAGCTAAAAATGTATAAAAAATTAGTTGCTGAAGAATAACTGAACAGGACAGTATATGTTTTTGACAAAACATGTGTTGCTTTAGATTGACATGACATTTCAAAACCTGACAGCCTCTGAAGACATGAACTTTTCAGTACTTTGCTGGCAAAAGCTTTTCAGTGTATTTATTTATCACATTTATAACCTGTCCTCCCCGCAATACAGTTAAAACCAAATAAAACCATATAAAACAATTCCATTATTGATAAAGTTTTATAAAGTGCTGAAGATAGTTACTCAAGATGGCTTATTTCAGTGTCGTCTCTAAAAACCCTTCTGCATATATTCAGAGTTACATTCATATATCAAACATCTCTCAAAAGGTGAGATCATTGCTTCTGAACTACTTTATACAAAACATTTCTATTGGCCCAAATTAAGCTGAAATAAAGGTACTGTCTTCTTTTGTCACTAAAACACAGGGCCAGGTTTACGTAAGGGCGTGAATGCTAAATAGCACGCTACTACTGCTTGAAATGCTGCAAATATGATAAAGCCCTTTTCAATCAACCCCCCAATATTCACTGGTTTCCCGTTTGATAGCAACAAAAGTCAAACAAATAAAGCAGTTGCATCAGCCCCATAAATAAAATAATGTGTTGTGAAAGGAAAATAATAATTTATACCTTGTCCGTGCTCTCCATCTCAGAATTTAAACTTTTTTCTCCATTATTAAGGATAGGCACACCAGATGTGTTGTTGCACAGAATATTGTCTGCAATCTGAATATTGGGAGCCGGGTGACCACGGCCCCCCCCAGATGGGAGGGGGAAAAAACAGAGTCCATGATGATCTCACGCTGACTGTCATGTTGTGGGAGGCGTGAAAGCGCGTCAGCCAGGGAATTAGCCGCCCCCGGGAAATGACGAAGTGTGAATCGAAACTTAGCGAAGAAGTCCGCCCAACGAAGTTGCTTAGCGTTGAGAGAACGGGGGGATTTCAGCATCTCCAGATTCTTATGATCAGTCCAGACTTCAAACGGCAGTTGCGCCCCCTCCAGCCACTGCCTCCAAGTGGAGAGAGCCAGCCGGATCGCTGACGCTTCCTTTTCCCAAATCCCCCAGTTTCGTTCGGCATCAGAAAACTTTTTAGACACAAATGCCAGGGGATGTAACCGACCATCTTCCCCTTCTTGCAAAATAGCGGCCCCCATAGCCACATCCGAGGCATCAGTTTGGACAATAAACTTCTTAGATTCATCAGGGCGCGCCAGCACCGGCTCGGAGGTGAACATCAGTTTAAGTTTCTCAAAAGCCTCTGCGCAAGCAGGGGACCATTTAAGCGGGGCGCCAGGTTTCGTAGCATCAAAACCCTTCCCTTTGGTCTTTAGCAACTCAGTCAGGGGAAGGGCAATTTGCGCGAAATTCTGGATGAAATTTCTGTAAAAATTGGCAAATCCGAGGAACATTTGCAATTGTTTGCGGGTCCTGGGGGGCTCCCAGTCAAGTACAGCCTGAATTTTAGCAGGGTCCATTTCAACCTTCCCCCCAGAGATGCGGTATCCCAAAAAGTCAATGCATGTCTTGTGGAATTCACATTTTGACAGCTTAGCAAACAAGTGGTGTTCATAAAGTCGCTTAAGGACCTGGCGCACCAATTTAATATGCGACTGGAGGTCCTGAGAGTACAGCAACACATCATCAAGGTAAAGGACCACTCCTTTGAATAGAAACTCATGTAGGACCTCATTGATTAGGTTCATGAAGACCCCCGGAGCCCCTTGAAGGCCGAAGGGCATAACGAGGTACTCAAACTGCCCCAAAGGGGTATTAAATGCAGTCTTACTTTCATCCCCCTCCCGGATGCGCACACGGAAATATGCATCCCGGAGGTCAAGTTTCGAGAAGATCTTGCCCTTGGTGGCCTCAGCTACCAAGTCCTTAATTAATGGGAGGGGGTAAGCATTGGACAAAGAAACAGCGTTCAAACCCCTATAGTCAGTGCACAACCTAAGCCCCCCGTCCTTCTTCTTTCGGAAAAGTACAGGCGCGGCGAAAGGGGAGGAAGCCGGGCGAATGAAACCTCGGGCTAGGTTTTTATCAATAAAGTTCCGCAGTTCGACTTTCTCAGCCGGCCCCATCGCATAAATTTTACCTTTGGGTAATTTACAGTCAGGCAAAAGTTCAATAGCACAGTCGATTATGGAGCAATTGTCGGGTGTCTCGCATTATAGTGCGACAGTCCAATTCCCACACATCCAGTCTCCCATCCATGTCCAGACCTGGACTGGTCGATGATCTTGGTGGGAACAGGATGGGTCTACCCGGGGTCATTCCGAAGCTCCCTGAGCTAGACCGCAGGTCAAAGATACTGTCCTGACTCCTACTCCCTGGCATCAACCAGGTAGTTTGCGTGGAGTCGCCCAGATGCCGGCCCCAATCCCTCTCTTTACGGCGGTAGGTCACTCCTCTTCCCAAATGCACCGGGATGAACAAATCCGTAGACCTAAGTGTGGCCCCTTGATCCATGGAGACTGGCCCTCCTGGGCTTGCTGTCGTCACGAGCACCCCCGTTCCCGATGTCGTGGTGGGGGTCATCACCGGCACCGCCGTAGTGATTGGGGTGGGTACCACTGTGGTAACCGGGGTGGGTACCGCTGTAGTGACCGGGGTTGCCACCGATGTGGTTGTCGGGGTAAGTACCCCTGCCCCACCGGGACCGCTCATCTCGCTCGGGAGAGACTCGGCTTGATGGAGGAAAAGTGTTTCCTAACGATTCTGTCAGGTTCAGCACCAAGTAAATATCTACACACGTTTCCAAGGAAGTGTTATGCTTTATTAGATTAAAAAACTGGTACCATATCCACAGGATTATTGTTAGGAATAACCAAGGGGCGGAAACATCCCTACATATAGCAGGATGAGGCAAATGGCTAAGCAAATGATATTCGAGCACGCACGGGGGGGGAATTCTCCCAGCAGGAGGATACGTAATAAGCGTGAGAGTCTCAGTGCCTCATGAGAGCCGAAAGATTCACACCAGGGGTGGAACGCAAGCCCTCCCCCCTTCACAAGGCCAGACAGATAACGTAGTCTGGCAGCACTGGTTCCGGCAAGCGGCAGAGCAGCGAGCAAGCCAGGATCAGAGAAGGGAACAAGCAAAACATGGCAGCTAGGTGTCACCTTGCCCTCATTGATGCCAGCTGTGCACATACTGATATCTGACTGGATACAAGCTGCAGTGATATTATCATATTAATTGTGGGTGACCCTCTAACTAGTAAGGGTCACCCACATGATTATTCCAGAAACTACTGCCCCCATTCTCAACTGACTTTGTTTGCCCTCAGTAACAACGGCATGTATTCCAGTCTAAAATAAAAGGAATTGGTGGGGGCAATACAACATGCATAAAGAAAAGACACAAAATTCAGGTACATCCACTGATGAAGTCCTAAAGGATAAAGTAATGTGATCTTCACTTATCCACATCTGGAGTAAAGTCCAGGCTGCTTAAAGTATCCTAATGAGCTTCCCACATTCCAGAACTCTTCACAGTTGATAAATATCCTGCTTGAAGCAGATGCTTGAGGGTCCTATTGATAGAATGCTACATTCCACCCTCTGTTGAACTGGAAAACACCCCTCTTAACAGCTGGTGAAAATCCACAGCTGGCATGAAATACAGGCTAGGAGATACTGCTGATGTAATGCAAATCTTCAAATTTTTCTGGAACTGAAAAACTTCAATGGCAGGCCAGTCCAATGGAATTTGGTTTGGGCATTTTCTCAATGATGAGTCAACCAAACAGTAAGAATATAGGAAATCCTGGAGGCTTTGCATTTGTTCACAAGAACATTGCAAACTCTCTCTCTCTGTATCAGCTGCCACATCCACACCTTCTGAACTCTGAAATGTTTGTTTTGGAGACAGCAGCCACAATGTCCTTAGGAGCAGCAGCAAAGATCGAGGATCAAGTGTTATTTTGGGAGGGCTGAAACAAGCTTATAATTCCCCCGCACTGACACTTCATCCCATACAACGAATCTTAAGAGCCATGAAAAAAGTGTGTCTTAATTCTGAAATTACTGTAACATATTTTACTTGTCTGGAAAGTGCCAGCCTTTTCTTTAATGATAATGCCCAGCCTGAGAGTCCTACAATTTGTGCACTGTTTTGCAATTTTGGGTCATTATCTTGTCAATGACTTAAGTTATTTGTTCTAATGGACCAACCAGGCTGCAAACGTAAGGCCAATTAGCTTTAAGGTTTTATTTTTATGGTCTTTTTCATTGCAAAACTATGAACTAGCCCCACCCCCCATTTCTCTTCGCAAGGTCCCACTAAATAAGACAGGGATGGCTCGGTGACTTAACAGTTCTTGCACCTTCTCCCGCAGTTTTTGATGTGTGCTGGCTTGCTGAAGGTTGTTTTGAGTTCTGCCACAGTTACTGGCTTTTCAGAATTGGTGAATACCCCTTCCTTTTTTCTTTCTTTTGCCAGAATACTGAAATCCTCACTCCTGCCCTTGGACAAATGATTTTGAATTTCTCATCCCACCATCTTGACCTAAATGCCTGTTTTATTCCGCTCCCTTGTGTGAATCCAACCCATGATTCTCTGTTTTTGCCCCATTTTCTGTTTCCGTGCACCAAATTTTCCTCAACAAATATATGTGCTGACTAATCAGCATTATACATTGCTCATGTGAGAATATGTACTATACACGCAAGTACCGTATACACTATGTATTAAAGCCATGCAAGATACAAACACAATCACAGATAAATCTAGAGAAGCCAAAAGCAAAATCAGAGAACATAAGAACATAAGAGACGCCAATGTTGGATCAGGCCAAAGGCCCATCCAGTCCAACACTCTGTGTCACACAGTGGCCAGAAATACCAGTGCCATCAGGAGGTCCAGCAGTGGGGCCAGGACATTAGAAGCCCTCCCACTGTTGACCCCCCCCAAGCACCAAGAAGACAGAGCATCACTTGCCCTAGAGCCCCTAGCTATACCTTGTGGCTAATAGCCACTGATGGACCTCTGCTCCATATGCTTATCTAATTCCCTTTTGAAGCCATCCATGCTTGTAGCCGCCACCACTTCCTGTGGCAGTGAATTCCATGTGTTAATCACTCTTTGGGTGAAGAAGTACTTCCTTTTATCCGTTCTAACCCGACCGCTCTGCAGTTTCATGGAGTGCCCACGAGTTCTTGTATTGTGAACTGGACACATTGAAAGGGATAGAAATGAAAATGAATATAAAAATAGAAATGAAACTGGGCCTGTCCACTCCGAAGCTCAGGCTCCAGGAACTGGGCAGTGTCCTCTCCAGACCCAGTTCCCAAAAAGGCCACTAGTGGCTCAACGTGGGAATTGCTTTCGATGCTGACAGTTTCTTATTCTTGGTTTAGGCAAAAATGATCCTCCAGAAATCATATGATTCCACAATAAACCGAATTCTATCAGTTTCCCAGGATACTCTTTGGAAGTTCAGAAAACTGGACCAGGCTCCAAATTAATCTGGTTTGGGCCTCTTGGGCCTCGTTCATGGCAATGGGCTGTTTTATACTCCACCTTTCCTTGTGGTTCAAGGCAGCTTACAATAATAGTTACAAACATTTTCAGTTAGAATACAAAATAAAATAGCAATCTCCAAATTCCCCCCTCCCCAGCTTCATTACCAATTCTGTACCATCAGTGGGGTCCTCACTGCATTACTTATGGGAGGAAAGGGGTGAGCTATACTCACAGTGGGGACCTAAGCTGTGCTTTCCCGGGCGGCCATGGGAAAGAGCCCAAAGTAGCAGGGAGCAGAGACACCCTGATGTGTCATTCCTGTGTACTGGCTCCACACACCGGCTCGCATGGAGACAGTGGTCCCTCTGTAAACCCTTGGCCAAATGCTCCCTAGCACAAGAGAGGCCTCTGGAGCAGCCAAGTCCAACCCACAGGTTCCTACCATGCAGCCTGCCGCTTTCACCAGCTTGTGGGTGGAGAAGGGAAAGGCCTCATTGCTGAGATCTGAATCCAGCACTTCCTGCAAGATGCTGCGGCTGCAAGGGAGAGGGAGAAAAAAAAAAACAGGTGAGAAGGACACGGAAACCAACAGCCCATCAATGACCTCTGGCAGGGCTCTTTGCCCCAGGCGTGGCAGGAAGGAAACCCACCGGCCTGGACTGGCCAGCCTCTCTTGCTTCTCTGCCTGCACTTCGTGAAATCCAAAGTCATATCGGACCAGAAACATTTCATAAAATCTCAAGTTTCTACAAACTCTGAATCTGATGTCATATTTCACACACAGAGGGCCAATGAATGAGAGGTGAGTAGGTCCTTGCCAAAGGGACCACATTCTGCCACATGCCAGCGGCTGGCGGTGGAAAGCACTGTCAAGTCATACCACACAGACCTCCACTGTCAGATACCTGAAGAAGTGTGCGTGCACTTCATGAAAGCTCACACCTTGAATAAAACTTTGTTGGTCTGAAAGGTGCCACTGGACTCAAACTCTGTTCTGTTGCTTTGGACCTGAATCTGTCATCAGCGGGCACTGAATGTGTAGGATCAGGGCACTGGTCAGAAATAGGGGTGCTCTGGAGAAATGTGGAATGTGTGTGTGAGACAGAGAGACTGAGCCAAAGAGAGCGGGCGTGCACACAACTCTAGATTGCACTACGGTGACTGCTTGTGGTTGTGTGTGTGTGTGTGTGTGTTAAGCGCCATCAAGTCACTTGGAACATACGGCAAAATCTCCCATCATTCACAACCTTGCTCATGTCTTGCAAACTGAGGGTCGTGGCTTCCTTTGCTGAGTGGTTATGGCTACACTTATTGGTTGTCATTTCCACAACAATAATTGGGGATGCTCCAGAGTTCAGCCAGGTCCTATTTATTTTGTGCAAACTCTGTGGAAGATTCAGGGTGAAAACATAGACAGGTGGGATTGTGAGCAGCCCCCTCCTCGTCCCGTCTCTTTCAGCTGTGCTCGCTCACTCACTGTGCTTTTGAGAGGGCTGGGCAGCAGCTGCAAATTCAAAGCAGCATGCAGGCTGCAAATCCCCAGCACTGCAAAACTGCTTGAATGCAGCAGCTCTTGCACGATGCATCCTGCCATCAAGCACTGCTGCACATCTTAGAACCATGCATCGTAAAAGGCCCTTGAAGTGAGAGATACACAAAACCTTCCTGAAGTAACCTCTTTAAACTCGTGGAAATATTTTTAAACTTCCTTCCAAACACCTGCAGAAGCCTCCAAAAAGTTCACCTTGTTATTTTGCTTTCAGGAAAAATTCAGCAAGCTCTTGTTGCTGTCACAAATACCACCCACACCTTGATCTCCTCAAGACATGGGCAACATGGTAATCAGATTTCTCCCACCTGCTCCCCTCACCTGGATGGTCCTTGAATGCTGATCATCCCAAGTTCTTCTGACTGGTCAATCAACTGGCACTGAAGCTTCTTGTCCTGCAGAGTCTTGGTGATGTGTGACCAGTTCTGCTGTGCTACGGCTCCCCCAATGGCAAGGTAGTAGCCATCTCCTGCAAAAGGTACCAGGGACTGTTATCCAGGTATGGTGTACGAATTCCTCTGGCACACAAAGACATGGACACACACTGGTTGGGAGGGTGCACCATGGGCACAGCCCTGCCAGAACAAGGCCCTAGATTTTAGATGGAATCCATGGTGCTGGGGAAATTCCTGGGGCCTGCCCAGTGTTCTCAGAAAGTGGGTGGGCCCAGGTAGGGGTCTGTCTGGCAGGGTTTTTGAGGAGGCACTGGAGATCTGACATACCACGCAGACTGAAATAACATTCTGGCAACAGCTGCCACCCCATTATTGGTTTTACTCACTTTCACTCCTCTTTCCCAGGATATTTTTTAAAATATATATTTTTTGAATTACCCTCCTTCTCTCCTGGACTTGGGCTTCGCCTCCTGAGGTGGCCATTTTATGGTGCTCACAGGCAGGAGAAGGTTGGGACCCGTCCCCTAGGCCGTGCTGCTATCAGGCACAGAAGCTAAACAAGGGCAATCTACACCGCTGAGCAAAGTGCCCCTATTGCTGCTTGCCCTGCTACGCAGGATTAACCTGTGCTGAGAACATTCTGACGCTTCAAATGGAGCCTCCATGTTTAGCAGCAACACCGGCTTCTGAGTGCAGCTTACTGGCAGGGGGGACAGACAGAGCTGCTGCCTTCAGGCCCTGCTCCTGAGCCTGGTCCTTTGCTCCGATCCAGCGGGACTCCTCTTGTGTCAGTGTAGCACGGGGAGAGTAGAGTTTTGTCCAGATGTGAGACCACACAGATTCTTTCTTCAAGAGGAGAGCTTTATTAGGTACCTGGTCTAGCTAACACACCAAGGTGTTATTGAAAAAGCCAGACCCCAAGCTTTGCAGTCACAAAAGTTATATACAGGTTTTAATCATACGTCACAAGCCTCAAGCAGTGGAAAGTTTTTAACCATATAGCAACACTTTCCTTATCAAAGGGAACATCTTGGATGTGTATTCTCTTTTGCTTGCGGTTACAAATACTTATTCTTTGCATCTATGAAGCTTAACCACAGACATAAGTGAGACAGAGATAACAGCAGTTAGCTAAACAGATCACACTTTGCAGAGGAAAAGGCCTTTAGAGGAAGTTCCAAACCACAAGCCTTTAGGTGAACAACAGGAAAAAGGTGGGGGGTCAGAGTTTTCAGAGTCAGGCTATTCAAGGCCTGAAAACTTCTGAAAACCTTGTGTGGTACATGAGACAGGGCTACTTACATTATTAAAGTATTATTTTTAATATTTTGCTTCATCAGTCGGATGAAGAGAAGTTCCCTGCATCCACCTGGCCTCGTGCCAGCAAGCAACAAATCTGCTGGGGCCTCATTTCTTTCCAGTCGCCCTCGACGCCCTCGACGGTGGCAAAGGCTGGCTGCTGGGAGGCCACGGCTGCCCCCGGGGTTGGCTCAAACAGCAGGCACTGCAGCAAACTCAATTGGCCCTTGGCTGGTTTGCAAGGACCCACCACGAAAGAGCAGCGATTGGGTTACAGCAGCTGACAGACGGAGACTCGGGGAGGGCGGCAGTGGCCACGCGGCCGTCTAGCCAAAGGTAACGAAATCAAAGCTCACGCCAGCACCAACAGCCGACAATTTCCCATCCCCAAATCAAAGACAATGTTCTCGAGATCAAGAGGTCCCAGTGGAGGCCGGTCATGCTTAATCTACCAGTCTGGAGAATGGCCTCTTTGGGCAGCAGGGCCAGGGCTGCCAACCTCCAGGTGAAGCCTGGTGACCTCCTGGAATTACGACTGAATTCCAGACTACAGAGATCAGTTCCCCTGGAGGACATGGCTGCTTTGGAGGACATTATGCTCTATGGCATTAAACCCTGCAGAAGGCCCCTCCCCAAACCCCACTTTCCTCGGGCTCCAACTCAAATCTCCAGGATGTTAGAAGCCTGGAGTTGGCAACTCTAGCCAGGGTGTTTTGTCTAGAGAGGTTCATGGTTGACAGAGAGGGGCTTGGTGTCAGGCCCAGCCGTGGAGCCAGCACACTTTGGCCCTTCAGGACCACTTCAATCCTGGGCAGGACCCAGGGAAGAGCAAAGAAGGGTTGCTGTGCCCCCAGGCCCATCAGAGCCACACAGCTCCCAACCTTCCCAAAGGTGGTGGGCCCCATCTCCAGAACCTGCTACTTCCTGGCCCTCCCCACAGAAGACTTTGTCTAAACACGGACACAGCCACCACCAAAATGACTCTGAGAAACACCAGCCACTATGCAGGGTCACGTGTGTCTTCTTACCTTCGAAGGCTGGTGCCAAGGCTGAATCATGGCTGCCAGGTGCAATTGGGCTGACGGTCAGGTCACTCTCGACTCCCCCACGGTCATTCAGCATGCACGTGTAGACAGTCGTCCCTGGAAACAAAAAAGGAGGCCCCAGAAGGATGGAAGGGTATCGGTCGATCACTGGTAGGAATGGCGCTCATTGAAAGCGGAGCCGCTCTTGTGAACACACAAAGCTGCTTTATGCTGCCTCAGATCCTGGCAGCCACTCTCCGGGGTCTCTGGCTGAGGCCCTTCCCATCGCCTGCTACCTGATCCTCTTGCCTGGAGATGCCCCAGAGACTGAACCCGGGACCTTCTGCACACCAAGCAGAGGCTCTACCACGGAGCCACGGCCCCTCCTCGAGCCCCAGCAAGACTGTTCTGAATCATCCGGATCCCTCCTCAGTCGCCACTGAGCTGGGATGTCTCACGAGGACTAGCCAAAACAAGATGAGCTCTCAGGAAAAGGTGGATGAAGGCAATGAGACACTGTCCCTGTGACAAGCTCTCCAGAGCAAATGCCCAGAAAGCCATCTCCAGCTGGGGAACACACGTGCAGTCTTCTCTTCTCCAGTGGGCATTGCAAAAAACAATCCCATGTATGCACGCATGAGCACACACATGCGCAGAATCCTACAGGTTTCAAGCATGCTGGAAAAACTGTGAGAGTGCCTACTGGCTAGGTTCAGCCGAGTCACCGACAGGCCTGTGTCCCTTCCCCCAAGGGCAGTGTTGTGACAGTATTTAACGTATTCGTTCATGTTCTTGGTGAAGTGACATAGGGACATATAATAAAGGTATGTGCTGCCGTTTCATTAAAGGGAGGGGGACACAACGCTTGGAAAACCTGCAAGGGGTGTGTAAGGGCAAGGCGAGCTGAGATGTTGGGCTCACCCCTCTTCTGTTTGTTCAAGTCCAAGAATCATAGAATTGGAAGGAACCTCCAGGGTCATCTAGTCCAACCCCCGTGCACAATGCGGGAAATTCACAACTACCCCCCCTCCACACCCGCAGTGACCCCTGCCCCACGCCCAGAGGAAGTCTCAAATGTTCTCTCTCTTCTTGGCTCCAGCTCCTCTGAGCTGCCCTTCTTCTCTTCCCGAGTACCAAGTGGGATACCTTCTCCTGCTTATACCGGGAGCTCCTCGTCCGCCAGAGTACAAAGCACAAGGTCATGGCTGATTCAAGCTCTCGCAGGGCTCAGGAGGCTCCTGTGCCCACAAGGCCAGATTCTGGATGCTGGGGACGACGGGACTGGCCAGCTCAGTGGATCCAGAGCCCCCTTTGCCTGCTCAGTGCTGCGTGGACCAAATGCCCACTGAGACCGCTATCTGTCCTCTCCCTCAGGAGGAAGCAGAGGGGGAAGCCCCTGAGGAATGGCGATGCCTGATCCATTGCTTTAGGGCTGCAGATCTCAGCTCCTTTGAACCTGGGTTCCCCCCCCATTCAATTTACTACTCTGCCTTCAAGGACCCCCAGCCAAGAGATGCAGGTCATCTTTTCTGAATGGGTGATCACTGAACATATGAGCCCGCGGTATACAGAGTTGGACCATGAGTCCACCTAGCTCTGTATTCTCTCTTCTGACTGGCAGTGGCAGTTTTCCCAATCAACTCATATCTTTTAACTGGGTGAGCCAAGGACTGAACTTGGGACTTTCTGTGTGCAAACCCGGGGCTCTGCTGCAGTTTTTACGGTGGTACACACCTCACTTCTGCATGGGAAAATCTGGAAAGGGGCGAACCTAGTTAGTCTTGCTGCCTATGGCTTCCCCATCACGGCCATAATAAAATCTAGAGGGGCTGTGGCTCAGTGGAAGAGCCTCTGCTTTGCACGCAGAAGGATGCAGGTCCAAGTGGCCAGCCAGTATTTTCAGCCGGCACTGGACGTGAGCGGCGTGATGTCTGGCTCAACATATAATTGTCTGGGAGGGGACTGTGCACTCAGTCCAGCAGAAAGCATCAACAAAATTGGCACTGCGACACTGGTGTCACAGAAAATAACTAGTTTGGAATTGTACCTGGGGGCTTGCTAACATCAGCCGTAAATAGCCAGTTGGCTGCCTTCCCGGCCTCGGGGCCAACAAGGTAAAATTTGCCGAAGTAAGACATGTCGAACACAGCCACCGCATTTCGGCAGGTTAAGCACTCGTTCCTGATCTAAAAATTCAAAAGACAGACACGCAGTAGTGAAGAGGCCACGCCACAGTCCTCTTGATCACATACCGAGAGGCAATAAAAACCACTTGCAAGAAGTGGCAGGCAGGCAAGAGAGATAAAAGAGAAAGATAAAATCATGCTGGATCTTTTTATATCTTACTTTAAAAAATGAAGACTTCCCTTGGAACATTTTTTCAAGTGTAACCACCAAGTTCACTCCTCCCCTGGAAGTCCTACCCTTGACATTTATCATTCATCACATTTACTCTTATCCCCACCCCACCCTGGGGCTTGAATTCATTTCTCAAAAGCAAAATTGCACTTGATGTAGCAAAGAACAGCCAAGGCTTCCTTTCGCGCCACAGGGGCCTTTTGTGGGCCTGTCAGCTTTGCTTGGGGAAGTCAAACACACTAAACTTGAATCGATGGATAGGGCAAAACTAGGCAAGGTTGTGTGTTTCTCCAACCAGCCGGCATAGAATTGGGCCCTGGATTCAGCGCACGAATGGGTGGCGAAATCTCCAAAGCCAGAGGAGAGCACGGCCCTTCTGTCCCCTTTGCAACTTTCAAGCCACTTTGAACCAAGAGACAAGGCAGGAAATAAACGATTAATGAACAAAATAAATGAATTTCTTCCCAGGAGTAGAAGGAGCAAAACACACGATGGACAGAATATGGCAGGTACTTCATTTGCATAACAGAGGACAGTCCCATAATTCCGGCGTCTTGCTTTCAAAAAGCTGGGCTGCTTCAAAAGCACGGCTCCAAATCTGTGCACATGGAGGTATCTTCCCAAGCAAGGGGAGCCAGAGGGGAAGTCCTGCACCAGGGTGACCTTTCTCCGTCAAAAGGCCCTTTCCCCCGGAGTGCATGCCTTGGAGGCTTGGAAGCAACACTGGCCTGGAAGCTCTGCCCCCGGATCACGGAAAAGGAGGAAGGGGAATCTGCACATGCTCAGAGACAGCAGAGTCGCTCCTTATTCCCCAGTTTCAGTTCTCAAGCTGCTTTTCTCCTGCCTTGCTCCCAGCAGGTGAGGGAGTCTTGGGACTGCGGTTTCACAGCCTTCGTCTCAGTCACTGACGCTGGCCTAGCCGAACGCCAGCCTTTCCGGTGGCCTCCGCACCCAAACCTTGACTGCAGTGTAGGGTCTGCAGGTAGGGTTGCCAGACGCCAGGCCTGGGCGAGGGTCCCCCCGCTTTTGGGAGCTCCAATCCACCCCCGACCAGCTGGCTGGTGGAGGAATCCCTGCCCACAAGCGCGACCACCCACCCGGCCACCCCTCTCCTTCCCCTCCTGCCCGATTTAAAGGGCTTCCGCTGATTGGCGGAGGCCCTGTGGCTTGCTCATCAGCTGGAGGACCCTTTAAATTTTGCAGGAGGGAGGGAGAGGGGTGGCCGGTCATGTTTGGGGGTGGGGCTTGGGGGCATCCCTGCACACCCCCAGAACAACACCCCACAAATCCCGCCCCTGGTGCGAGAAGGGGAGCTGGCAACCCTGTTTGCAAGAGCTGAGCAAGGATGTTACTGATCGAATGTTCTGGAGGACACGGATTCAGAGGGCCGCCAGAAGTCAGAAGTGACTTGATGGCACTTCACACACACACCGGGTTGCCAGCCTCCAGGTGGTGACTGGAGATTTCCAGGTGGAGGTTTCCTGGTATTACACCTGATCTCCAGGCGACAGAGATCAGTTCCCCTGGAGAAAATGGCCACTTTGAAGGTGGACTCTACTGCACCGTACCCCACTGAAGTCCCTCTCCTCCCCCAAACCCCATCTTCTTCAGGCTCCGCCTCCCAAAATATCCAAGTGTTTTCCCACCTGGAGCTGGCAACCCTACTGCCATGGCCACTGTTCATTGCCTTTCAGAGGCAGGCAATTCCACAGCTGCATGAGACTCGTCATAAGGACCCAGGGCATTGCGGGAACCAGTGTTCCCTCCAAGCTGAGTTAGTATGAGCGAGCTCGCAGTTTTTCAGCCTCCGGCTCACACATTTTTGGCTCCAGAGAAAACTAATTTATGCAGCAGCCCAATCGCTCGCTCACCACTTTAATGCCAGGAGCTCACCAAGTGGAATTTTTGCTCAGAAGACTCCACAGCTCAGAGGGAGCATTGCAGCTTCCCATAGGCAGAAGGCACTATAATACCCATGCCCCTGCTTCTTCTTCCCTGAGTCCAGTCCAGTGGCAGTCAGCCAGCTGTGGTATAGTGGCTAAGAACAGCGGACTCTAATCTGGAGAACCGGGTTTGATTCCCAACTCCTCCTCCACATGCAGCCAGGTGGGTGACCTTGGGTCATTCACAGTTCTCTCAGAGCTCTCTCAGCCCCACCTACCTCAAAGGGTGTCTGTTGTGGGGAGAGGAGGGGATTGTAAGCCGCTCCGAGATTCCTTTGGGTAGTGAAGAGCAGGGCATAAAACCAACTCTCCTCCTCCGCACTGCATACAAAAGGTGCCAGCCGCAATCTCTGGCCTCTCTTGGCAAAGCAGCTCAGACAGGTGGACTGAGGAGGTCTCGCTCCCTGATGCCCACTGCAGGAGACAGTGCTCATGTGCCCACCTTGCACCCTGGGACACATGGGAAGGGCCGGGCACCATAAACAGGGTCTGGGCCGAACTGCAGGATGACAGTCCCTGCTTCAAGCTAAGCCTGGACTTCACTGACGGTCTGTTCCCTCCTCATTTTGGCTTGCACTAGTGTCAGCTAGACCTCTAGCTGCCATGGAGTGGGGGGGGGGCCATCTGGAATTTTAAGTTTATTTTCTCTGTGCCTTCAGTGTCCCTTTATCTCTGTAACATGAGCATTTGACCTTGGTGTCTAGCACCAGCTTTCTCCTGGGAAACTGGACCTGTTAGCTTTGGCGGGCTTCTGCCTGTTCCGTGATTGGCTCCAGGCCATCAGGGGGCTCTCTTGAATTATGTATATCTATTTGCTTCGTGAGCTTATTGCCAGTACTGAGACGAGATGTGTAAAGACAACCTGCACACTTCAGCGTTTCAATAAACTTTACTTCTTTGCAAGAAAGTTGTTGGGAACTGATTGCTGCAGGAGTCTGAAAACCAGGAGCCTTCACAAGCCTCACTACTCCCTGTGAGGAAAACCAGCCCCACCCTCTCACTCCTCTGCTAGTTTTCTGCTTGCAGGGATTATAGGGGGAACCACACAACTGTTCCTCCTCCACCTGTGCCTTGAAGCAGCTAGCCCCCCTCCGAATGATGCTGCACGAGGGGATCCAGACGCAGTCCAGGCGGTCCTTGCGACTGACATGGTTGCTGGTCAGTCTCTCCTTCCACACTCACAGCACAGTGTACTCACCACTTTGTGATGGGCGGGGAAATCAAAAGTGTACTCGTCCGACAGCAGCTGGTTATAGGCATAGTCCTCATGAGGTTTATGGCCATATGCCCCATAATAGTCGTAATCCAAAACCTACATTGGAAAATCAGAAGCAAAGAATGGAGCCTTTCTTCTTCCTGGGTGGAGCCTTTCCGACACCACCTGGAAGGTCCAAAGCCCTGGGACTGTCTCTATGACAACCAATTCTGGGACAAGTTCTGTGCCACAGGGCTGGTGTGTGGAAATCCAGCCACAGCCCGCCCAAACCCCACCTGCAAGAACTCTGCCCTCTGGATGTGTACTGTGGAGGGAGATCGGTAGTTGTGGGCAAGCTGACCACTGGGCAGTGCATTGGCTGTTGTCAACTGCCTCATCACGGAACTACTAAAGGCCGATTCACCCCTGCCCATTCATCCGGACTGGAGTCTCATGCGATGTACGGACAAGCTGGCAACTGGCCTAACATAGCAGACAGACCTTCTATGTACCCCCACCACCACCACCACACAACATCATGTCAAAGTTTCCAGGAAACCAGTTCACACACCCAGGCTCTCTATGCATGTAGCAAAAAAGGTGGAAATAGGATGATGAGAAGCAGGAGAATAGATTGCATAATTTCTGGGAAACGCTATGTTTGAAGCCTTACCCAAGTTTTTTAAAAAACGCACAACTCCCTGCAAGCAGAAAGCTTGCACCGTAGGAAAAACAATTCTAGAAAAACAGGGATGCCAGTCTCTAGGTGGGACTTGGGAATCCCCCAGAATTACAGCTCATCTTCAGAGTACAGAGCAGTTTCCCCAGAACAAATTGATGCTTCGGAAGGGGGACTCTATGGCACTGTACCCCACTGAGGTCCCTGTGCTCCCCAGGCTCCGTCCCCAAATCTCCAGGAGTTTCCAACCTGGATCTGGCAACCCATCCCCCCCATCCCCCACCAATGGCCAGGGGAGCCTTGCTATCCTAGGTCTAGCACAGTCCTTTATCTTGCGGGCTGGTTTTCTATTTGTGGGAGATGTTTACATAGCACAGCAAGGAAAACTAAGGCACCCTCTGCCTGAAGTCTAAAGTGAGGCAGTCCATAAGTACAACGAGCTCTAGAAAGAGGCTCTGGGTGGGTGCCCTGGCCTTGGGGACTCAGTGTCAATTTGCAGTGGTGACCTCAGCAGGGTATAATGACACAGAGATTACCATTTTCTCCAGGGGAACTGATCTCTGCCATCTGAAGAGTAGTTGTAATTCTGATTGATCTCCAGCCCTCCCCTGGGGACTGGCAACAATAGTTCTCCAGGAGGAAATGGCTGGTTTGGAGGGTGGAGTCTATAGTATTGTACCTGTCTGAGGTCCCACCCCTCCTCAAACCTCACTCTCTCCAGGCTGCACCCCTCAAATATCCAGGAATTTCCCAACCTGGAGCTGGCAACTCTCTCTCCTTCCCAGCCAACCATCAACCTACCTTTATCTGCCCCTCAGACTTCAGCTTTCCATCTCCTGCCCCCCACCTGCAGCCTCTACCCTGTTCTGAAGCCCTGACTGATACGTCACACTGGCGGTGATGGGGGGGCAGTTAATCAGGGTATAAGGACACAGAGTCCACCATTTTCTCCAGGGGAACTGATCTCTGCCATCTAGAGAGCAGTTGTAATTCGGAGTGATCTCCAGTCCTCACCTGGAGATTGGCAACAATGGTTCCCCAGAAGGAAAAGCACAGTCTTTCTTTGCAGTGGGGACCAAAGCAGCTGACATCTCTCCCCCTTTTGAGCTGCACAACAACCCTGTGAGGTAGGTTAGGCTAAAAGTCTGACTGGTCTGAAATCACCCACTCAGCTTCCACAGCAAGAGCCTGGATCTGGCAGACCCCGCTCTGAAGCACTAATTGCTATGCCACACCGGCTGTGGTATTGCCTGGTATGACAACTGAACTCCAGACAACAGATCTCTCTCTCCCCCTGGAGAAAATAACTGCTTTGGAGGGTGGCCTCTATGGCATTCTGTTCAGCTGAGGTTGCTCCCCTCCCTAAACTCTAGCTTCTGTAGACTCCACCACAAAATTTGCCAACTTGCACTGGCCCCAATGAGTTTTCTCCCAAAGGCCAGAAGAGGCATGGAAAGTGTCTCATCCTTCGCCTTTTACTGGCAGAACCAAGCTTGGTTCCCTAGCAACAGGCACTGAAGGGAAAGTAGGGTTGCCAGCCCTGATTAGGGAAATACCTGGAAATTTGGGGGGTGGATCCTGTGGAGGGCAGCATTTGGGGAGGGGAAGGACTCAGCAGGGTATAATGCCATAGGGTTTACCCTCCAAAGCAGCCATTTTCTCCAGGGGAACTGATCTCTGTCATCTGGAGATCAACTGTAACAGTGGGAGATCTCCAGGTCGCACTTGGAGATTGGCGACCCTAGGAGAAAGTCAGCCACACAGCAGGAGGTTGAAGAGAATGATTTGATGGCTGCTGGCCCACCTTAGTAGCCAGCCAGGCATGGCAGAGCCAAGCAGGAGAGACAGTCATTTTCGCAGTTTGTTCTGAAAGTGGCCAAGCTGGCAGTAGGCGGAGAGAGGAGCGGATCCAGCCCCCAGCCAATGGCACGCAAGTACTCTTGAGTGGCGGTTGATGGGCCAATGGCTGATGGAGCGCACTGCACAGCCAATGGGAGAGCTGGAAATGGCCAATACATTGGAAGTGGCCAATTATATATATATAGGATGTTAATGGAGAACTGCCCCACTTGTCCATGGCATTTGACAGAGCAAGGCTTAAAGGAAGCAAAGGAGAAGCCCCTGCTGCAAGGCACATATAACCTACTCTGGGACAGCCAAGGGAGCCGGGGGACGAGAGGGAGTCTACGCAGACCCTGGAACTCAGGCTTTGTTTCAGCTGCCCTGAGCTCCTGCTAATGCAGGGGTCCCCAACGTGGTGCCCATGGGTGGCAGGGTGCCCACCGACACCTTTTCTGGCAGCAGCCCCCCCACAGCACAACAGTCTTCATGGTGTGACTGAAGGTAAGCTGTGGCAGCCATTTTGTAGATGGCTCCGTTTCCTGCAGCAGCCATTTTGTGGCTGGGCCCACCACAAGGTATCAGAATGCCAAAGCTGCCTGCAGGCTCAAAAAGGTGGGGGATCCCTGGACAAACTTTTGCAGTGGGCCAGGACAGAGGCAGCACAATGTCAGGCGCTGTGGGAAGCAGCGAGGAAGAAGAGAACAAGGACTGGAGGGCAGCAGGAGGGCAGTGTCCAAAAGAAGAAGAAGAAGAAGAAGAAGAAGAAGAAGAAGAAGAAGAAGAAGAAGAAGAAGGAGAAGAAGGAGGAGGAGGAGGAGGAGGAGGAGGAGGAG
>NW_015163101.1:680097-691719 GCF_001447785.1 Gekko japonicus | reverse complement strand
GGCGTGTTTTCTCCCCGGCGTTTGATCGCGCCAGGGAGAAAAGGCGGCGCGGCCGTGGGATCCGTGGGATCCCGCCGCGCCGTGTCAACGTTGGCGCAGCTTTTAAAAGCCGCGCCTTCAAGCGCCTTTTCCCATGCCGTATGGCAGGGGCCGTTACCGGCTAAATATCAGGAGAAGCTTCCTAACTGTAAGAGTGGTTGAGCAGTGGAACAGTCTGCCGCAGGAGGTAGTGGATGCTCCTTCGCTGGATCTTTTCAAGCGGAGGCTGGACAACCATCTTTTGGGTATGTTGTAGGGCTGTCGCTCCTGCAGAGTGCAGGGGGTTGGACTAGATGACCTGCAAGGTCCCTTCCAACTCTAACATTCTATGATTCTATGACACCCCCCCTCGGGGAGGGCACAATTTCAGACAGGAAAGTTGCAGGAGTGGAGATTACAGGCAAGGACATGCCGGGAAATAGTAATAATAATAAGAGACTGGATTTATACCCTGCCCTTCACTCGGAGTCTCAGAGTGGTTTACAAACTCCTTTCCCTTCCCCCTCCCCACAACAGACACCCTGTGAGGTAGGTGGGGCTGAGAGAGCTCTTGACACAAACTGCTCTTTTTCACGAACAGCTCTTGTCAGAACTGTGGCTTGCCCAAGGTCATCCAGCAGCTGCAAGTGGAGGAGTGGGGAATCAGACCCGGTTCTCCCAGATGAGAGTCCGCACACTTAACCACTACACCGGACTGGCAGAAGAGGCACAGCATGAGACCCAGCTTTTGGCAAGTCCCTTGCCTAGTACATGCCCTCCCCCCTGGTCTTTACCTGTGCCTTGCCCCGTGGATTGAACCAGCCTGGCCTCTCCCACCCGTGTCTCTCCTGAAAGACGCAGCCTTGCTGTAGCAGCTCCTGTGGGGCAGAAGAAGTGGAAGGAAGGGAGGCAGGAAGGGGAACTGGAAGGACAGGAGACCTCCAAACTACAAGCCTGTAGCCAAGTAGCGGGCTGCGTTGTTCATATCAGCGTGTAAATTCACCCACCCTGAGTGGCATTCATGGGGGGAGAAGACGGAGTTGTCAGGCGGCCACAGTGGAGGGAAGGCGTCCAGTGCCATGCCAGGCCCTGCCGGCAGCAATCAGAGCAGGGGAAGGCCTCAAGACTTCACCAGCCGCACTGGAACCGCTCCAGAGCATAGAGCGGAGCAAGTGGTGGCAGCACACCTACGTTGGCACCGTACCTCCTGGGCTGGGTCATGCAAGCATCTTCATCATTAAGTGGCTGAAAAACTGAGCGATGCCTCCCGTGCCTGATGGGCCTCCTCTGACAGAACTTCCATTTCCTTTCCGCCAACTCCAGCCGAATGCTTGTCACTGAGCAGGGTTGTCATCTCTGGGTGGGGAATGTCCTGGAAATTTGGGGGGGGGGACGGAGTCTTGGGAGGGTGGGGTAGAAAGCCATACACCCTCCAAAGCAGCCGTTTTCTCCAGTTGTAATCTGAGGCCCCACCTGGAAGTCAGCAACCCTACGGTGAAGTCTATTTATACATTCGGCTGCGAGTTGCCAAGTGTTCGGCTGTCATCTGCAGAGAGCTGATGAGCAGCACGACCAGGACCAGCCTTGCTCAGGAGTAGTTAGAGGCTCAGTCTCAGGTTTTCGCAGTCGGTTGCTGCTGACTGGCCTTCTTTTTCTTCTTTCTTCTTGTTTTCTTTCTTCCTTGTCTGGCTGCGCTGTGCAGCGCTGCTCAGGCACGTCCCGCTGAAAGCAGGGCCGGCTAGAAACTGGGGAAGCCTCTGGAGGATAAGCCCCTCCCCGCCTGGATCATTGCTCAGAGCCGGAGGGAGGAGCTTAGATCCCACTCGTAGAGGACTGTCCCACAATGAACCACTGGAGAAGTCCAGATCACTATGCAGAGACAGGCAAGGGCAAGCCACCTCTGAAAGCCTCTTGCCTTGAAATCTGGAAAGTGAAGGAGGGCTGGCCCTGGTTAGTATGTGGATGGAGGGGCACCAAGGAATGCCAGGATGTTGCTGTGCAGAGGCAGGCCACGGCAAACCACTATCATCAGATCTTGGAAGCTAAGCAGGGCCGGCCCTGCTTAGTACTTGGATGAGAGACCACCAAAGAAGTCCAGGGTTGCTACGCAGGGGCGGGCCATGGCCAGCCATCTCTGTTCACCTCTTGCCATGAAAACTTCACGGGGTTGGCCTAAGTCGGCTGTGACTTGATGGTGCTTCCCCCCAGCTGCAGAGGTCATTTCGGGGGGGATCGTGGGGGATCGCAGTTCCCCCGGGTGAGGTGTGAGGGGGCGGGGCACATGACGAAGCCCCGCCCCCTGCTTCCGGCCGCCCCGCTTCCGGCCCTCATTCAGCCAGGAGGAGGCAGGAGAAGAGGGAGGGTAAGTTGCTTCCTCCCTGCCTCTCCCCACCCCTGCCTGCCTGGGGCCAGGGAGGGCCTTCGCGGGGCTTCCTTGCACTCCCGCCGGCCTTGCAGGTCCACCGCCGGGCCCCTCATGGGACTCGGCAGTGGAGCTGCAAGGCCGGCGGCGGCGGCCGGGACCGTTGGGGGCAGGGTGTGTGGCCTTATGACACACTTCCGGTGATGTCAGGGGGTGTGGCCTTATGACACACTTCCGGTGACGTCAGGGGGTGTGGCATATGCTAAGGAGTTATGCTAATGAGTTCCCCTAGCTCTTTTTCTATGAAACGACCCCTGCCCAGCTGCATTATGCGAAGAAGCCCAATAACTTTCCTTGACAACGATCAGAGCGGTCCCAGTGTGGCCTGGGGGTTCTGACCCAGAATCGGACAAAGACAGTGCAAGTGAACAGCAGGTTTGGATTTTTTTTAATGTGAAAGTTCATTTAATTTATTTCCATTTATAGTCTGCCTTTTTCACTGGGACTCAAGGCGGATTACAAGTATGACAGAAAGCGGCTGTTTCTGGGGAAGGGTGAAGTCAAATGTACCGGCCAGGAAAACTCCAACCTTCCAGTCTGCCATACATTTTTTCAGATCTGGTTCCTGTTATTGTTTCTTCAATCTGCTTCCACTTTGGTGTCATCCCCCCCCCCCCAACTTCTTCACCTTTTGGACCCGACCAATCAGGGATCACACAGTAAAGCTCTTCAGGCCTGTTGCTTTCAGCCTAATATCTTTTGGGGGGTGCTTCTTCCTCCTTGGCTGGGCAACGAGACCAACATTTCCTCTCATGCACCACTGCGACAATTACACAGTTTCACTGCCGATCAGTGTCGTATAGCAAGACTCACACCCCAAAATAGCTCTCAATACATATAGCTTCATATGATTAGTTGGGGATGAGGCTCTCTTGGAGATGTGCCTTTGAGTGCAGACAGTGCCTGTTCAGGCAGCATTACTGTCATTAGGATGTGCATTTGGATGCATGGCCAAATGCACATCTCTGCCCCCATTCTCCCCAACCCCCAACTAGTGAACTTGGCATGATCGGATCAGAAGGAGGGAGTGTTGGCCCCGTTGCCTTGGCAACAGCAGTGTGTTCGCTTCCCTTCCCATCATCTTGCAAAGAGTGCGCAACATTTCATAATGGGGTGCAATCACTCAAGGGGGGGGTTGTATGCTAATTTTGGAAAGGGTGAAAGCGTTTGTGCAACGCTCTGTCTCAGCTCAGTATGAGTCTTTAATTCTCCCATCCTTTTCCTCTGCTGTCGACTCCTTTCAAGGAAGAGGCTTAATTCAAGGCAAAGCTGCTGTGGCACTCTGGGAGGATTACAGCCCGTCCTTGGCGGCCTGGCCAAGTGAGTCTCCTAAGCAGCCCAGGGCCCCCTGGGGCTATTAATTCAGATCCAGCCAGCTTGACGGGAGCAGTCCTTTGCTGCCTCCCCCTCCACGGACAGCATACAGCCAGGGCTGGAGACTGGCACCGCCAGGATGTGAGGCAGACTCTGTCATATCCCACCCGCCAATCTACCTCCTGGGCTCAGGCAGGCAGGCAGGCAGGCAGGCGGGGTGGGGGTCTGGGGAACGTCCAGCTTCACCACTCTCTGGGTCACATCCTCCAGCTGCAAGAGTCTCCCTTGCATTCTTAAACATGCACATCCTTACTTCGTCTAAGAACGTTCACACTGATAACATCAGGATGTGTGTGTGTGGGGGGGGGGGGTCAGTCTGAGCTAGAAACCTCCAGAGCCCAGTCTTAAGGGGTAGAGAAACGCTGCAGTGTACCTCTGGAAGTGCTGGAAAAGACTATCTCTGAGCATGGGCAGAGGGGCTGCAGCACAGCATTGCTAGCCATGTGAGCTGTGAGGCAAAGGTGTGGGAAGCCTCCACTAGACCTCTCAACGGAAGAGGCCACGTTCCCTCCAGGCAGCTGCCACCAGGCAGGTCGGAGCAGCAGAGGCGGCTGCCTGGACAAGGCCGTGCATGGCCACACCTGAATCCGGGCCTCCCAGACCAGAGCCGGAAGCTGCAAAGCCACAAGGCAATGGGCCGCGCTGAGTGCAGAAGGCGCCGCTCCCTCCTTGCACACCAAGCTTGGCCCAGTGGTGGGGGAAGGGCCATCAAGCCACAGCTGACCTATGGCACAGCCCCTGGCGGGGTTTTCACAGCAAGAGACGACCGGAAGTCGTTTCTCTGTTCAGAGCTGGCCTGCCCCTGCGGAGCCACCCTGGTCTCCCACCCGAGCACTAACCTGGGCTGACCCTGCTTAGCTTCCAAGACCTGACGGGGCTGGGCTCGGCTGGGCCACCCAGGGCAGGGCAGAGGCTCCCTCCCTCCAGCCCGTGACCAGACCAGGTGCTGCTGAGGAGGGCTCCAGGGCTGAGCAGGCTCCGGCCCAGCCCAGGTAGAGCCCCGCGCTTCAGAGTCCCTGGCCCAAGCCGCCACCTGGTTTCCCACGAGCAGGCCGTTTCTGTGCCCGTTGTTTCTGTGCCCACCGGTTTACCCCCAGTGCACCTGCACCTCCGGGAGCCCCCCCTCCCTCCCTCCCTCCCCCGAGGGCCAAGCTCTCACCTTGTGCAGGGGGTCCTTCCTCATGTTGCGCCCTGCCAGGGGCTCGTCGCAGGGGAAGACGACAGAGTAGTTCTTGGCATACGACTCGTGGCTCCGCTCTCGGAGCCAGCGGCTGTTTCCGGTGAGGGAGTGGTGGAACCTCCTGAGAGCCAAAAAAGAATGCCAGGGAAATCAGGGCACAAATCGCAGCCCTTTGTCCCAAAGGGATGTCCTCAAGGAAAACCAGAGGCCTCCCGCAAACAGGAGCTGAGGAGGAGCAGAAGATTGTTGCGGTGGGGGGGAGCTGGGTTGGGATGCAAGTATTCTGGGAGGTGGGCACTGGATACCGGGGCAGTGAGGGGAGCTTGCTGGAGCGAGTGTGACCCATTTCTCCAACATCTGCCAATGGCATGTTTGGGGGTAAGGTTGTAATGCAGGCAGAGGCTTCCCGGCTGAGCCCTAATGATGACGGGCATGCTTACACACACACGCGTGCGTGCGTGCCATCTTGGACGAGAAGACGCTGCTGCAGTGAAGAATCAGAACAAAGGAGCCTGTCTGCAGGTGTTGACACAAGAGAGCTCCCCTAACTGCTGCTTGGGAACAGGCTGCTTCCTCCACAGAAGAATGTCAGGAAATTAAAATAAATTATGTTTTGAGTTCTAGTGACATCGCTCTATTCCTCCGGTTCCTTAAGAGGCAGAGTAAGAGACGTCTTCTCTTTCTGTGCAGAAAGACAAAGAGACACGACATGCTTGTAGAATGAGGGTGCTTCGGAGCCTAACCCTAACCTTCAACCCACCATATCCTTTCCTCTCCTGGGATAACCTGGGGGGGGGCAGATGAGTGATCTTGACATTCTTCTGACCATTTCAATCCAAATGTAGCAAAAAAAAAAAGCAGCAGTCAGCTCCAATTGGTTAGCACCTGTACCTTCACCAACACATCATACCTTTGTTTCATGAGCAGTCTTGCAGCTTGTTTAAATATTATAATGAGACAAAATGATGTACAAAACAGCTGTGTCTCAGTGGAAGACCATCCGCTTGCCATGCAGAAGATCCCAGGTTCAATCCCTGGTGTCTCCAGCTAAAAGACCCCGGAGAGCCTCTGCCCATCTGAGTAGACAAGATTGGCCTTGATAGACTGAAGGTCTGATTCAGAAGAAAGCAGCATCATGATTTCCAGTAAATACACATATAAAGGTAAAGGTAAATGTTCCCTTGCTCGAAAGCCAGTCGAATCTGACTCTAGGGTTGCGGTGCTCATCTCCGTTTCAAAGCCGAAGAGCCAGCGCTGTCCGAAGATGTTTACGTGGTCATGTGGCCGGCATGACTAAACACCAAGGTGCACGGAACGCTGTTACCTTCCCACCGAAGTGGTACCTATTTATCTACTTGCAATTTCTTGCTTTCGAACTGCTAGGTTGGCAGGAGCTGGAACGAGAGACGGGAGCTCACTCCGTCATGCGGCACACTCGGGTCTCGAACTGCTGAACTACCGACCTTCCACAGCCTGCAGTTCAGCGTCTTAACCACTTGAGCCACCGCAGCTCATTTAATTAAAAACAAAACTACACTTCCCAACTGAAAGACAAAGGGAAGGGCAGCTGACAACTGGTTCAGCGTCTGAGTTATTGATATGTCAATCTGCAAGGCCAGAGTAAGGCAGATGTCTGGCCCACAGCACGCACAAACAACCTGCTGTGAATTCCTGAGAGGATGTAGTGCCCCCGGGGAATGAGCAAGCCCCAGGCCCACAGTGGGTGGAAGCTCTTCTCTGGGAAACAGCAAAAGAGCAGGGGCCCAGGTGTGAAACTCAAGGCACTGCTGGTCCCAGCCGTTTTAAAAAGAAAAAAAGAGGAAAAGGGATACGGATGAACTCCATCCAAAATAGGTTCTCTTCTTATTACGGAGTACTGAGCCCTTGAAACATGAACAAGCAATTTAAAAAAATTATGACCCCTATTTCAGGAAGTCAGGCCAGTCTCAGGAACAGATGAAACAGCCTTTCGTTCAAATGCCAATCCCATGAAAATAAGAGGTAGAAAGCCAAGGGTATTTTTTACACTTCTCCCCAGCGTTCCCCAGACTAAAATATAAATTACCACACAAAGGATTTTAAATACGGGACCTTTTTCTGCCTATGCAACCAAAAAGAACTCTTGCAAGGAACCTGCCTGTTCAGCAACATGTTCTTGCTGGGATGATGAACGGAGAGCTCTCCGTCACAGACAACGGTCCTTCCACCTGACAAAGGGGTTTCCGCCGACATTTCTCACTTCTGACAAGAAAGCTAATCTCCGAGAATTCCTGTGGGCCTCCACCCAAGCCACAGTCTCCAAGAACTCAGGGGAGAGGAGGCGAGGGTGCCCCTGGGCACTCTGTCCAGGACCCCCCCCAAAAAAAAACCTGGAACTCTAGGAGCTGCTTTAAAACGAATGCCACAGGTCATACAAGACTGGGGCTGCCAAGCAACCCGGTTCCTTTTGGCAAGCAGTTAACTTGCACCCTTGGAGGTAACCCCCAGCAGAGCCAACGCAGCAGCCATCTGCAGAGTCTGCCAGTCCTTCCACCCCTGATCCACAGGACCAGCGGTGGTCACCATAACCAGGACTGCTGAGAGCCACCATGGGCCCCCAGAGCAAGATTTTACGCCCCCCCCCCATACGACCCTGATCCAAATCAAATATCGTAACAAAACAAAACAAATTCCTTGGGGTGCTGTCACCATGGGTCTAGAGTAATAAAATAATCGGCCTGTCTGTCCCACTGTTTATTTACCTAATTTTACTTCTATCCCACTTTTCTCCCCAGTGGGGACCCAAAGTGACGCATGCTCTTTTCTTCTCCTCCATTTTTATCCTCACAGCAACCCTGTGAGGTAGGTTAGGCCGGGAGCGGGTGACTGGCCCTAGGTCACCCAGCAAGCTCCCATTGCAGAGCGGGGATCTGAACCTGGGTGTCCCAGATCCAAGTCCTGGGCTTTAACCTCTAACCCACGCTGGCGGGGATAACTCATCAGAGAGTGAAGCTAGGCGACTCAGAATTGGCCACCAGCTTCAGGAGGATTGTGGGAATCCCCGGGCCAAAATGGGAAGGCATGGGGAAATCCTGGCCCAGGTGAGACAAACCACCACCGCCCCGGGCTATTGGCAGTGGAAGCGAAGGGTCTCTGTTTGTGGCCGCGTAACTCATCAGAAAATAACGCTCCGTGCTTGGAAACTGGCCACCAACCCCGGAATGATGATGGAAGTTGCAGTGCCCAAAACGAAGGGAACGGGAACGCCCTGAACCAGGTTATCTTCATGACAGGCAACATGTAATAAGAGAGCTTTTAAGCAACCTGTCACGTGTCTGTAATACTCAGATCCCCAGCCCGCCATGGAAGGTTGCTAGGTGACACACTCTGCCAGACCTACCTCACAGGGTTGTTGTGCAGATAAAATGGAGTACAGAACAATGCATGTCTGGGTCTCCCTTGGGAAGAAAGACTGGGTATTTTGCATATGCAGCCTCATTGGCCTTTGCCTCGGAACACAGAGGTCGTTTGCATTTGCGACTTGATTGGCTTTTGCCTCTAACATTCTAAGCAGTTTGCTGTTCTGAGGTAAAATGTGTCCAATCTCCAGGTGAGGGCTGGAGATCACTCAGAATTACAACTGCTTTCCAGATGGCAGAGATCAGTTCCCCTGGAGAAAATGGTGGGCTCTGTATCCTTATAAGCTGCTGAGGTAGCCCCGATATGACATCCAATGTGATGTAGCAATCAGGGCTTCAGAGCACGGGAGAGGCTGCAGGTGTATGAGGGGTGGAAAGCTGAAGGGTTAGGGGGAAATAAAGGTAGGTTGATGGTTGGCTGGGAAGGATATAGGGTTGCCAACTCCAGGTGGGAAATTCCTGGAGAGTTGAGGGATGGAGCCTGGAGAGGGTGAGGCTTCAGGAGGCGTGGGACCTCGGACAGGTACAAAGCCATAGACTCCACCCTCCAAACCAACCATTCCCTTCTGTTCTTTAGGTAGCAGAGATCAGTTCCTCTGGAGAAAATGGTGGACTCAGTGTCATTATACCCTGCTGAGGTCGCCACAGCAAATTGACACTTGAGTGTCCAAGGCCGGGGCACCCGCTCAGAGCCTCTTTCTAGAGGCCGTTGTATTTATTTCCACAACGGGCCTTTTTCCTAGTTTGTTATAAATGTAATAATGCTATTTGAAAGATGACATTATTAGTTGTCATATAGCAAAATAGCCTTTACAAAGGGCTTTTAGATCTTCCACCAACACCAAGGAGCAAAGGAGAGAGTCAAATAAATCTTTTAAAAAATAAATAACTGTACAGACAGACACAGGCGTTGAAACAAGTAAAGAAACAAGGGGCTGGGGCTGGGAGCTACCTTACAAGCCACCAGAGGCAGGAGGGATGGGGGGATTTATATATGGATAGACTGCTGGCATTTTATGTCCTTTATAATTTTTAATACTTTAAACATCTGTTGCTAAAAAAGAAAACAAGCAAATGAACCAAAATTTACAATTACATTCTAGCAATTTTTTTCAATTTAAACTTTTTAAAAAAAGCAAATGGTCTATTTTATAAAAACAGTGCCTTTTACTAAAGAGATAATAATGTAAACCTCATTAGATGGTTTGCTTTTTCAATTAGTGAATGCCTTCCTTTCCCGGTTTCTATCCCCTTTGACATCTCCCACTGCATCTTCCTTTCTGGCTGGGAAATCCAAATGCCCTCTTTGCTATAGATTCATATTGATCTTGCAGATGGATTTACTGATTTCAGATTGCTGACCAATCGAATGCGTTCTCTGTTTGCTATCAAGCTGTGCTCGCTTAAAACGGTCAAGCATATTTTGGAAACCTAACTTGGGCTTAAATCCCTTTGACTCAATATAATTAACTGATTTTAAGTAAGCATCACGCCAGACCAGTGTGATGTCTTCCAGTCTCACCACTCATCTTTTAAAGTGAAGCGAATGAAATTTACAAGTGCTCATTTTGAGTTCTACTTGGCCTTGTAAGCCGCCCTGAGCCTGCTTCGGCGGGAAGGGGCGGGGTATAAATCAAATCAATCAATCAATCAACAAGATGCATCAGCTTGGAAGTGGCTCAAGGTGTTTTGCATCCTAAGCGGGGGACCTTGGCAGTCCCCCCCCCCCACACCACTGGCCCCGTCTGAGCCAAGCCCCGGCAGCTGACTGGGAGGCTGGGCCACGGATCGGGCTCTGACCTGGCTACTCAACCACGTCTCTGTGGAAGCCTCAGGTCCATCAGAGCTTCCTGTTTTGACCTCACAAGTGGGAGGAAATCTCAGGTTCTGCTTCAGAGCTGAAACAAACTGGAATTTCGGGGGGGGGGCGGAGAGGGCTGGGAAATCACATAATGTCATCTTCTAAGGCAAGACTTTGGTTCCTGAATCTATTGGGAGCGGTGGCACAGGGGATTTATCCTCTGGTTAAACATCTGAGCTGAACAGGACTGCTGTCAGTTCGAGCCCCGCACTGGTGTGAGCTACCAGCCGTGTCCCCAGCTCGCCGTCCACCCAGTGGTTCTAAAGCGTCGGCAAGTAGATAAAATGGGTACCACTCCTTAGAGAGGGTGGGCACACTTAACCCCCCAGGTGGGAAGTATTAGCCGACAAACAGAAGGTCCGCGCGTAAGATCAAAAAGACAAGAGAGATCTATGCAGCATCAAAGAAAAGCCTGCAGTGGGCCATTCCGGCCAGACGGTGGCAGTGGTGCGCTGCGACTGAGAAGAATGCTGACGACATCAAGCAACGCCGACTAAAGAATGCTGATGGAACACGTCTGATGCTTACAGCTGACCAAACTCCCTGTCGACTGCGAAGTGTGTGTGATTAAAAATGATATATGTTGTCCTCCCTTACCCCCATCATTGTTAGTCCCGTGTCAACACATGAGTCACAGTAAATCGCTCAGAGCCGGCAGCTCTGCAAGGATTGAGCGATCAATAAATTGAAAGATTATTATTATTATTATTGATGGGAGGGTCATTATGAGGGAATAGGTATTGCCTGCCGCATGTTAAATTTTTATTGGTATCAGATGCTAGTCCTTTTTATGGAACCTACTTCTATAGAGGGTTCTTTCTTATTTTTCTACAAGCGCCTCAAGCTGGGTGAGAAAAATTAAGGACGGAGACCATCTAGTTCACCAGACCAAGTGAGCAACCCTGACCTCACCTTCCTACTAGAGGTCAGAGGGAGGCACTTCACCCGCCAGGGCCTACTGCGGCACGAGCTTTCTTGGGCAGGTGTGGCTCACACCTTGCAATTCTTCCTTTTGGGGAGGGCTCCTGCTGCCACCTCCGGTCACCATGTCAAGACCTGCTGGGGACCTTCGGGTGTAGCACTCTTTGCTCCAGCCTGTAGCGTTTTGCTCAACCAACAGTGCTCCACCTGCCCTTCCTCGAATGGTTCTCTCTCCACACCATATGGAGCTCCATCCAAGAGTGGCTCAGAACTTACTATTCCCCCGGGGAAGCAAGGCATAAGAAGCGACGGCACGTGAGTGACAGCCTTTCTAGGTGACCATTTGTGCATCATAGACACACACACTGCTTATGAGCAGATTATTTTGGTCAAGAAAATACTTTTGTTTCAAAGCTGGCTCATTCTTACAGCGCTCAGACCACAAGGT
>NW_015163101.1:660314-680041 GCF_001447785.1 Gekko japonicus | reverse complement strand
TGCAATGCACCATGCAGTCTGCAATGTAGCTACATGAATATCACAGCAACCTACTGGTTAGTGCCCATTACATCATAACAAGTGAGAGTTCACTCTCCCACACCGTTGACAGCTTCAGCACTCAGGTCTCTGAAGAGATTTGTCTGAAGAGCTGGAACTGACCAGTATCAAAGCAGACAAGCCCTTGCCATCTTCATTCCTTCCCCTTTGGCAGAAAGTCTCCTGGCTCCGAGCTGGAGTGTCACATTCAGTAACCAGATCCAAGGGCTGCCCTTGGAGCAATCCTGTCTGCACGGCACGCCTGTGACAATATGGGCAATGGAACGCTTGTACCAGCCTGTCCAATCATGTCACCACTGAGGGGTGACATGATTGAGGTTTATAAGATTATGCATGGGAAAGAGCAGGTAGAGAAAGAGGTACTTTTCTCCCTTTCTCACAATACAAGAACTCGTGGGCATTCCATGAAATTGCTGAGCGGTCGGGTTAGAACGGATAAAAGGAAGTACTTCTTCACCCAAAGAGTGATTAACACATGGAACTCACTGCCACAGGAAGTGGTGGCAGCTACAAGCATGGACGGCTTCAAAAGGGAATTAGATAAGCATATGGAGCAGAGGTCCATCGGTGGCTATTAGCCACAAGGTATAGATAGGGGCTCTGGGGCAAGTGATGCTCTGTATTCTTGGTGCTTGGGGGGGGGCAACAGTGGGAGGGCTCCCTAGTGTCCTGGCCCCACTGCTGGACCTCCTGATGGCACTGGTATTTCTGGCCACTGTGTGACACAGAGTCTTGGACTGGATGGGCCTTTGGCCTGATCCAACATTGGCGTCTCTTATGTTCTTAATCCAGAAGCAATCCCAGTGGAAGAAGATACAGGGACTTGAGGCACGCTTGTCACACTCAAGTCTATAAGGGAAGGTGATGAGTCCACGGACAGAACACATGAAGCACTCCTGAGAGGGCAGCAGGAGGAGGAGGGAAAGGTATCTCAGCAAATGGAGGAGCACCCAACACAGGAGGAGGGCGCATGGAAGCATGTAACCTGCAGGAGCAGGAAAATCAGGAGACATTTTGAGCCTCTGTCGCTAAGCAATCGGTTCCAGGATCTCCCCACAGATATTGATTCTGGACCACTGGAACAAGGGCTACTCCCTCAGCCTCCATGAAAACTGAAGGAAATTTCTCAGGCCCCCATGGATGAGAGAACTTGAGCTACTGCTCCCCAATATAGGAGAAGGCGTGTGTTGGTAATTGGGGATTCCCTACCGAGAGGGGGAGAGGCTAAAGTGTGCTGACCAGACCCATCGTCTCGAGAGGTATGCTGTCTACCAGGTGCCACACATCCAGGATGTGACAGAAAGTGTTGGAAGACTCATCAAGCCCATGGATCATTATCCTTTCTTGCTCATTCATGCGAGAACAAATGATATTGCCCGGCTGTTATGTACTGGGATTGAATCATTCCTGATTGAATCACCCCAGAGACTGGCTGAGCTTGGAGCAAAAGAACAATAGCCTGCCAGGATTCTGAAAGTAACCAATCTAGTAATAATGTTGTGTAAATAGCCTATCACTGGGAGTGGGGTGTGTTTGGGTGTGGCAATTGCATGCTATTAAACAGAGCTGAGGCTCTGGAGTCTTGTTTTGTGCTTACTGAAATCACTAATAAAGTAGAGCTGGTCACTAGGCTTCTGGTCCGTTCATCTATGGAACCCACTATTTAACAGTGGTGACGAAGAGCCCGGGGGGACACAGCCTAGCACCAGGAATCTGCAGATCTGCACACCACCGCCGTCCACCAACATCAAGTACTGAATTTGCCCCAGGACACCCCTGATAAAATTAAAGTGACTGTGATAATAGAAGGGGTACCTTGCAAGATGGAGTTGGACATGGGGTCCTCCATCTCCATCATCTTGGAAGAGACTCTCTGGAAGCTCTGCCCACAGGGGGGTCCCCGCCTTAGACTCACTGGGTTCACCCTCCGGGGCTTTCAAAAGAAAAAGGTGGCCATTAAGGGGTGGGGCAAATTCCACGTGAAATACAGACAGTTTGAGGGAATGTTGGACTTGGTGGTGGAAGGACGGCTCACCAGCTTACTTGGACTGTCTTGTTTTATGCCCTTGGGGTTCAGAGTAATGGGGGTGCACCACGTGCAGCCCTCAGACTTCAGTAATGTGTGTGACGAGTTCCCCGCTGTCTTCAATGGGACACTTGGCCGGTACACAGGTCCCCTGGTATCGCTCCAACTCAACCCCGAGGTGCAGCCGTCTGCCTCAAGGCCCAGAGAGTTCCGTTCGTGCTCAAGCCCAAAATTGAGGCAGAACTGGACCATTTGGTGGCACAAGGAGTTTTAGAGCCGGTTCCCCATGTCACCTGGGAGACCCCCATCATAACCCCAATTAAGCCAAACGGGGATGTCTGCATCTGCGTGGACTACAAATGTACAATCAACAAGGCACTGAGTGACCTGTGGTCAGCCATGTCCTAGCGACATTGGCAGGGGCCAAGGTCTTCGGTAAACTGGACTTGGCCCAAGCATACCAACTACTCCCAGTAAACGAGACAACTGCTGAGGCACAGACCATCGTCATGCACTGGGGTGATTTCGGAGTCAAGCGGCTGCAGTTTGGGGTAAGCGTGGCCCCAGGAATCTTCCGGAACTTAATGGAGTCTCTCTTGAAAGGCATCCTTGGGGTCCAACCTTTCTTCGATGATGTATTAATTGCTGCCCCCATGGAAGAGGATTTCACCACCCGCCTACGCACTGTGCTGAAGCGATTCAACTCCACCGGGCTAAAAGTGAAGCAGGAGAAATGCCTCCTGGGAGTCCCCCATGTAGAGTTCCTGGGGTTCTCAGTGGACACAGGTGGCATCCACCCAGCCCCCAACAAGGTTCGCACCATCATGAATGTACCCACTCCCACATCCAAGGCCGAGTTGCAGACTTTCTTGGGGCTTCTGAACTTTTACCACTCCTTCCTGCCCCATAAAACCGCACTTGTGGAGCTGCTCCACCGCCTGCTTGACAAGAAGGCCCCTTGGGTGTGGGGCTGGTGGCAGGCCGCCACTTTCCGAGCTGTGAAGGAGCTACTTGCATCAAACAATGTCCTCACCCATTTCGACGAGACGCTGCCGGTCCTCTTGGCGTGCGATGCTTCTCCTTATGGCGTTGGTGCAGTCCTGGGCATTCAGTTGCCAGACAGGAGGGAGGTGCCAGTGACCTACTACTCCCAGACCCTGTCATCAGCCAAGTGGAACTACTCCCAGATTGACAAAGAGGCCCTTGCAATCATGGCGGGAGTAAAAAAGTTCCATGATTACCTGTATGGCCGCCCCTTCACAATCGCGACCGATCACAAGCCCCTGCTCGGTCTCCTCACCCCGCCTGCCAAACGTCGCAGATGCTGCTGCCCAGGGTCCTGCGCTGGTCCATTTTTCTGGGGGGTTACCAATACGCTCTGCAATACTGGCCAGGGAAGTCCATGGGACACGCAGACGCTCTTAGTCACCTCCCACTCAGCTCCATCGACCCGGATCTGGCCCCTGCACAACAAATTCTGATGATGGAGGACTTGCTGGACCGCCCTCTGCACATCACAGACATTTCCCGCCACACCGCCAGGGATTGTGTCCTCTCCCACATTTTGGATTGGGTGGACCCAGAATTCACAGTGTTTGCATCTCAGTACACAAGGGGTGCCTCCTATGGGGTAGCCGGGTAGTGATTCCCCCACCGCTGCATAAAAACGGGTTTTGGAAGCCCTGCACGAGACCCACCCAGGAATCGTGAGGATGAAAGTGCTGGCCAGGAGCTACGTGTGGTGGCCAGGAATGGACAGCAAGATCGAGGCCTGGGTACAGCGTTGCCAGGCCTGCCAAGAGACATGGCCCAAACCTCCGAGGGCTCCCGTTCACCAATGGGAGTCTACCCACACACTGTGGGCACAGGTGCGTTTGGACTTTGCTGGCCCGTTCCAAGGGCAGTTGTTCTTTCTCCTGGTGGACTCCTACACCAAGTGGCTGAAAGTAACCTCGGCCTCATCCTGTGCAGCCATCCGGGCCCTGAGACAGATTTTTAGTACACATGGTCTACCGGTATGGGAAACAAGCAGGAAGACCCTGAAGTCCTAATACAGGAAGGGGACTATGACCTAATAAGCATTACTGAAACTTGGGGGAAGGACACTCACAATTGGAATAGCAGGATTGAGGGTTACAACTTGTTTAAAGGGGACAGACAAATAAGGAAGGGTGGAGGAGTAGCATTATGTGTAAAGGAGGTATATACTTGAGGAAATACATGAATCTGAACTTAGAAATTCAGCTGAGAGTCTCTGGATAAAAATAAAAGGAGTAAGAAATAATAGTGATATTATGGTGGTCATGGGAGATTTCAATTACCCAGATATCTGTTGGAAGTCCAACTCTGCTAAAAATGAAAGGTCCAATAACCAGTTTGGTGTAGTGGTTAAGTGTGTGGACTCTAATCTGGGAGAACCGAGTTTGATTCCCCACTTCCCCAATTGCACCTGGCTGGATGACCTTGGGCAAGCCATGGTTCTGATAAGAGCTGGTCTTGAAAAAGAGCAGTTTCTGTCAAGGGCTCTCTCGGCCCCACCTACCTCACAGGGTGTCTGCTGTGGGAAGGGAAAGGAGTTTGTAAGTCGCTCTGAAACACCTTTGGGTAGTGAAGGGCAGGGTATAAATCCAATCTCTTCTCTTCTTCTTCTTCTTCTCTTTTTCCTGACTTGTCTTGCTGACAACTTCATTGTCCAGAAAGTGGAGAGGGAAACAAGGGGATCTGCTATCTTGGATTTGATTCTTACCAACAGGGAAGTACTGGTTGATGAGGTGAAAGTAGTGGGCACCCTGGGCAGTAGGGACCATGTAATTTTGGAATTTACAGTCTTGGGGAAGGGAAAAGATGTACATAATCAGGAATAGAATCTGGATTCAGGAAAGCCAATTTTAAAGTTCTGCTGGGTAGAATCCCATGGCCAGAAATACTTAAGGAGGTGGGAGTTCAAGAGGGGCAGGAGTTTCTTAAAAGTGAAATACTGAAGGCACAATCACAAATGATTCCTATGAGAAGGAAGAATGGGAGGAGCCTAAAGAAGCCAAGGCGGCTCCATAAACAGCTTTCTAAAGACTTGAGAAAGTCAGGAAGAAATTCCTGACAGAGCAGTTTCTCAGTGGAACAGGTTTCCTTGGGAGGTGGTGGGCTCTCCTTTGGAGGTTTTCAAAGAGAGACTAGATGGCCATCCGTCAGCAGTGCTGATTCTGTGAACTTAGGCAGATCATGGGATGGGGGGCAGGAAGGGTTGCATCAGTGCTTAGTTCCTGTGGCCCTTTCTCACACACCCAGGGAAATGCCAAGCACCACTTTGGGGTCAGGAAGCAATTTTTCTCCAGGCCAGTTTGGCTGGAGATCCCAGAGGGTGTTGTGTTTTTTTTGTCATCTTCTGGGCGTGGAACAGGGGTCACTGGTGGTATGAGGGGGAGGTATTTGTGAATTTCCTGCATTGTGCAGGGGGTTGCACCAGATGACCCTGGAGGTCCCTTCCAACGCTATGATTCTATGATCAGAGACAACATTCCCATAAAAGGCGACAGAAAAAGTAGAAAGAAAATGCGAGCATGATCTAGCTCAAGACTGCTCTGCTGCCTGTCACAGAAAGTCCAAATGACATCTTCCTCCTCCCAGGGACAAGACGGCGCACAATCCACCAGGGACTTTCCTCATGCAGGTCTGATTGGAATTAGCCGGGTTCTGGTGAAGCTGTTCACCCCAGTGAGGTTTGTGCTGAAAAATTGCCAGGTGGTTGCACCTTGTGGGTCACAATGGATTCCCTCCCATGCTGCCAATCCTAATGGTTCCTCATATCCTACATCTGAGGAGACTGCCTCACTTTTCTCCCACGTGGGGTCACCTCTGGAAGCAACTGCATTGGCGAATTCTGGTTCACCAGCCCCCAAAGCCAGCAGGGAGGCACAAGCTTCCTTCAGAGCTTACTCCCCCATCAGAATTCCCACTCCGTTATTAACTTAGTGTATGAACAGAAGAACTCACAGCAGAACTGGAACGTGCGCCACCCCCTACCCCCTCCAACATAACTACTGCACAGCTGCAGTATGGCTTTGGGTCTGACCTATGCTGATCACACAGAGGCAGGAGGGAGGCCGGGAGGCCAGGATGACACGTGAATGAATGGTGGCTATTCCGCGCAGTCCATTCCCTACCCCTCCAAGAGGGAAACCGATGTGGGCAAAGCAGACCTTTCTTGTTTGCAGAGAAATCTGTCAGCTGCTCGAAATCCACATTTGACAATGATCTGGTGTGGGAAGCCCAGAGACACACAACTCCCACTTGGAATACTTAGCAGGGCCTTGAAGTTGGAGGTATTTAACCAAGCAAAGGTACAAAGTCTCCTGGGATCAGGTCAGTGGGAAGATGTATAGTGTGGCAAATGTTTACTGCCTGACAGTTGCGGCACTTGCCAAAGGATTCCTGAACACAATGTGTGGCTGTGTCCTGTGGGGCAGCTGGAGTGTCAGACCGCGGAAGTGAAAATCAAGGTGGGTCATTGAGGGCATCTCAATTTTTAAAAAACTGCAGGTTCAGATTCGTTAGAATTGGATCAGATGAATGTGGAATGTGGTGCCTTCTCCAGTAGCAGCCCTGTGCCACTGCGCAACTGAACAAAATCAATGTTCCTGACACGGCAAAGTTGTATTTCTACAGGGTGTGTAACTATTGTTGTTGTTGTTTTTAACCCCTGAAGGGATATTTTTATTGCATTTTCTATAAACTACAAAGAAATTAGGGAGGGTATCTATAAACTATGGGTGAAAGGAAAGAAAACCACTAAAAAACCAAGAGGTGGTGGCCATTACAAAAGCTTCTATAGAATTAAAAGTTAAAATATTAAAAAGCTTGTTAGTTAACATTGAGTGTGATCAATATATGTATGCTTATATTATCAATACCAGTAAAGTTCACTGTTCAAGAATAATCACAAGACAACACTGCTAATATCCAGACTTCAGAGTCATTCAGCATCTTTTTCCCGCTTCTGTTCCTCAATTGATAGTCTTGTTTGGGGGCAACTGCCCCCTGTTGCAAATCTGAGTCTTCTTCAGAGGTTGTAGTATCAGAGTCATTACCGCTTCCCTTATCTCCATCATCGTCTTCTTTGCCGTCCTCTCCCGTAGAACCAAGTTGCTGCTTCAGAAACTCCGGAGCTTTAGAAGCCATGTCAATTCTTTCTTCTCATTTATCTTGAACAGGATACCTTCAGGGACCAGCCATCTATAGGGGATGTTGTTTATTTGTAAAAACCTTGCCAAGACTTTGAATTTGTTTCTCTTCTACCTGTTTTCAAATGGAATGTCTTTTAGAACTCTTATTTCCTTGCCTTCGGTTTTTAGGGGCATTGCTGCTGTTGCTTTCAGGATTGAATCCCTCACATACCATTTAGAGAATTTAACCACTATCTCCCCCAGCAGATTTTTTTTCTTTATATATTCGGAATATGATCTATAAACCACATCTATCTCGCTTTTAATATAATCTGCTTTTAAATCTGCAATCGGGGCCAAGGCATCACTCAGTACTTGTTTCATGTTTCCCCCCTTATTTTCAGGAAGTCCCTGGAATCTCAGGACAAAATTTGCTTTATCCATTTGAAGTAGCAAAAGCTGTGATTCTTCAGTTGTTCCCTTCTTTTCCAACATCTGCACACGCTTCTTAATCTTTTTGGTCTTGGCATCCATCTCCTTCACCATCTCGGCTGTCTGCTCAGTCTTTTTATTAATTTCACTTAACTGGAGCTGCTGAGCTGCGAAGTTCTGGTTTAAAATTGTCAGCTGCTGATTTATATTTGTCATTTGATCCAGCAGAGGGTGCAAAGAGTCTGCTAACGTCTTTGAAATATCTATGGTAGTTTCCGGTCGGCTGACCGAAGGCTTGATTTTTGCTTGTTTGTCCTTCTCAGTTCTTTTGCCCGCCATCTTTGAGGATGTTTACTTTTAAGATAGTTTGCCAAGTCTCTAAAGTTCGCTCATATGCTTATAAACTTCCTGTGAAGTTCTTAAAACAGTTTCGTTTTGCTTTTAATGCCGTCTCCCCCTTTAAATGTCTCAGTCTTTTCTTTGCGTTTGTGGCGTTCCCTCCCCCGCTCGCTTATGTCTCAATGGGGAGAGAGTTTCTGCTTTTATCTGGGTGCTTTCGCTTACATGGACTCACAGTCAATGTCGGCCCGGGGATCCATGTCTGTCCGAGGACCTCACTTAAGGTACGTTTTATTCGCTCAGCCTCCACACACTTGTCCCGGTCAGCAGCTCAAGTTCCATTATGGATGCACAGCAGCCAGACTGTCGGGGCAGAAGGGAGCCTCAATTCTCCAGTATCGAGCCAGAGGAGAGGCAACCCTTTAGCGCCCCATGGCTAGGGACCCCACGCTGGAGTGCTGGGGGTGTGCGTACGATCACACCCCCTCCCAACTGCTGGCATGCAGATCGCATCCCTGGGAGCTCTCCAGGGACGCGTCCGCCATTGAGACACCAAAAACTGGAAGTCGGGTGTGTAACTATTGTTGAGAGTCCTAAATCAGGGGTCCCACGGCACTCGCCAACATCTTCCTTGGCACTTGCCAAGTGTTTTTAGAATGTGGGTGTGCCAGGTGCTGCTGCTAGTAACTTCTGATTGGCCATCGAAAAATGCCAGATCCTGCCAGATGGGTGCTTCGTAGGCAGGAGTGCTCCTGGACCCCACCAACGATGGAGGCCCAGGTGGTGGCCACTGCCAAAGCAGCCTTTTATCATCTACGGCTGGTGTGGCAGCTGATCCCCTTCCTTAGCCACGGCGATTTGTCCACAGTGATCCATGCGACGGTCACCTCAAGACTAGACTACTGTAACGCTCTCTACATGGGGCTGCCTTTGTCGCAAATTCGGAGGCTGCAGCTGGTGCAGAATGCGGCGGCCAGGTTGTTGACGGGTGTCCCTAAATGGGATCACATGCAACCTGTGCTGAAAGTGCTGTACTGGCTGCCTATAACGTTCCGGATTCGCTTCAAAGTGCTGGTGCTTACCTTTAAAGCCCTATATGGCCAGGGTCCGGCATACCTGAGGGACCGCCTTTCCCCATACAGGCCCCAAAAAGCACTTCAGTCGGGGTCACAACACCGCCTCGTGACCCCGGGTCCTAAAGAGGCCAGGCTTGCTGCCACAAGGGCCAGGTTCTTCTCAGTGGCGGCTCCTACCTGGTGGAATGAGCTCCCGGAGAAGATCAGGGCCCTGTGGGACCTCTTACAGTTCCGCAGGGCCTGCAAGATGGAGCTCTTCCGCCAGGCTTTTGAGTAGGAGCCGCCGCCACCACCACTACTGAGTAACTGCAGAGCAGGACCGCTGGGTTAGGCCGACTGGCCACCTGGAACATCTTGGCCCATGGCATCCCCCCTCTTTGATCCCACCGCGATATACAATAGGGAGTGAGTATTTTAGTTCCTAATGTATCCTGCAAGATGCGAGTTTTTGTTTTAATTGTTTCAACTTGTCCTATTTTTATTGCACTTGGTGCCTTATAACTGTTTTAATCCTGTTGTATTTTATTGCACAGTTGTGCCTATGTAAGCCGCCCTGAGCCCGCTTGCGGGGAGGGTGGGGTATAAGTGAAATAAAATAAATAAATTTCTAAACAATATGCTCCTTTTGAAAAGCATCCTGATAAGCAGAGTTCCTGCCTGCAGTGCTGGAGAGCTCCAGTCAGAGTTATGCATGACCTGACTCCCTGACATTTCGTGACTGGCTCTGCCCCCTGAGACATTTGTGGCTGTGCTCACCACCCTGCATCAGGTTTCTAAAGGCGCTCACTGGCTCACACAGGTTGGGGACCCCTGCCCTAAATGACCAGGAAACTCGAAGGACTGGCTGCTTCCACGGGACCTGCCTGGCAACTGAGACTGCCTCCAAAGGCCTTGCTCCATTTGCGCCCCCCCCCCACGGTCTTGCAGAGGAAAGGTGGGGGTGGTTAAAGGCAGCGGTGCCTTCTCAGGGCTGGCTCCTCAGCTTCAGAACTTCTGGAAGAAACTCTGCTAACCAGCAACTCCAATGGATATGACTGAGCCTCCTTCTAATCAGCAAGTCACCTTCTCAATCTCCTGGTCTCATCTGGAGAGAAAAGGAGTCAACCTGACACCTCTCAGCTGCCTGGATTAACTCTGCCACGGGGTGCCTGAACAGAAGAAATGTGCGCTCTCTCTCAGCAACCAGAGCGGGAAGAGGCTCACCTGATGTCATAGCCATACATGTCCTTTTCAGGACGTCCGTGAACTATCCAGTGGGCCAGCTCTTTCCCACAGCCACCGCCGAGCATCATTCCTGTGGATAAGGAAAGGAAGCAAAAAGAGGGTCACGCGTGCAGAACCACCGATGCTCTCGGACAAGAACCATTTCAAGCTCCCTGTTAAAAGCAGTTTTAAAAATGAAGGGTCTTAATCTGAACTCTCACCGACAGATTTCAAGGCAGGAGCTGCTTTTGGGGCCCAGAAGAGAGCCGGCTGAAAACCAAAACCAGCCCTTAGGCCTAGCGCTGCAAAGGTCTTGAAGGCAGAGCGCAACAACGTCCTTTGCCTGAAAAGGCCAGGGTGACTTGCCAAAGGACAGAGATATGAAATATTGTCTCGTGCCTCCTTCTTAGGGCCAGTGACGGCTGTGCTCTGATCCAGACTCGGTGTGTGTGTTCTGCACTCAAACAGCCCCGGAAGGAAGGCGCTGAAGCCAGAAGGAGAGCTGTCTGGGGAGGCCACAGGTTCTCCCCCTCTGTGGCTGAGGAAACTGCAGGAGGCCAGGCAGGCTCCAGGGCCGGTTCTCCACTCAAGCAGCCGCTCTGGGGGGGACACACAGCAGGTCTAAGCAGAATCCCGCCCCTCTGAGCACAGGGGAGTGAGGAAGGCAGGACTTTGCTTAGAAGTGAACTGACAGTACAGTGCCAATAAAGTGTAAAGCAGAGAGGTTCCCCCAGGCACTTCGCTGAGGACAGCGACGGGGGCAGTAAGTAGTCTGGCACTGTCAGGTCTCACGCTCCCCCTTCACCTGCACACACACACACACCCGGGAGGCCATGGGAAGTTGCAATCTCCTGTGGAGATTCCTTGCCATTTTGGAATAACTTGTTTTATTTATCGACCCTGTGCTGTATTTTATTATTGTTTTTAACTTATTTATTGTCTTATTCTGTTGTAAGCCGCTCTGACCTCTGTTCACAGGGAAGGGTGGCCTAAAAATCCAATGAATGAATGAATGAATGAATGAATGGTTGCCAGCTGGCCAGTTATCCCCCAGCCCTGGAATGTGTTCTAAATGCTTAGTGCTAAATGCTTAATTCCTTATGAGTGCATGTGGGTGTGCTCCATAGGTAAATGTGCCTGTGTCAGGTCTTCTGCTCTCACCGTTCGGTTCTTGCTTTGTGCTTGTGTTAGAACAGGACCCTGGACGGGGATAGGTGTGCTGGCTTGTTACCACACATGGGCAGATCATTTGGTGGGACGTGCAGAGTTCACTTTGGATCAGCTCTGGCCTCTGATGCCTCAGCTCTGCCCCTGGGCACGTGGTCCCCGGCCCCTGGCCCCACTAGCCATATGCCCTGCGGGGGGGGGGGAGGCCCAGAGCAGACTCATCCCCCGGGGGAGCCAGCGTTGTTCCTTCCAAGAGCCGGCAAACCTGGCCGTACGGCAGCACTGCGGCTCTGGTTGTTTGTGGCTGCTGGCACCATAGGAGGGAGGATACGGGCATAGCTACACTTGCTGTTTCCTCTCCACCCAAGCCAAGCTGAGCCCTCAAAGCGTTGCTGGGGCACAGTCTGCCCCTGTGAGAGGAAAAGGCGACAAAGCACCCTGCCAGACTTCCACTGTCTGTCCCAAGCGCGGCTAATCCGGAGGCTCTGCGCTGCTGGCCACTCACAGGGGCCAAAGGCATATGCCCTTTGGCCCCTGAAGAGGGCTGAGAAGCCTCCACCCATGACACCTTTGGAAACTGCAGCGTGAAAGCAAACGTGAATGCCTGAGGGGTTTCAGGCAGGAAAAGGTTGCCACTTACCAGCACTGTTGAAACCGCAGCCCAGGAAAAAGCCTCGGACCTCCGGCGCTTCTCCCATGAGAGGCTTGTGGTCGGCAGTGAAGGATTCTAAAGGAGAGGAACCCATTAGACACCCCCTTCTCCAACACGTCTGGGCCAGCCCTTCCTCTGAGGGGCTCAAGGTGGGGTACACCAAAGCCCCCTCCCCTTTATCTGCACAGCAGCCCTGTGAGGTCGATCAGGCCAAGGGAGCGCGACAGGCGCGAGGCCCTCTTGTGAGGCTCACAGCCAAGTGGGGATCTGAGCTCAGGTGTCCTCTGCCTTAGGCCCAATCCACATCTAGCATTTGCTCTGCTGTTTTACCCCGGAACAGAAAAAGATGCAGCTCAAAACCACATTCAAGTACCCCAGGGCCAACGCCATACTGACTGCAGAGTCGCCCCTGAATGGCCATAAAACTATGCAGACGGCTACCATGAAACCGAGAGATCAAACGAAGTGAACGCGGCATTTATTTATTTATAAATTCAACGTATAGCCCGCCCTCCCCGCTACGCGGGCTCAGGGCGGCTCGCAATCAGGCATAAGCCCGCAGATAAAACACAATTGAAACCATTTAAAATCATTTCTACAATATTACAACATTATTAAGTGCTCTGGATGTTCCGAATAGATCTTCCATGAAGATGACGTATTAATGCTGCTATACCCCTCAGTGCCGTTTGTTCCGCTTAGCGCTGTTATTCTTTCTCCCAGGGCCGGATAATGATGGTACGATAGTGGCGGCTCCTACTCAAACGCCTGGCGGAAGAGCTCCGTCTTGGAGGCCCTGCGGAACTGTGCGAGGTCCCGCAGGGCCCGGATCTCCTCCGGGAGCTCATTCCACCAGGTAGGAGCCACCACCGAGAAGGCTCTGGCCCTGGTAGCAGCCAGTCTGGCCTCCTTGGGGCCTGGCATCGCCAGGAGATGTTGCGTCCCCGACCGTAGTGCCCGTGGGGGAACATATGGGGAAAGGCGGTCTGGAGGCATGCAGTCTGGAGGCTGCCATAAAATCCGACAATCAAAGTGAAAGTAGCATGCAATGCAGAGGGGGATTTCTGTTCCAGCGCGGGTTTGACAAGACAGCGGAACAAATGCTAGATGCAGATTGGGCCATAGTCTGACCCTCTCATCGCATTGGGTCTCACTGTAGAATTGCAGGAAGGGATCTCTCTAGAAAAATCCCTCTGCAGACTTTGATTTTGGGAATATGAAGCAAATGATGCAGTGGTGCTGGTGCAGAGGAGGTGACACTCAAGAATCAGCCAATGAAAAGAAGAAACATCCACTCCAAGAAGGTTCCCAGCGAATGGGTCTTGGCGGGGGTTAACCATCATGGAGGGGAAACAGGCGAAATACTGGTTCAAGAGAGGTTCCCTGCAGAACAGCACCCCCCCCCCCGCCCCCGGCAAAGGAAATGGGCACAATTACATGGCTTGCAAGATGGAAATAAGGGTTTGTCTGAAATGGGAGTCTTTAGTCTAGAGGCATAAAGACTCAGCAAGCATGGGGGCTGGTTAACAGAGTGTGCCAAAGAATAGCTGTGTGGTGTGCCTCTAGCAACAGCAGCAGAGATGCTTTTTTACTTCTTTGCGATGCTGCATTTTTCTGAAACACAATAAAAGCTGCCTTTGGTTTAGCTCAGGTAGGTGTGGAGCACTGCTGGTTCAGTGGGCAGGTGGGTGAACATCTGGGGTGCCCAGCACTCTATAGAAGGGCGCTTCCAAATCTGTTTCCGCGCACCCTGAAGGTTCCCCAGGGCAGGCTGGCCCCTCAGGGTAGCGGGTATCCAAGGGATGGGATCTGAGGCCCAAGGGAAAGCCATGGGCGGGGTTGGGCCAGTGGGGGGGGGGGGGCAACGGGGCTCACTTGGACTCTGCCAGCAGTAAAGCCCCATAGAGTTCCCAGTTATTTTAACAAGGCTTCTGCTAGAGAACTTCCTTTCAAGTCGTTCTCCATGTGGATCTGAGGAACAGAGTACCGTCAGGCCCTTTGGCCTCTGGCAACAATTCGGCCTTGGCCCGCACTGACCTTTGAGCAGGGGCCCAGTTCTTTCTCAAGCCATTCAAGGCTGATCAGAGCACAAAAGCGAAAACTTCTCAAGTTGAGAAGTCTCCTTGAGAACCCTTGGCTAAAACCTCCCCTAATTGAGCTGAAAACACTTATGGGGTTATTCGTGCCTTCAAAATTATTATTATTTTACAACAGTCATCTTTCCCTCACTTAAACCCACACATTCAACTAAATTACCATCTTGCGTTCTTTCTGGAGCTCACATTTCTTATCGCTACTATTATTGCAAATGGCTGAAGGAAATTTTACCCACCCACCCCCGGAAAACGTACACACATATACCGACTTTGGCTGCTTGATTTCCTAATCAGGGACACTCTAACATTAATGATTTCTTGTTGACAGTTTGTCTTCTAAATAAGACTGTCAATCAAATCTGAAAGCGGGGAGGGAAAACAAAATAAGCCTCCATAATCTTATTTTGCCCAAATTGGGGATGGTCCTCCTCTCTTTCCCCCCCCCACCTGCAAACTGGGATATCGGGGGAAAGTGAGGGATTCCTTTATTCAGTATATTTCTATACCAGCTCTTCAGAGTCCTACGCGAGGCAGCTTACTACTAGAAAGCACAGTATTTTAAAAAGCCACTAAAACACAAGCCAATAAGGCATAAAAACTATCTGTAAACCAGAAGCAGATCATTAAAAAAGCCTAGGTAAAAGGATGTGTTTTAGTCTGGAGCCTAAAAGAAAGTTAAGCAGGTGTCAGGCAAGCCTCAGGGGGAAGGGTATTCCAGAGGTATGGGGCCACCATTGAGAAGGCCGTGTTTGCAGTCACCACCTGCGGGGGTACAGAGAGCGGGACTTGAGAGGCAGGTCTTAAGTGGTGGGCTGGATCGTGCGGGAGGAGACAATCTTTTGGGTACTCTGGCCCCAAGCTGTTCAGTGCCTTCTAGGTAAGAACCAGGACTTTGGCTTGTCCCTGGAAACGGGTGGGGCACACAGTCCCTGCCACTCGCCCTTGACAGCTGCCCGGTTGCCCATTTTGGCCCAACTGTTTCAAAGGCAGACCCACGTACATCATCACCTTACGATACTCTAATCTGGATGCGATCAGAGTGTGGATTGCGGTAGCCAGATCATGCTTTTCGAGGAACCCCCACAGCTCGCAAACTAGCTGGAGTGGATAAACGGGATTGTGTGCCACGGAGGAGACGTGAGCCTGCAGCCACGGGCCAGGATCTAGTGTAGCTGGCTCCACAGTCTCGGCGCTGCTGATTCATTGACCAGCAGCACCTCAGTCTTGCCAGTATTCGACGGGCCCTCGCCCATCGCATCACCTTCTCCTGGCACCTATTCAGGACCTCCACAGCTCCACCTGCCTTAGCCGTCAAGGAGCAACAGAGCTGGCTCTCACCAGCCTACCAGTGGTCTCCCAGTGGGGTTGTGTCAATATCAAACAGCATGGCAGATAAGACAGAACCCTGTAGGACCCCTTGACATTTACATGGTAGTCACCCAGCACCACCTTCTGGAATCGGTTGGTCGAGTAAGAACAGAACAGCCAAAGCACGGTGCCCCCTTACTGCCAGCTCAACCAGCCTCTCCAGAAGGACCCCACGGTCCATGGCACTGAAAGCTGCTGAGAGGTCCAGGAGAATCAGCAGGGATGCACTCCCCCGCCACTCCTTGGCACCAGTCGTCAGGGTGACCAGAGCTGTTTTTGTTCTGAAGCCAGGCCTCAATCCAGATTGAAATGGGTCTAGATAATCCGTCTCCTCCATCTGAAGCTGTGTAGACACCACCTGCACGAGTACCTTACCCAAGAATGGAGTCTCAGCTACTGGGTGGCAGCTGTTGAGGTCACTGGTCTCCAGGGTTGCCACCTTCAGGAGGGGCTTCTTCCCAAGCAGTCAGAACCAGACCTTCCTTCAAGAGAGGCATTTATGAGCTCCCGAACCCAACCAAGCAACACATCATGGTGGCCTGCACACTCTGACACACCCTGTCCACTTCAGCAGGGCTCAGCAATGGAAAGCCACCTGGGACCAGACCGCACTCCAACAACGTTCTTTGACTGAACCCGTCCAACAATGATCTCTATGTCATGGCAGAGGCGAGCCGCTCAGTCTGCAAAACGCATTGCAAAGTAATCACTGGGACCTCACATGCTTTCTTTCTTTTCTTTTTTTAAACCCCCGAAGGGATATTTTTATTATTTTTTCATAAGACTATATAACTACAAAGAAATGTAGGGAGGGGGACTACAACTATGGATAAAGAAAAGAAACCCACACTAACTAAAAACCCAAGAGAAGGAGATCATATCCGTGTTAAACTAAATGATAGTAATTAAAGTGTTAGTAAAACAATATACTTGTAAAGTTCGTGTTTTTCACAGCTTCTATGTTAATATGTTAGTTGTTATGAGAGAGTTTTCTGAGCATCTTCTTTACTTCAAAGGGCGATTTTCAAAGTCCGTCTGACTTTACTTCGGTTTTCTATCTCTGAAATCGTATGCAACTTTCATTGCTCCCACACCCGTTTCTACCGCAGAGTCCTCAACCGTTCCAGAGGTGGCAGAGTCACTTGATTTGGTTTCTTCGTCTTTGGACTCTTCCCCTGATCCCAGCTGACGTCTCAAGAATTCCTTGGCAAAAAAAATGGAGTTCAAATGGAATGTCTTTTAAAGTCTTAATGGTTGTATTCCCCAATTTCAGTGGAGTTGCTGAGGTTGCCTTTAATCTCTGGTCTGTCTTCTTGCAAATCTGACCACAATCTCTCCAGGCAGGCTATTTTTTATATATATATAATTGGAGTAAGCCCAATAGGCAGTCTCCATATCTTTTATTATTTCATCCGCTGGTAAGCCTGTTACTGGAGCAATAATCTCACCTAGAGTCTTCTTCAAATCTTCTTTTTCAGTTTCAGGAACTCCCTGGAATCTGAGAATCATGTTGGCCTTTTCCCATTTGCAGCTGTAAGAGATGGTTTTCTTGGAGGTTTTGTTTTGTTTCCACTTCTCCCATTCTTTTCTTCATTTTCTTGTTCGCGGTGTCCATCTCTGTAATTTTCTCAGTCGCATGTTCCACTTTCTTCTCCGTTTCTGCCAGCTGGCACTGCTGTAGAACGAAGTTTTGGTTTAATGAGGTCAGTTGCTGGTTAATACCATCGAGTTGCTCCATCATCGGTTTGAGCATATCCGCTAACATCTTCATGACGTCTGCTCCCTCTTCCGGTTTTGGGCTCTGACTGTCCGGTGCTTTCACTTTTAACTTTCCTCGGGAAGCCGCCATTTTACAGTTTTGTTTACAATTTCAAACCGCTTTGCAAGGGCTTGAAAAACTCATCGCCTCACTATCGGCACTCACATAAGTCTCTCAAAACAAACTCACTGTTTAATTCCTCCCTTCCCCCTTCGATACGCTTATCTGTCCATGAGCTTAAGAGGCATCCCCCTTTGCACTCCACTTTTCCCATGGGGGGGAGGTGTTTCATTTTTTAAAATACTCCATTTACTTTGAACTCACGTTCATTGTTGGTCATATCTCTGACCTCGCTCACATCATTCGTTATTCTGCTCGATCTCAAGCACTTGTCCCGGTCGAATTAGCTTGTGCCCAAAGGCCACACAACGGCAGGAGCCGTCAGGGTGGAGGGAAGCCTCGATTCTCCAGCATCAAGCCATCGAAGAGGCTACCCCTCAAAAGCCCTCTGGCTTGGAGCCTATCACAAAGGCTCCGTGGATATGCCACTTGAGGTAGCACCCCTCCATGCCGCTGGTGTGCTAATCGCTCCCCCGAGGTCCAGGGAGAGTGACCGCCATCGCCAATCCACAAGCCAGAAGTCCAGGCTTTGCATGCTTTCCAGGTCAACATCCACTGGGACAAAATCTCCTTCACAACCCAGAAAAGTTCTGCTGGGGGGCACTGTGCCAACACAATGGTCACACAGTAGGCACTGTCACACAGTAGGTACGATAACATGTTCTTACCTGTGTTCAGTTGCAATCACTTTGGAGTTTTCTCAACTTCTGCTCTATCTACCTAACTGTTTTGACATCCAAAGCTCCTCAGTAAACTATGGGACATTCCAGACACCACGGAAGAACATCAGAAGAGCCCTGCTAGATCAGATCAGGGATCCATCTAGTCCATCATCCTGTCTCACCCAATGGCCAGGCCAACCAGTTCCTCTGGAAGTCCAACAAACAGGGCATAGAGGCTGAGGCTTTCCCACAGATTTTCCTCCTGGCACTGGAATTCAGAGGCTGACTGCTTCTGAACATGGAGGTTAAGAACATAAGAGAAGCCAATGTTGGATCAGGCTAATGGCCCATCCAGTCCAACACTCTGTCACACAGTGGCCAAAAATATCAGGTGCCTTCAGGAGGTCCAGCAGTGGGGCCAGGACACTAGAAGCCCTCCCACTGTTGCCCCGCCCAGCACCAAGAATACAGTGCATCCCTTGCCCCAGACTGAGAGTTCCTATCTATACCTTGTGGCTAATAGCCACGGATGGACCTCTGCTCCATATGCTTATCTAATTCATTGAGTGCCCACGAGTTCTTGTATTGTGAGAAAGGGAGAAAAGGACTTCTTTCTCTACCTGCTCTATCCCATGCATCATCTTATAAACCTCGAGTATGTCACCCCTCAGCCATCGTTTCTCCAGGCTAAAGATCCCCAAGCGTTTTAACCTTTCTTCATAGGGAAAGTGTTCCAACCCTTTTATCATTCTAGTTGCCCTTTTCTGCACTTTTTTCAGTGCTATAATGTCCTTTTTGAGGTGTGATGAAAGGAAGTCCTTCTTCACCCAAAGAGTGATTAACACATGGAATTCACTGCCACAGGAGGTGGTGGTGGCTACAAGCATGGACGGCTTCAAGAGGGAATTAGATAAGCATATGGAGCAGAGGTCCATCAGTGGCTATTAGCCACAAGGTATAGATATGGACTCCGAGGCAAGTGATGCTCTGTATTTTTGGTGCTGGGGGGGGTCAATAGTGTGAGTGCTCCTAGTGTCCTGGCCCCACTGCTGGACCTCCTGAAGGCACCTGGTATTTTTGGCCACTGTGTGACAGAGTGTTGGACTGGATGGGCCATTGGCCTGATCCAACACTGACTTCTCTTATGTTCTTATGATGAGGAACTTTATCAAAAGCTTTCTGGAAGTCAAGGTAAACAGCATCTATTGCGTCCCCCTTCTCCACATGTTTGTTCACTCCCTCAAAGAACACTAACAGGTTAGTGAGACAAGATCTTCCCTTACAGAACCCATGCTGAGTCTGCCTCAATAGTTTTTGTTCATCAATGTGCCTACCAATTCTTTCCTTAATAACAGTTTCCACCAACTTACCCAGTATCGACATCAGACTGACTGGCCTGTAATTTCCCAGATCTCCTCTGGAACCCTTTTTAAAGATGAGAGTGACATTAGCTACCTTCCAGTCCTCAGGAATGGAGGCAGATTTTAATGAAAGAGTACATATTTTTGTCAGATCACATATATGTTTTTTGCTATATGCTTCTCACATTCCCTTTTTGCTTGCCTGATCACAGACTTGCATTTTATTTGCCACAGTCTGTGTTCCCTT
>NW_015163101.1:622300-659625 GCF_001447785.1 Gekko japonicus | reverse complement strand
CCCCCCAAGCATTCCAATTCCCTGATTTTACCTCGGACACTCCTAGCATTTGTGTATAAACACCTATAGTTCCCCATGCATGTTAAGTCCACAGCCTTCCTCTTGCTGCCTCGAGACCTTGCCAGGCAGTCCATATCATTAACCACAGTCTCAGTGCACAATTCTAATCCATTTCCTTGTAGAAAAGTAACAGCTACCCCCTCATCTCTTTGAGATGAGCCATCCCGAACCAGAGACTTTTCATCTCCTGTCAGCTTTCCCCCAATATTCTGTTTAAAAACTGCTCTGCCACCTTTTTGATTTTAAGCACCAGCATCCTGGTTCCTTCTCGGGACAAGTGGAGACTGTACAGCTCCCTCTTGTTCCAAAAAGTATCCCAGTGCCTAACAAACTTGATCCCTTCCCACCTACACCATCGTCTCATCCATGCATTGAGACTCCTGATCTGTGCCTGTCTCTCTGGCCCTGCGCATGGAAGAGGTAACACTTCTGAGAAGGCTACCTTGGAGGTCCTGGCCTTGAGTTTCCTGCCTAGCAGCCTAAATTTCTCCTCCAGGACCTCACGACTGCATTTCCCCACAACGTTGGTGCCAACATGTACCACGACCACTGGCTCCTCCCCAGCACTATCTGCCAGCCTATCTAGAACACGCGTAACGTCTGCTACCTTCGCACCAGGCAGGCAAGTCACCATACGGTCAGTACGCGGGTTCGCCACCCAGCTGCCTGCCTGCCTAAGGATTGAATCACCAATTACCAAGAGCCCCCCTCCCTTCCTGCCAAGGGATGGTTCCTTGGTGCAAAAGGATACCCATTCACCAGCTGAAGAAGAGGTCCCTTCTGAGGGCACATTCCCCTTATTCGCAGCACGGTGCCGTTTCCTCTCAACCCTCATGCTCCCTGACAGCGGTGGGGCTGCCAGATTCAGAGTGGGACATCTCTAACAAGTCCCCAAGAGTCTTCTCCATGCACCTAACTGACTGTCTCTGCTTCTCCAGATCAGCCACCTTGGCCTCAAGGGAGAAAACTCATTCCCTGAGAACCAGGAGCTCCTTGCACCAGGCAGACACCCATGACTTCTGTCCAGTGGGCAGATAGTCATACATGTGACACTCCGTGCAAAACACTGGATAGCCCCCAACCCCCTTCTGGCATTCTGGCTTCATAATTGCTTTTAAAATAATAATTATATATAATCCCCCTTTTAAAACCCTTTGTATTTATGTGGTTCTGCTTGTAGAAGTCTACTTACCTTACTGGGAACCCAAGGAGACTAGGGCCCTGGCTTTCTGTCTCTTCCTGGGCTTCTTACACAGTCCCTAGTCTAAGAGTCCCTAGGCTAACAGCCACAGGCTCGTGCCTCTGGCAAGGTGCTGCCTTAAATAGAAGCCTCCCCCAGGACAGGGCATGGCCAGCAGCTATTCAAATTCACCCAGGCACTCAATTACAGTCAAACAATGCCCCTTTCTCACGTTATCTCAAACAGCCAGGACTCTGCAACAACTTAAAACTCACCTACACACTCCCAAACACAGTCCTCCCACACAGTACCCTCTCAGCTAAATCACTTCAGCTGAAAGCAAATTAAAAAACCTCTCACCCCTCTAGCAGCTCTATCTCCTGCTCCTTCTCAGAGCTCAGCTGGGTCACAATGGCTAGTAGCCACTGATAGACCTATCCCCCCTGAATCGCGGTCAAATCTCATTTTAAATCCATCTATGCCATCACAGTACTGTAAAGCTTTTGTGTTTGCAAGATTACATGGGAGATTTTTGAATAAGCCCTATTCTGACAGACTCTGCCCTTGTGGCCTTAATAGGATAGATGCATCCTTCCATGCCCTGCTTAAATGCAGATTCTTTGAGAATATAAGGGATCACTATATTAAGCCTTTAATCATCCAGCCATCCCCCTACACTCTGGAAACCCCAGCTCTTTTGCTCAGCGATAAGTATGCTAAGTTTACTCTAGCAACTACAAAATTTGTCACGGTCCCTTTTAGCCCTTGCATCCAAAAAAATAAGAAGCAAGTATTTTCTGTCTTCTATCTTCTGCTGCTCAAGATTTGTGACTCAATGAGCTTCTAAGGGTGAACTCATCGATGCAGGTGGCCATCACTACATTCTCTGGCAGAGAATTCCATATTTCCTTTTGTCTGTCCTGACTGCACTGCCCATCAGGTTCATTGGATGCCCTCAAGTTCTAATATTTTGGGAGTGGGAGAAAAAGTTGTCTTTGTCAACTCTCTCCACCGTGTGCACAATTTTATAAACCTCTGTCATGTCCTCCCTCAGTTGTCTCTTTTCTATACTGAACAGGAAGAAAAGAAGGCCCTCAGGGGCAATCCTGTCCACAGGCCACAGGTCAACCAGGGCGGCAGCAGAAACCCTGTGGACTGGGGAATCCCAAGAGACATCAGGGACCCCTCTGGATCCATCAGCCTCCAGACATGGAGCATCCTAATTGCCCCCCAACCCTTGTGGAGGTTCCACGTGTCCCAGGGTCTAGTCCACGTTATGTGCACATGTCCTGTGTGCCCCCCAGCTTGTCTCTAGAACTAGCCTTGCCATTTGCCCACCCTCAGAAAATGAGGGGGGGGGAGGGCAGAGCACCACCTCTATAGGAATTCCCTCCCCCCCCGTGCCTTCACCATGGAGATTAGTGGAAATTCACCTAAAAGCGACTTCACATCCTCCCCAAACTCCAGCTTCTCTCACGATCTCCCGGCATTTGCTAAGGCAGTGCTGGCACCCGCCAGAGAGAGGAGAGGCACGACTGACCTAGAGAGGGTCATGCCTGTCTCTGGAATGCCCGTGTGGGCAAAGCAGGAGGGGGGAAAGAGGGCGGCGGGTGGCACCCCACAGGCGCTCTGCTCATGCCAGGAAGGGCGGTTCCCGTGACAAGAAAATCTGCCGGGGGGCAGGTACACTGAGGGGGCTGTCCATTAACAAAACATACAAACAAGCCCTCTCTCTCTCTCTCTCCCATGCTCACATTCAGCTGCAAAACTTCAAGGCGGTCATGGCGCAACTATCTGCCCTGTATAACTTGTACTGTGCAGAGCAAACAAACAGAGCCTTCCCCTTTTGCTGGTTTCCACAGCCCAGGACTGAGGTTTTAGTCAATACAAGCGGAAGGATCAGTGAGCCTTCAGAAATTACCATCGGCTTGTCAGACACACACACAGAAACCTCCCGACATATACCCAGAATGGCTGTGTGCCATTGCAGATCACCAGCTACCACCGACAAATCAAGCCGCACTTCCCAGTACCTTTGTAAATGTCATGTTTTATCTGGTTCGGGGCAGGAGATGCTGCCTACTTTCCTTTCATGCAACAGTGTTGCCACAACCCTTAGGGGAAAGAAAGGTTTTCTTAAAACTGTTTTGTCTGAAAATGGAAATGCAGCAGCAATAGGGAAACAAATTGAGCTCACTGCCTGCATTCTCAGGGCCCAACCATGACCCAGGCTGAGAATTACATGTGCAGTATGGACCAGTATAATGCTAGGAAAAGCTGAAGGCATCTGGAGAAGAGGAAAACCCAGCATGAAATTGATAGAGGAAGCCACAGCCTCCTGTTTGCAAGACCTGAGCAAGGCTGGAGGAGGAGGAGGAGACTGGATTTATACCCCATGGCCCTTCACTACCCAAAGGAGTCCTTCCCCTTCCCCTCCCCACAACAGACACCCTGTGAGGCGGGTGGGGCTGAGAGAGCTCTGACAGAAACTGCTCTTTTTCAAGGACAGCTCTTATCAGAACTAAGGCTTGCCCAAGGTCATCCAGCAGGTGCAAGTGGAGCAGTGGGGAATCAAACCCGGTTCTCCCAGATTAGAGTTCGCGCACTTAACCACGACACCAAACTGGCTGCTAATGATAGTATGTTTCAGAGGTCATTCATTCATAGGGCCATCATAAGCTGGAAGCAACCTGACAGCACGTAACACATACATGGACCAACACGTGGATGCTTCTGCTCAGAGCCTGCTGTGATCCTGCTCACGTGGTCACCCAAAGCTCCTTCACTGGACGATCTTGAGCTGAGATCATCTGAATGGGAACTCCAGCAGACCCGCCTTCCTCGCTCAGAGTGACCCCTCCTTCATCGGAACTCTCTTCTCACACACCCCACCCTTTCCCCCTAACCAAGCAACAGCTCCCCGTTTCAGATCCCCCCCCCCACAGGTGCTCCATGGAATTCAGCCAACTGGGGTGCCAGCTGGTCCTGGGGTCAAGCCTGCCAGAACATGGGCCCTCCAAATCCAGAGGGGTTAACACATCAAAGAGATGGCATTTTTTCCCTCTGGGTTGCAACCGACCCTCTATCTAGTGAAGTGTATTGTTTCCATATTCTGCCAGTCTCCGTGATGCCAACTCAGCCTTCCATCTCTGCAATGGTTGCAGGATATCTTGCCCATTTGCCTCTCACCCCATCACAACAACTTACATGTGTAAATGCAGGGGTCATTTCCTGGAGGAGTGCACAGGAGCAGAGCTCCGGCAGTAAAGAGGCCAGGGGGCGGGCACATGCAACAAGCCCCACCCCCTGCTCCCAGCAGCCCTCAGTCTGAGCAAGAAGCAACCAGGTAAGTTGCAGATCTCCCCCCGGTTCAAAACAGTCCAGCGGCACCTTTAAGACCAAGTTTTATTCAGGCACAAGCTCTCCCTCCTCTGCGAGGACAGATCTGCACGCCCCCCCCCCAATAGCTAGCAATCCAAAACAGTCCAGTGGAGCCTGAGCGGTGGGTGTTGCCTTCTGGCACACTTCTGGTGACGTCAGGGGGTGTGGCATATGCAAATAAGTTATGCTAATGAGTTATGCTAATGAGCTCCTGCACCTCTTTTCCTATGAAATGACCCCTGTGTAAATTTGAATCTTTCGCAAAGCTGCTTACTTCTGCAGTTTCCCCTACCTCTGATGCTGTGGCTGTACCAGTTTTTCCTGGCTTCATAGAATGATTCTGGCTGATCAGGGCTGGTGGAGCAAACCATGATGGGACACAGCCAATCAAATTTGGCTGCATGCTGACATCACTGAGGGCAAACTAGGCTGATGTAGAGAAAAGCTTCCTGAATTGGCCATATGGGTGACCCCAACAAAACAAGGGTAACTAGGAATGAACTCGGTCTTCTTAGAGTGAGCAAAGTGGTTCCTGAATAGTCAAAGGCCTTTTTGCAGCAATCCTGGACAAGTTGGCAAAATGCAATTGGGGGCGGGGATGTCACTCAGTGCTTTAGATTATTCCGCAGATTCACCTATCACTGTTTATTACAAAATATAAAAAGTAGCCACCAGTGTTCGCTCTAAGCTGAGTTAGTGTGAGCTAGCTCACAGTTTTTTAGCCTCCGGCTCACACATTTTTGTCTTAGCTCAGGAAGGAGGGCTCCAGAGTAACCTAATTTATGCAGTAGCCAAGTCGCTCGCTCACAACTTTCATGCCAGCAGCTCACAAATTAGCATTTTTGCTCACACGACTCCACGGCTTAGAGGGAACATTGGTAGCCACAGTACACAAGTGTAAAATATACTGCTATTTAGCCATTCAACCTTGAAAATATCTCCTTGGAAATATCTCTTGCTGTGATTATTACTCTTCCCACCAAAGTATGGAACTCCCCCCCCGCCCCAAGCTTGCCATCCTTCTTTCCTGGTTCTCTAACTGAACACTGCGGATTCTGCAGAGCAAAGAATCATTTTGTGTTCCTTCAATGGTACGGTACGAATAACTTCAGGTGCACTTTACCACACAGCCAGGAAGCCATTGCCAAATTCCTTCCCACAAATCCAACTTAGCCTCCAAGAAAATGGCCTCTAGAAGAGAACACTCCGAAACTGAATCTCTGGTGCCACCTTCAGGAACTGGCTACCAGGGCAGCCCCCCCCCCCCCAGGTTACTAACGTTTGCTGGTCTGGGGAGTATCCAGGACAATGGTCCTTTTGCCCATTCAAGGTCTGCTGTCTTCAAGACTGCAAAGCTTTAACTAGCTTCCTCAGAAGACTATTTATTGACAGTGTTTCTGTGTGGCAGTTCTGCACTTCAACCAATACTCTGTCAGCAGTAAAAGGTACCAGACCATCGACTGTAGATTAAATGTAGAAAAGAGCAACAGTCCAGTAGCACCTTAAAGACTAATACAATATGTGGCAGGGTATGAGCTTTGTGAATCACTGCTCACTTCTTCAGGTAAAGCTAGAAAGAGAGTGATTTCAGATGCCGAATGACATTAGCAGGCATATGACAATAGCAGGTGAATGACAACAGCAGGCATGATTGGACTTAGGTGAGATATGCAGAGGGGTAATATGGGAAAATGAAACAGGAAACCTATGTCTTGATTCAATCCAGGTGGATGCATTGTTTTGAGTTTCGTTATCAGTTGCAATTCAGCAGTCTCTCTTTCTAATCTTTCTAATTTTCCTTTGAAATTCCTTTGTGAGAGAACTGTTGTTTTAGGTCAGCAACTGAATGTCCTGGAGCTTCCTAATGCCACACTTATGTCCATTAATTCTTTGTCATAGGGTCTGGCCTGCTTGTCCAATGTAAAGGGTAGAAGGACATTGTTGACACGTGATGGCATCAATCACATTAGAGGATGAGCAGGAGCAGGAACCTGGCTGATGTTGCTGGGTCCACGGATGGTGCTGCTAGGATCTACATGAGGGCAAAGTTGGCATCTTGGTTTGTTGCAGGCCTTGGTGCCAGAGTCCACATGACTGCTCAGTAATTTATCATTGTGGATGAGAAGATGCTTTAGGGTTAGCAGCCTGTCTGTAAGCCAGAAAAGGTCACCCCCACCCCCCAGTGCCTGTGTGAGGGAAGCGTCACTCTCCAGCATGGGCTGCAGGTTGTTAATAATGGGTTGAGCTGGCTGGAGTTGTGAGCTGTAGGGGACCACCAGTGGTGTCCCGTTGTCGTTTTCTTTGGACTTGTCATGTAGCAAGCTGTCCCTGGGTATTTTTCTGGCTTTTCCAATCATCTTTCTCACCATGTCAGGAGGATACTGTAGTTGCAAAAATGCCTGTTGCAGGTCCTTCAAGTGAGTATCTCTGCCTGAGGGGTTGGAGCAGATGCGACTATAGCGTAGGGCTTGGCTATAGACAATGGATTGTTTGATGTGGTTGGGGTGGTAGCTGGAGGCACACAGATATGTTTGCCGATCTGTTGGTTCCCGGTACAATGTGGTACTTAGGCGTCCCTCGTGTATTCGTACTGTGGTGTCCAGGAAGTTTACTCCTTGTGTCGAGTAATTCATTGTTAGATTGATGGTGGGGTGGAAGTTGTGGAATGCCTGGTGGAATCTCTCGAGGGCTTCTTTGCCCTGGGTCCAGACAATGAAAATGTCACCAATGACAATGAATCATCATTTTAAACTGCCTCAAAGAGGCAGAATTTTATTAAGGGTTTTCAAATATATAACACATACACACATAAAGTACACACATTAACATGTTGACATTTACACACATTACACACATACATATACTGGGGTTGTTTACATTTCTTAACAGATATTTATATTACTGCCTCAATCTAATATTGTTGTAACCTGTCTATCTCTATCTTTATCAATCTATTTATTTATTTATTTATCTTTGGGATTTATATCCCGCCCCATCCAAAATCAGCTCGGGGCGGCTAACAAGCGGCCATGCCGGAATTAAAATATGCATACAATAGCATAATAAAAACAGATTACTAACATAAAATTTGGTGCTCTCATAAATTACATAGTATATATATCTAAGTATATATTTCATTTCAGTCTATTCTTAACTTGCCTACATATACGTATCATACCAGTTATAGAACCGTACCCAAGTATTCTGAAATAAATAAATACATAAATAAATAAATATTTTTTTTGCATTTTTACCCTGCCCTCCCTGCGAACGGGCTCAGTCCTTTGCACCTTTTAGCAATAGAGTCAGTTTGTCCAGTTCTGCAGCCTCTAGTACTTTGTTTACAAGTTCTCGTTTAGTTGGTATCTCTGGTGATTTCCAATATTTTGAGTATAAGATTCTGGCCACCATAGTGAGGAAAACAATCATATAGCGATCATCTTTGTTAGAATGTTCAGGTAGTATATTCAGCAGCATAGCCTCTGGTGTAAATGGTACCACTGTACCTAGTATTTTTTGCAGAGTTTCATGTACCATTATCCAATATTTTTTAGTTCTTTCACAATACCACCACATATGGAAAAATGTACCAACCTTATTTATTTTCACATTTCCAGCACTTATTCGAGCATTTTGGGTCAATTTTAGCTAACCTTTCAGGTGTTACATACCATCTATAAAACATTTTATAAACATTTTCTTTATATGGAATAGCTTTAGTAATCTTGATATTTTTCTTCCATATTTGCTCCCACTGCTCTAAATTAATGTTATGCCCAATATTCTGTGCCCACTGAATCATATTCCCTTTTACAACCTCCTCCAACATCAAATCATCAAGTAAAAGTACATAAAGCCTTCGTATGAGCTTTGAATCCGTGGATATAATAATCTTTTCAATCTCTAGTAAGTTTTTATAGAACCCAATTTTCTTATCTTTAGTAAGCCTGGATTCTATTTGCGCTCTTTGCCACCATGATAGGTCTTCTAGTGGTTTCAAACAGTCGTCAGAGTCTAAAATATCCAGATCACTTCTTTGTGTTTCTTCCTGGTATGCATTTGGGAGTGTAATCGCTTCTATTTTTTTTTTTTGAAACCCCCGAGAGGGTATTTTTATTATTTTTCATAAGACTATTAACTACAACGAAAAAATAAAGGATGGGGGACTACATCTAAAGATAAAGGAAAGATACCCACACTAACTAAAAACCCAAGAGTAGGAGATCCTTTCTTTTTCTTTTTTTTTAAGCCCTCGGAGGGAATTTTTTATTGATTTTTTATAACTACAAAAACTACAACAGAAAAAGGGAGGGGGAATACTACATATACGAGAGAAAGTAAAGTACCCACTACTATTAAAAACCCAAGAAAGGAGATCCTCCAACTAGCTTTGATACATCAAGTCTTCTCATCGTTGTTCCTTTTATAAACTGAGTCAAACATTTAAAACCTTTTACCCTTAAAGTTTATATTTAACTGTCTAGTAACAGTACCCCCAATCATCCCCAAAAACCAAAGTTCTCAAAGGCACAATTCAGAGTCCTTCAGCCTTTACTTCTTCTTTTCCCTCTTCCGCAACTTATAGGGACTTTTCAGGGCTGCTGCCCCCTGCTCAGACAGAGAGTCCTCACCAGAAGAACCAGTTTCCAGCTCGCCACTGGACCTGCTGTCCTCTTCTTTTTTTCTCGTCCTCTGACCTTCCCAGCTGCTCCTTTAGGAATTCTTGAGCTTTCAGAACAGAGTCAATCTTTTCCTTTCACACACGGGTTCTTTTTTTGTTCCAGTAGAGGGCGCATGTAGTCAGCTACAGCCTTTGCCGTCTCACTGGTCGTTTCCGGCTTTGGGCTCTCCGGTTTCGTTTTTAGAAGTCTTTCTTTGTCCCTCTTCCCCGCCATCTTTTCTTCCGTTTGTTTACGTTCACAAAGTTTTTTAAAGTCTCTGAATGTGCACTTGACCCCATGGCCTCACTTGGGTAAGTACTTCTAGACAGTTTCTATCGCGTTTTCTTCTGCTCCCCCCCTCAATCGCTCAAAAATTCATACGCATGGGAGGCGTCTGGGGAACTGGGGAAAATAACATTTTATGGCCTCTGGGTGCTGTGTGAGGCTACAGGAGACAGTATCTCTGCCTGCGCCACCAGCATCTAGTACAGTAACACACATCACACAAGGCCATTGCATTGAGTTGGGATGCACGAGGCCCCGATCCACACCACCCTGTTTTGGTCTGCACACACTGGTCAGGAGCTACAGGCTCCCAGCTGGCTCATTTACACTCACTCACTGTAGACTGCGTTCCTATGCTTGAGGTGGTTCACAAATTAACATCTACACAACAGCAATGAAACCCCGATTTTAAAGAACCCCAGACCACAACCATTGCCCCAAACCCTCAATAAACACAAATCCAATTCTACTGAACAGCAAACGGCACCAAAAAGGAAGCAGCGTTGCCAACTGGCCAGAAGAAAAACCACCCAGCCTGCTCCTGTGTCTTCAGCTGAAGCAGTCAGCAAGTGAAGATGCTGCCAGGCACCGAGGTGAGCCTCATTCCTTGCGAATGGGTGATAAAACGCAAAGGCACTGGAGTGCGAACTGGGAATAAAGATGGCAATCCTGCCAGTAGTGTCAGCTTCCAAATACTTTTCTTTTTAAAAGCCCCCTTTTGTATTGCTTCTGGAAAGTGCTGAACCTCAACTAGGAGTTTGTTCTACAGCCTCGGGGCCTCGGCAGAAGAGGCCCTGCTTCTCTTGGACACCAACTGAACTTCTTGGGTAGAAGGTGCTTTACAAAGAGCTCTTAACGACCTCGCAGGAAGGATATTGTAGGGACCAACCACAAACTAGGCCATGCGTCAAGGGGGAGGAAGGGTGGCAAACTTGCGACAAAGGAGGGATCTGTCACTGGGCTTTACAAGGGGGGCGTCCTTGATGGATGGGCCTTGAATGCCCTTACCTGGACCGCAGACGGTGGATTTAATCCCTGTCCTCTCCAGCACCGGGACTCGGTTGACTGCACCTTCGATGTGCTGCGTGAACACATCCCAGTCCAGGTCAAAGAGCCCAAAGGCAAAATCGTCCGGTACCTGCAAGGGGGAAACTGGACGTCACCAAGGGTTGTGTCCTGACAGTTCTGTAGGGACCAGCAGTGCAATCCAAAGCAATGCTTGTCTAAGCCAGGGGGAGTCCATGGGCTTCGGTGGGTGTAACTTACCGTAGGACTGCACCGTGGGAGCCTCAGCAGCTGAAACTGGGCCCCATGGATCAATCAACTAAAACTCTAGTGGATTACTGTACCAACAAGGCCAGGAGTGGCCAAACCTGCTGGCCTGCTGAATTGCAGGTAATACTCGTTAGCAGTTTGAGAGCTGCAAAATGTGCTCTTTTTGCCAACAACCCTTGAAGAGATATTGAAGACTGTGCTTCCCGGATCAGGGGCTTTGTGCTCTCTCTCTCTCTCTCTCTCTCTCTCTCTCTCTCTCTCTCTCTCTCTCTCTCAACAGGCAGAAATACTAGCACATAACGCAGCCCACATTTAAGTGATTGGAATAAATGATTTCGTGAGGCTGCCACGTCCTTCAGAGGGTGGGGGTAGAGAACAGGAGAGCCCCCTCGATTCATGGCATTTGGGGGGAAGGAAATGCAAGGAAAACAGGTTGCTCACCTGTAACTGATGATCTTCGAGTGGTCATCCATGCAGTCCCACTCACGGGTTCTGCGCCTGCACTCGAACCCGACCTCGGAGAGCTACAAGAGCTAGCCTCTGATTTTTGGCAGGCTTCCTTCCCACGCTCTGGGGAGCAGACACCCACTGGAGCGAGGAAGGAAACGCCCTCCCACTCAGTTTTCTTACAACCACTGCTAGCAAGTCCCAAAGGAGAGAGAGAAATTTGCCATTGACAGATGCCAGCAGTGGGGAAGGCTGGGTGGGTGGGTGTGACTGCACAGATGACCATTCGAAGATCATCAGTTACAGGTAAGCAACCCATTTAACTTCTTTGTGGTCACTGTGCCGTCCCACACATGGGTGTTTAGTGAGCTCAACTGACCAGATGGTGGGTGCAGGAATCTCCATACTGGAGAGAGAGAACATACCACACATAAGGCAAAAAAGGTGCGTGCGGAGCATATAAACAGGCAGCCTACCTGATTGAAGAGGAACACCAGCCATCACTGGAAGACACATCGACTGGCCAAAGGACGCATCACGGCATGCCAAAATGTCAAGGGCGTAGTGCGTCACAAAGGTCGTCTTGCGAGGGCCACATAGTGGCAGCGCAGATGTCCTCCAGAGGCACTCCCTCAAGGAAAGCTGAAGATGCAGAAACACCTCTAGTGGAATGAGCTTTCAGCATGACTGGCAAAGTTTGCTTCGCCAGCTCATAACGAAGCCGAATGGCCAAGGCAATCCACTTTGACAGGTGCTGAAAGGAAATTCTACATCCCAATCGGGGTTTACTATAGGCCACAAGGAGACGAGGAGAAAAGAGGACGTCCTCGAGAGGTAGAAAGAGAGTGCCCTGCGGACATCTAATGTGTGAAGGGCCCTCTGGCCGTCATCTGCCGGGTTAGGAAAGAACATAAGAACATAAGAACATAAGAACATAAGAGATGCCAATGTTGGATCAGGCCAAAGGCCCATCCAGTCCAACACTCTGTATCCCACAGTGGCCAGAAATACCAGTGCCATCAGGAGGTCCACCAGTGGGGCCAGGACATTAGAAGCCCTCCCACTGTTGACCCCCCCCAAGCACCAAGATGACAGAGCATCACTTGCCCCAGAGTCCCTATCTATACCTTGTGGCTAATAGCCACTGATGGACCTCTGCTCCATATGCTTATCTAATTCCCTTTTGAAGCCGTCCATGCTTGTAGCTGCCACCACTTCCTGTGGCAGTGAATTCCAAGTGTTAATCACTCTTTGGGTGAAGAAGTACTTCCTTTTATCCGTTCTAACCCGACCGCTCAGCAATTTCATGGAGTGCCCACGGGTTCTTGTATTGTGAGAAAGGGAGAAAAGTACCTCTTTCTCTACCTGCTCTTTCCCATGCATAATCTTATAAACCTCAATCATGTCACCCCTCAGTCGTCGTTTCTCCAAGCTAAAGAGCCCTAAGCGCCTTAACCGTTCCTCATAGGGAAAGTGTTCCAACCCTTTTATCATTCGAGTTGCTCTTTTCTGCACTTTTTCCAAAGCTATAATATCCTTTTTAAGGTGTGGTGACCAGAATTGCAGGCAAGACGATGGGTTGGGACAAGTGAGAAGCCGACACCACTTTGGGTAGGAAAGACGGGACCGTCCAGAGGAGCACTTTGTCTTTGTGGAAAATAGTGTAAGGAGGATTGGCTCGCAACCCACACAGGTCACTTGCCCTCTTAGCCAAAGTGACAGCTATCAGGAAAGCTGTTTTCCACAACAAAAGATTGTGGAGTTGCAAGAGCTGTTTTCCACAACAAAAGATTGTACAGTTGCAAGAGGCTCTAACGGCTTGCCCATCAGTTTTGAGAGGACAAGAGACAAACTCCATGCCGGAATGAGCGGCTTGACAGGGGGTGGAGCTTTAGCATGCCCTTCAAGGATGACTTAGAGGTATTGTGTGAGAACACAGTCTTTCTCTCGATAGGGTGGTGAAAGGCAAAGATGGCGGAGAGGTGGACTTTTAGTGAGGAGTAGCCCAGACCGGACTGGTGAAGAGAAACAAGGTATGAATGAATTTATTATTATAGCGCATAGCCAGCAATATAAAACCATACCTGCAAATATTTATGAGAAACAAGGTAGGTGAGGATAATAGGTAAGGATAATAGGTCTTCTCCCTTACTGGAAGCATAGGAAATGAAATGCTTCCACTTTGCCTGATAGGACCGATGAGTGGCCAGTTTCCTCGCATTCAGGAGAACATATTGCACCTCAGGAGGCAGTATTCTCCAAGCAGTCACCTTGAGAAACCCAGGATTGTGATGGAGGATCCGGCCCTGATGTTGGGGGAGCAGGTTGGGCGCCGGAGGGAGACATTGGTAGGTTGCACGGGACAATTTCAGAAGACTTGCAAACCAAGGTTGTCGTGGCCACTATAGTGTTATCTTTTGGATTGTTCTGGTGATGAGTGGAAATGAAACATGTAGAAAAAATGTCCCCTCCACTGGTGGAGGAATGCATCTCCCCTTGAGAACTTTGACGGGGGACCACGGTTGTAGAAACTCTGACACTTCATATTGTCCTGTGTCGCAAAGGCATCGATTTTGGGGTACCCGAACTCTTGAAAGATTGGTTGCAGGTAAAGAGGATTCAGGTACCACTCATGCTCTACCAGCTGCATCCGGCTGAGACAACCCGCTTGAGTGTTCTGAATGCCTGGCAGATGCACTGCAGTAAGGTGTATGTCCCGCATCTTGCACCAATGCCACAAGGTCATGGCCTTATTGCAAAGCTTCTTAGATACTGCCCTGCCCTGTTTGTTTATATGAAGACGGTAGCCATGTTGTCCGACTTGATCTGCACATGGCAATTGCGCAGAACCGGAAGGAACGTCCGAAGGGCTTGATGTACTGCCAGGAGCTCCAGATAGCTGATGTGCTGGGAGCGTTCTGAGTTGGACCACTGACCTTGCGCCATTAGTGTCCTGCAGTGGGCTCCCCAACCCCACAGGGAGGAGTCGGAATAGCACTCGGAGAAGGGAGACAGAAAAGCATTCCGGTCAAAAGATTCTCCTCTATGGTCCACCACTGAAGAGATGGTAGGACGCTGGGTGGCACCGTAAGGGGTAAGGTCTGGTGCATGCGAAGAGGGCCGAAGGCTCAAACGAACCACAACTGAAGCTGCCGCATGTGATGCCTGGCATACAGCAGTACACTGGTGGTTGCTGCCATCATCCCTAAAAGATGTTGGAACATCCGAGCTGGTTGCGTGGGTGAGGACAGTACAGCTGATGCCAACGAGTGAGAGCGAGGGCTCTGTCTGGAGGGAGAAAAGCACGTTGCGAAGGGGTACAGAGCCGTGCCCCTATGAACTGTAAGTCCTGGACAGGGGTCAAGTGGGACTAGGGGAGGTTCACACAGAGGCCCAGGGAAATCAAGAGTCTGAGTGTGGTCTCTACGTCCTGACAGAGCTGAAGTTGCGAGTGGGAGACCATCAACCAATCATCGATGTAAGGGAACACCGTTATTCCACGTTGCCTGAAAAAAGCTGTGACTACCGCCATGCATTTTGCAAAGACTCTTGGTGCAGTCACCATCCCAAAGGGGAGCACCCCATACTGGTAGTGATGAGGGCCCATCGTGAGCCTCAGGACGAATGGTGATGTGGAGGTAGGCATCCTGTAAATCGAGCAATGCCAGCCAAGCGTCCTTGGGTATCAGGGGAATAATAGACTGGAGGGTGATCATCCAAAACTTTTTGGGCGCGATGTAATGGTTGAGTTGCCGCAGGTCCATGATGGGGCACTTCCCTCCGTCCTGCTTTGGAATGATGAAATATTGGGAGTAGAACCCCTGGTGTTGTTGGGATGGGGGGGACAGGCTCTATAGCTCCTTTGTTTAAAAGAGCCTGAACTTCCATGTAAAGGAAGCTGGAAGGAGGAATAGCCACGAAATGAGGGACTTGTGGGAATGAGGAAAAGTTGATGGCGTGCCCTAGACAAATGATGGTAAGAACTCAGGTGTCCATGGTGATAGAGTCCCAGGCATCTATGAAGGGGCAAAACCTCATCCCCCAGGCTGGAGTTATTGATGGGGGGCAGCGCCGTATACTTTGGAGGGAGTCAAAGAGACTGTTTCGTGGGGGGTGCAGTCTTTTTGGTAGAAGGAGCCTTGGGTCTGCGTTGGTACTGCTACTTAGCGGGAGGCGCCTTGTGCTTCCAGTAGTCCGATTGCCAGGGGGACCTGGAACGCTTGGGGCCACTGGGCTTCCAGGGCTTGGGCTCTTTTGCGGCTATCATCCACATTGGTGAGTCTCATCCGTGGTGGCGAGAAACACCTTCACCGTCAAAGGGTAGATCTACCTTTGACTTTATGTCAGGTTGCAGATTGGTGGAGCGTAACCATGTGTGACAACAAAGGGCAACTGAAGTAGCCATGGCTTTAGAGGAGCAGGATACCGCATGGCAGATGGTGTTAATTTGTTCCTTTGTCAGTCTGGACAGCTCATTGACGAGGGAAGTGGCAGTTTTCGGAGACACTTCAGGTAGTTCTGTAATCAGCGTAGGCAATTGGTTTGACAGGTGTAAAGAATAAGTGGAGAAATAAGCTAGGTAGTTGTGAATTTTGGCAGTTTCAGTGGTAACGGAGTACATTTTCCATCCAAGGGTGTCCAGTTTGTGTCCCTCCTGGTCCGGTGGAGTCGGGTGCCTTCCTTGCTTGGATTTGTACGCAGAGTGCACTATCACCAAGTTCGGGGCTGGGTGCGAAACCAGGAATTTAGCATCCGATGGTTGTACAGAGTACAGTGAATCAAGGTGCTTCGATGTCAGTGGAATAGACGCGGGCTTATCCCCTGCTTGTCGCAGGACATCGAGGTGGACCGGGAGCATTGGAAGCAAGGAGGCTGGTGGGAGATCTGACTGCACCAGCTTGTGAACCAAGTCTGTGACTGTAGGAGCATCATTGGTGAGTTGGGTATTCAATGCAGTGGCCATGCAAGTGACCAGTTCAAGATAGGCTTTGGATCCCTCCAAGGGGGAGAGAGAACCGGGCTTAACTATGTCGGAGTCTGGAGAGGTGCGGAGCGACCCGTCCGCTTCTGAATCCGACCCTTTGGACCCGATGTCTGACGGTTCCGATGCTGAAGACCAGAGACTGAGGGTGTCAGTTGGTGCAGTCGGTGCCAACATGGGAGGATCTGCCAGGGTGTTGACTAAGGGCCCCGGGGGGACAGAGACCATGGCTGTAGGAGAGCCGACGGAGGTTTGATGATGATGGGAGCGTACGGTGAGCCAAAGATTAAAGGCCTTTGGTCCCGAGGAAGGCGAATGAAAATGTCTTCCGATGGGTACGACGAATAAGGACATGCGTAGCGATCTCCGTCTTAGTATGAAACATGGGATGGAGATCTATAGTGCTCTCAAAGGGACCGAGTATGGCGTTCCCACGGGGAAGGGGATCGTAACTCCGACAAATAATGGGAGTACCTTTCATAAGGAACTGCATAGGAGACTGGAAACTAATGGTAGCAGTGCTGGGTTATGGATCGGGATCGACTTTGATGGAATCAACGTCACAGGGACATCCTCAGCATCTCCACAGGCTGTAAAGGTGTGTCCCGATGAACCATCTCGACTTTGAGGAAGTCTGACGGCAGGTAGTTGCACACTGATGGGGATCAAGATGGAACGTGCACCACCTGAGTAAGAGGGGGCTACTATGGCTACTATGGTGGATGGAGTCGATGACAGCAGTGGTCTGCGTGTCCACAGGCGTAGAGTCCAACGGATGCACAGAAGCCGGGGTTGACTTCGAGGCCATGGCAGGCGTCGGTACCGACTGGTCCTTAGATTCGTGTGACTTCTTCAGTTTCAGCGTGTCCAGAGACGAGGCCGAGGGATTGTTTGTCGGGCTTATGCTTCAGAGGCCCCGAGGCTGAAGTGGCTGCCGACGTAGCCCAATCTCCCCTCAGAGTTGGGGGAGGCGGCGAGGCTCTGTAGCTGGAAGACTGGGACATCCCCGGGCATAGGGAGGCCTCCAAAAGGTGGCTCTTCAGTCTCACAGCTCGGTTCTTCCGAGCCTGTTTCATAAAGTTGCTGCAGTGGGCACAAGAGTCCAGTTTGTGGGTTTCGCCCAGACAGAAAAGACACAGGGAGTGCCCGTCGGTGGTGGGGATTATACCCTCACAATTTCTGCAGCGTTTGAGGCGAGTTTTCCCTTCCATGCGCCAGCAGGGGCCAGGGGAAGGAGTGGGGGGGATGCTGATGAGCGGCACAAACTCACAGAAAGGTAGAAAAGGCTTCTTCTTCTTTTTATAGAGATGAATGTGAGAGAGGAAGACAAACAAGTTGAACAAATGACAAAGAGACGAGGAGGAAAAGGGCCTGTGAGGCAGCTCAGCAAAGAGACGCAACCAGGTAGGGCTGACCAGCACAGCGGGCGTTTCCTCCCTCGCTCCAGACATGCACAGTGGGTGTCTGCTCCCCAGAGCATGGGAAGGAAGCGCACCAAAATTCAGAGGCTAGCTCTTGTAGTTCTCCGAGGTCGGGTTCAAGCGCAGGCGCAGAAGCCACGTGTGGGACTGCACAGAGACCACGAAGAAGATCACAGGGAAACGATGGCTTCGGGTTATGCCGGGCAGGGGGGTATAAAGCCAACTCCTCCTGGCTACCATGAGGGCTACCAAGGAGGGCGGCAAGCAAGCTGCCCTTTGCTCAAGAAGAAGAGGGATGGTCTTGGCACCCCTGAACTAAATCAATGGCCCCTGGACCTTCAGGCACATGCAAAGGTCTGTTCGAGGGCCTCACCACAAATCCCGGGCCAGCAGCAAGTCTGCAGCCAGCCAGCATGTGCCTTGCACGCCGACACTGGAAGCCTCTTCACAGGGGACAGGTGGCCGACACCAGCACAAAATGGGTTCCCATCACCAGCACAGGGGAAAACCCAAAGCAGTCATGTTTGAAGAAGCTTACAGAACAGAGGGGCCTTATCAATGTTCCCTCTAATTCCCCCCCCCCCACTGAGCAGAGCAGTTCACATCCCGAGCAGAATATGGCTGCTGTCATCTTAAAATGGGCCACGGGCAGGGCAAGACCCTGTGTAGCTCCAGGCGGCCGCTGGGCGGGGCTTCCTGTGTCCATGAACGGCTGCTCACCTGCAGAGCACTGGATGTTATTACTTTATGCAGCGAGCCATGGAGGAGCAAGGATCTAACATGGCTCTCTGTGCCCCATAAGTGGGGGCACGGACACATCAGATGAAACCCACCAGCCCCCCGTCCCTGAGGTCAGCTGCTTTCTGGCCTTCGTGTGGTTGGTGGGAGGGCCAGCTGTGTTGACCAAGCAAGACAGACAACAGCCGGGATCTGACCTGGCCGACCCAGAGACATCACCGGCTGATGCCCACCCGCCCCCTTGCTTCACATGCAGCTCACATCAGGCTGCCTTCTGCCGAATCAGACCCCCCCCCCCCCCAAAGTCAGTACTGTCTAGTCAGACTGGTGGCAGACTTCCGAGGTCTCACGGTGAAGGGGCTTTCACACTACCTACCACTTGGCCGTTTCAGGGGAGACGCCAGGGACTGAACCTGGGACTTTCTGCATGCCAAGTATATGCTCTACCAACTGAGCCATGGCCTCTTCCCTCCTCTTGTGCCTAAAGTGGTCTTTGGGAGCAGAGCCCATACTGCCCATGGTGGCTGGCTAGGCAAGACTCCGCTTCCTGTCTGACACCAGTTCTGCAAAGAATATGATGGAGCATTCAGTGATCGTCATTAAATGGGCTGGGTTCGGGGCCTCTTCAGCAGTCTCAGAGACCGCCAAATGGGCCAAAGCTCACTCAAAGAACCTTGTTCGGGGAGCTTTCCCCTCCTTCCAGTAATACCTTTTTAATTTCTTAGGAACACCACTCACCTCCTCCCAGAAGACTGGATTTGACTCATATCCACCCACAGAAAGGGCATCGCCTTGGAGACGCAGATACACCGATGCATCGTGATCTCGAACGTTTGGCATATTCTAAAAATACCCAGAGAGGAAAGCCATCAGAACTGGGGCAAGACTGAGAGAAAAAAATGCTTTCTCAGACAGCTATGTATGGCATGTGCTTAGGTAGGTACCTAAAAGGTTTTAAGCATACGTCTAAAAGCACATCAGGAGAATGCCGCAAACAAATGTTTATAAATGCGTGTATCAGAGATGCTTGGCTGCTGATTCCAGGTGAGAATATACTTGGTAGTAAGCCCGCATTTGCCACTATGGAATGTGTGGAATGGCCCTTTGGAAATCCAATTACAATTTGTCATTCGGGTGGGTTATATTTTAAGAAGTGAAGATGCCCTGTTGGCTAAAACGTACCTCAGAAAACCAAGTTGGGCACCAGGGAGATTGTTTTTGGTCTTGGGGGGAGCACGGCTCTCTACCAAGGCATCAGTGTTTCATTTCATAGTGCTAAGGAGCCCTTTGGGTTCAGGAGCCCTTTGGGTTCAGGAGCCCTTTGCCCAAGTCTCAGCTCCTATGGAGTGCTTCAGTTCATGTGTCTTGTGCAATTGGACCAATCTTTCATCCTGTGCACGGCCACTAGGCTTTTTACAATTTCGGTCAGTGGAAATTCCAGGGTACCATGCCCTTCCCATTGTGTATGTAACAGCTTTATTTCATAGTTGCAGATTGGGCGTGTGAGGGGTAAAAACAGCTGACCTGTACCCCCGGTTTATGGGGGAGGGATCAGGAAGAAGGGGTACAAAAAACTGCAGTACTCACTTCAATCAACCAAAGCAGTCAAATATCAATTCTGCCAAAAGTGCAGGACATTAATTAATAGGAAAAGTTTGGGCAAAGAAACAGGTTAACGGTGAAATGAAGATGTGCGGATTCTGTTTACACCAGGGACAAGTGAAAACAAAACAGAGGGTGCCGTTCCTGGTTCATCTTGCAGTCTGTTTCCAGGGTCCTGGAACACCGCCACATCCAAGGGAGGAAACCCAACTTGTCTAACGGCTACAGCCAGAAATCCACAAGAGTGGAGTCTCAGAAAATCCACTCTCTCTTGCCCCCCACCCCCATTTTCAAAAAGGGTCAGAACTCATCTGACAGCTGGGGTAAGAGCTCTTTTGAGGGCCTCTCAAATCTCTTCTGGAGTAAGAATGGGCGAAAATGCCCCTGAGCAGGTACAGAGGGCATTCCCAGGGACTGGGGGACATGAAAGAGGTTTATAAATGATGCACAGGGCAGGCAGGGATGATAAGCAGAACTTTTTCTCCCTCTCCCAAAATACTAGAACTCAAGGACATCCAAGGAAGCTGATTGGCCACGAGCACAGATTCATGGAGTAGAGAAGGGAACCTCCATGTTCAGAGGCAGTAAACCTCAGAATCCCAGAGCCAGGAGGCAACAGCAAAGGAAGGCCAAGCCCTCTTTGCCCTGTTGCTGGCCCTGCGGAGGAACTGGTTGCCCACGGTGTGGGACAGGATGCAGCTGGGCTCTTTTGTTCTTCCAAAGCTGAGAATATCCTTGTTTTCCAGGCCTCTTCACTGTCATCATTTCCTTGACCTACTGCTTCTCCAGAACCATTATTTTGTTTGTTTTCTCAGTTTATTTATTTACTCTATTTATACCCCACCTTTCTCCTCAAACAGCTTACAGAATTCTCCTCGCCTCCATTTTCTCTTCACAACAACCCTGTGAGGTGGCTCAGGCTGAGCATGAGTGACCCAGTGAGCGTCCATGGCAGGAGTGGAGATCTGAGCCGGGTCTCCCAGTTCTGAGCCCAACATCTTAACTGCTACACCCCACTGTGGGGTCTCCTCTTTCACGGGAGATCCAAAGGGTGCTGCTCCCTGACAATCAGCAACCACGTAGGTGTTGCTAGACCTGCCGGCAGCATTCGACACAGTCGGCCACCAACTACTGACTCACTGCCTCGCTGACACTGGGATCCAGGGGTCTGCCTTGCAGTGGCTTTCCTCGTTTCTCCAGGGCCAGGGACAAAGGGTGACCGTAGGGGAGCAGCTGTCCCAAAGGCACCCGCTAGTGTGTGGAGTGCCCCAAGGGGCAGTGCTTTCCCCGATATTATTTAACAGCTATGTGTGCCCCCTTGCTCAGATTGCCCCAAGGCATGGGCTAGGGGGTCACCAGTATGCAGATGACACCCAGCTCCATCTGCTGTTGGGTGGCCAGTCAGACGGTCAGATGATGAGGTCGAGCCACTTAAGAGACAGCAAATGACGCGGTTTCAGGAGGCACGATCTTGGCTCTTGATGGCCAAAGACCCTCCCCAAATGCTCACAACTCAGACATAGACATTAATCTTGGAGGCCCAGCTGAGCTCCACAGTAGAAAGCCGGCAGTCACGCCTCATTCTGCCGTGTGCGCACTGCAGAAGTATTTCCTGCACTTTTAAACAGGAAGATTCTGGTGGTTGGTGTCAGCTAGGCCTCTCTCCAGCCCTGGCTGCCATGGGAGTGGGGGTGACTCTGGAATGTCCAGCTTCATTTCTGCAATATGTTTTTGTCATCTCTGTATGACCTTCCGTGCCTGGTGCAGTCTTTCTCCTGGGAACGGTCGTCTGTTACTCTGGCGGGCTCCTACCTGATCCCTGACTGGCCTTAAGCCATCAGGAGGCCTCCTTGAATGACGGAATGGTTAAGATGTCTGCACACTCTCTAAGTCTCAATAAACTTTAGTTCTTTGATTGACAGCTGTTGGGAACCGATTATTGCAGGAGTCTGACAGTTGGTCTGAAGCAGCAGGACAAAGTTGAGTGCACTCAAAAGCCCACCCGTTGAATAAGAACATAAGAACATAAGAGCCGCCAATGTTGGATCAGGCCAAAGGCCCATCCAGTCCAACTCTCTATGTCACACAGTGGCCAGAAATACCAGGGGCCATCAGGAGGTCCAGCAGTGGGGCCAGGACATTAGAAGCCCTCCCACTGTTGACCCCCCCCCCAAGCACCAAGATGACAGAGCATCACTTGCCCCAGAGTCCCTATCTATACCTTGTGGCTAATAGCCACTGATGGACCTCTGCTCCATATGCTTATCCAATTCCCTTTTGAAGCCGTCCATGCTTGTAGCCGCCGCCACCTCCTGTGGCAGTGAATTCCAAGTGTTAATCACTCTTTGGGTGAAGAAGTACTTCCTTTTATCCGTTCTAACCCGACCGCTCAGCAATTTCATGGAGTGCCCAAGAGTTCTTGTATTGTGAGAAAGGGAGAAAAGTACCTCTTTCTCTACCTTGGTTGGTCTTAAAGGTAAATAAGACTTGGTTGGTCTTAAAGGTGCCACTGGACGCAAACTTTGTCCTTTTAAAAAGGCAGACACCCCAGATCTTGAATTGTAGTTGACTGCCACTGCAATGGGTGGGAATCTGGTTGGAGCGGCACTAACGCGGACACTGAAGGACATCTAGAGGCAGTTGGAGGAATGTACTTTCCTGTCACCAGCAAAACTGGATAGTGGAGAGACCACGCTTTCCTGAGTGATCTCTCTCCATGCAGCCTTTCCCAAAAAAGAAAAAGAAAAGGTTCTAGATCCTTGGAGATGAACAGGATTTTTGTATTTTTTAAAATCCTATAAACCAAATGTATCCAAAAGATTCAAATATGTAACATGAACAACCAGACACCCTGCCCCCTCCAAAGGGCCAAAAGGAGGTTCCTCTTCTGTGCGGCAGGAAGGAGACGGCTTAGGAAATCTTATGGCCAGAAGCTGGTTTCAACCACGCAGCTTTCAGAGAACGAAAAGGGAAAGAAGCCGACACTCTGCTGCCCAAACTGGATGGCTCTGAGGGTGGCAAATTCCCTTGACAGCCAGGGCCCGCTCCCTTTTTACTGGCATTTTATTGCCAACAATGCAGCTGCTGAGACAGCGAATTTTTTAACAGGGAGAAGATGTATCAGTTTCTGACTTTAATGTCTGAAAAATCAGGCAGTTTTATTCTTGCATTGTCTGTTGTATGTATTGTGTTATGTTCATCTTGTGTTCTAAGTCTGAAATCCATTTTTGTTTGCATCGCTTGTAGTATTAATTATACAGTTTTCATTCTGCAGCCTGCCTGGAGTCTCAATGAGAAAGGCTCAATGATTCATGAAATCAATACAGAAAATTCCCCTTCAGCTCACTAGGTAAAGGTAAAGGTTCCCTTGCTTGAAAGCCAGTTGAATCCGACTCTAGGGTTGCGGTGCTCATCTCCGTTTCAAAGCCGAAGAGCCAGCGCTGTCCGAAGACGTTTCCGTGGTCATGTGGCTGGCATGACTAAACACCAAAGCGCACGGAACGCTGTTACCTTCCCACAGAAGTGGTCCCTATTTATCTACTTGCAATTTCTTGCTTTCGAACTGCTAGGTTGGCAGGAGCTGGAACTAGAGACGGGAGCTCACTCCATCATGCGGCACCCGGGTCTCGAACTGCTGAACTACCGACCTTCCACAGCCTGCAGTTCAGCGTCTTAACCACTTGAGCCACCGCAGCTCACTACTCCCACTGAAAATCCCAAGTTGTCTTTGGCTGTACGGCGATTTTCTGATGGGAGCACAACTTTTCTCCAGTGAGGGCTGAAGCAGATTGGGGAGTTGTGATTTCTCATGGGAAAGCAAAGGGAGGGGGATGGATTCAATAGCCTTGGCCTCACAAACCTAAGGACGCCGGCACAAACCTAAGGACGCCGGCATTGCCGAGGTAGAAACAGGCCAAAGAACCAGTGGTGCTATTGAAGAATACTTTGTTCAGTTAAAGAGTTCCCTACACGCTTTGCAGTACAGCTTCTTCAGAGGAAATGGTGATATAAAAGGTGAGTTCCAACAATTAAAGTACATATTGTAAAAGTTGTTTAATTAACCAATGCTAAGTATATTTAAAAAATCAACTGTAAAACAAAAATCAACTGTACAGCAAGAATGCAAGATCAGTGTTAGTTGTTTGGTGAGATCTTGCATTCTTGCTGTAAAAACACAGAAGAATCAGCAGGTTGTTGTTGTTCAGTCGCACAGTCGAGTCCGACTCTTCGCGACCCCATGGACCATCTCCCGCCAGGCCCTCCTGTCTTCCGCCTTCCTCTGAAGTTGGCTCAATTTCATGTTCGTTGCATCGATGACACTGTCTAACCATCTCATCCTTTCCCGTCCCCGTCTTCTTTGACCTTCAATCTTTCCCAGCATCAGGGTCTTCTCCAGTGAGTGCTCCCTTCTCATTTGGTGGCCAAAGTATTTGAGCTTCAGTTTCATTATCTGGCCTTCCAGGGAACAGTCAGGGTTGATTTCTTTTAGGATGGACTGATTTGATCTTCTTGCAGTCCAAGGGACTCTCAAGAGTCTTCTCCAGCACCATAGTTCAAAAGAATCTATTCTTCAGCGCTCGGCCTTCCTTATAGTCCGACTCTCGCAGCCATACATGACTACTAGGAATACCATTGCTTTGATCATGCGGACTTTTGTTGGCAGGGTGATGCCTCTACTTTTTATCATGCTGTTTAGGTTCGCCATCGCTTTCCTCCCAAGGAGCAGGCGTCTTTTGATTTCATGGCTGCAGTCACAGTCTGCAGTGATCTGGGATCCCAGGAACGTGAAGTCTGTCACTACTTCCACGACTTCCCCTTCTATTTGCCAAGGAGTGATCTTAGTTTTTTTGATGTTGAGCTTCAAGCCCACTTTTGCACTCTCCTCTTTTACCCTGAGCAAGAGGCTCTTTAGGTCCTCTTCACTTTCAGCCATTAGAGTGGTATCATCTGCATATCTGAGGTTGTTGATCTTTTCCCCAGCAATCTTAATTCCCGCTTGTGATTCATCCAGGCCAGCATTTCACATGATGTACTCTGCATATATATTAAATAAGCAAGGTGACAATATACATCCTTGTCGTACTCCTTTTCCTATGCTGAACCAATCAGTTGTTCCATATCCGGTTCTAACTGTCGCTTCTTGGCCCTTATACAGGTTTCTCAAGAGAGGTTAGTTAATTATAAAACCAGAAAAACATTCTTTTATTCTTACACCAGAACTTGCCTGACACAAAGCTGGTTATTTTGTCTCTTTAGTCTTCAGATAATTTTTCTCTTTACATACAACCAAGAGAATGGAGTAAGCACTAACCAGTTTAATTAGTACCTTTTAAATCCTTGTTAACTGCACGTTTGATTATTAATATGTCTTGCATTGGTTAATTTAAATAACTTTTATGATACATACTCTAATTATGGGAATGCACCTCTTATAGATTACAAATTCCCCTGAAAAAGATTCATTGTGATAATATGTAGGGAATGTTTTACCTGAATAAAATATTCTTGTTACGCCATTGGCTCTTTTGCCTGTTTTTGTCTCTGTGATTGGTATGGCACTTCTGTTTTCTCCCAGCATTGCATAACGTTTTAAAAGTTGGTAAAAATAATCACCGAATTATATATAGCATGGAGTCCCATGGAGAACCACAAGGCAAATGCCTACTTCATCTCTGCATCCAAAGTGAGTAGATGATCCAGGGACACGGCCAGTGAGCCAACCCCAGAACAGATGGATGGGAAAGGACCCACCAGAGCAGGGAATCACGCAGAGATGCAGCAATGGGTATCCATCCTGCTGCTTGGCCCTTGGGGCTCCGAGGGGCCTGTCTGCATGGCACACACCGCAGGAGTCACACCTCACTGGTGCAAAGCAAAGCAGAAGCAGGTCTTCCTTTCTACATCACTGACACATGGCGGCGGCAAAGGCTTCTCTGTGATGAAAGAGCACCGACAGTGCACTAACCTGGATGCCCTCTATCCTCTCTGTCACGACGTAGGCATGATGCATCGCCACGAGGGGCACGTTGACACCGGCCATCTTCCCCAGGGCTTGGGCCCACACACCTGCCAGAGAAGGAAGGCGACCTTTGAGTGGCAACCATCCTCGAGCTTAGAGCTTGGCTGGCTGCTTTCAGATTAAGACTGAAGGTTTGCTTTTCTAGTCCATCGTCAGGGAGTTTGATTTACAGACTAAAGGAGGATAATTATAGAAATACCCCGTTAAATCAAATAGACAAGAAACTGAACCTCCCTGGCCTCCCGATATCAACACTCAAGAATATATCCCAGCAAGAAGCATGGAGACAGAGCAGATCGAAAGGAAGTCATTGGGATAGGGATAGGACCGCTGCACGCGCCAGGCGTGTATGTTCTCCTCTAGCTCTGGGAATCCCTCCTTCGTGACCCATCCTATCTAAGCCATCTTACCACCCCCTCTCATAGATTTGCTTTTACTCTTGCAAGATTAAATGCTGTACCATCTGCAGAATTAACGGGACGTTTATCACGAGCTCCGTATTCAGAGAGGCTTTGGACCTGCACTCCCCCCCCCCCCGTCTGCTCCAGAGGGCTGTCCTGTGGGAAAGGGGAACAATTTGGTCTCGGACCTTCGCCTCAAGGAAAGGATGCCTCAGTTGAACGCTGGGAGAAGCTCCTTAAGAGCCAGAGCAGGCTGCCAGTGGGCCTCGGGAAGGGGCTCTTCCCGGCTGGAGGTCTTCGAGCAGAGACTGGACCAAGTGGCCTGGAGAGCCGCCTAGCTGGATTCCTTGGGAGATCCTGGCAGGGTCCTGTTTTCACTGCAGAATGGCAGGCCTGCCAGATCCTCAAGGAGGCTCTCTGACAGAAGTGTGGAAGGAAAATGTTCTGCCAGTTGCAGCCAAGGTGGCCCGTGAGAGAGGTCTACCAAAAACTGTGCATGGGGTGGAGAATACAGAGAGAGAGGGAACGTTTTCTTCCATCTCCCAGACTGCTAGAACCTGGGGGCACCCAATGAAGTTGATGGGCCAAAAGGAAATACCTCTTTACTCAATTAGTCATTAAATTTGGGTTGGATCCAGACTCAGCTGGCAATTTCCACAGATCCCCTTCTGACTGCAGACCCCATCCCCAAGTCATTCAGGAACCCCTACACCCCCCCCCCCCCCGACCCCCCCCCCCCCCCCCCCCCCCCGGAGCAGCAGGGAAGTTCCGTTCTACCACTGGAAAATTCAGTCTGCATCCAACCATTTAAAGAGGGAATTAGATGAATTCACAGAGGACAGGTGCATCAGTGGCTACTAGCCACCGAAACGAAAGGAATCCTCACATTCAGAGGGAATAAACCCCTGGCGGCAATTCCAGGGGAAGACCTTCGCCTCCCATGACCTGCTCGCTGGCCCTCCAGGACAACTGGTTCGCCACTGAGTGGAACCAGCTGCTGGACTACGTGGACCCCTGGTCTGATCCAACAGGGCTTTTCTTTTCTTCTTCTCACTGTAACTTTGTGATGGGAAGAACCACAATGGCTGGAATTCCCACTTCTGAGCCAACTTTTAAAGGGAAAGCAATCCAACCCAGGGCTAGACCTCTGAGCGCAGGTGAAGATCTGGGCAGCCAGTCCAGCACATGCAAAGGAAGCCCTTCTTCCCACAAGACTTAAAACTAGTTTATGAAACTGAAGATGGGCCATCAGTTTAGATGCCTTAATAAACTCATCCAGGATGGGCTTATCCAACAGTGATCAGTTATGCTAACCCTGTGGAAGCTCTATGTTCAGGGGCAGTCTACCTCTGCTCACCAGGTGCAGCTGGCAGATAGCAGGCCTGGCTCTGTGGCTGGAAATGGGAGCCTCGTCCTCTAAGGCTGTGCCAAGCCAAGGGGGCTCCATGTTAAAAAAAGACACAGAGAGAGAGGGAGGGAGGGAGGAAGGGAGAGATCCCTGCATATCGGTAACAGGCACTTTGGAGAGAAGGGCTGCAGCTAGATATGTAACACTTCCAGATGTTTTTTAAAAAAATTGTCAGGGAAAAATGGCAGTTAAGAAAAACTGAACATATAAAAGATCTGAATCTAGAGCTGCTTCACCAATTTTGACAACATGAAATGTGTGATTTTAATACTCAGCAGATAAAACTGTGCTGCCTGTTCGCCATATTTATAAAATTTAAACTTATAAATACTTTCTTTTATGACAAGCAAAAACTGTGAATGTACCAAATTTATTTAACTGCTGCACCCGATGCTACCTTAGAGGAAATGGATCTCAGTTTTTGCCATCTGAGAAATAATTTAAAAAATAATATAAGCTGCAGACAGAAAACAAATTTTGTAGTAAGTGAAAGAAACAGCACTGTTGGCATATAAGTAGTTTCACACAATCACAACAGCACGTCTGGATATTGACTGAAGCATTACGACACATTGAAACCATTCAATTTTCCAATGGTATATCATCATCATACACATTATAACCTATTAACTGTAGACAATAGTAGTCACGTTTATACAATATAGCGTTGAAAATATTGTGCATTTCTACAACATGCACAGGAAATGTTCTAACATTGCAGACTGGTTGTTTTATATAAAGAACTTCACACTACTCATTTTGAATAAGTCCTTGTCTTAAAAAGCCTTTTATTCACTCCAAAATAATAAAAAAAAAACATTTACAGGAGGGTTCCACCCCACCCCCCCCCGGACTCCTCCAAATTTCTTATTTCAATTGGCAACACTGAAAATGTCCCCCATTTTCCCTGTGCTCTTCCAGGGCCTTCACATCTCTAGCTGTAGCCTAACCTGACCCACTGGATCTGGATACGCAGGGGAATTTTTAAACTTTTGAGCAAGGAGCTATGATTTCCCCCATTTCACCAGTGATCTGGATAATGTCAGAAGCAGGCGGCCCGGAAAGGGGTCATTACCCCGGGACAACCTGTCGGATGCAACGTGCCCCTGGGTCCTGCCTCTGTGAACAAGGCCAGAGATCCTGTAACAGTGGACAGCACATTTCTTCAGCTTTTCCTACCTGCGCAATTCACCATGCAGGATGTCTGGATAGTACCGTGGCTTGTCACCACAGCTGCCACCCGCCGTACGCCCAGGTCATCTGTTCTAACCTCAACACCAGTCACTGGGCAGTTCTCAATAATCTAGAAAGAGCAGAGACAGAAATGAGCTGCACGTTTCCCATCTTAGAGGGACCCAAACAAAGAGTGGGAACCCAAGCCCTCTAGGACCACCACTAGGTGCTGTCGCTGGGCACGGGGCTTTGGCGAGTCCTCGCTCACGGAGCTCTGCCTTCTCCCTGCTCAAGTCTTCCCAAGCAGCTCCCACTTACTCCGCCCACCCACCACTGTCTCTCCAGCCCACGGCTGCCTAGACTGGCAAGAGACCCCCCCAGATCTTCCCAGACCTTCTACCTGAAATGCTTTTAACCCAGCACTTTCCCCCATGGCAAGCAGGCTCTCCGCTGCTAAGAAGTCACGGCTCCGCCCCAGCTGCAAACGTGACCACAGGTTCTTGCCTGCTGGGCCTCTTCTAATACTGATCTGATTGCGGTCCTACTGGAAACTAATCCAAGGGCTGTCTTCTCAGTTACCAGAGCCCCCCGGGCCGTGGCTGCCCGGGCAAGGGAGGTACAGGTGCCTGCAGGATCCATCGTGCCGTCCTTGGGGACATACAGTGTGCCGTAGAGGTCGTCCACATTCATCAAGGGATACAAGCTCTTGGTTTCCCCGGGGGACAGGACATACGACTCGACACCATACACTTTACCAAGCTGCAAAAGAGGTAGAATAAACAAGCCCATTGGCACTGAGTTGAGCTCCAAAGTGGGTCTCGAGCGATCCTGGGGTAGCCAGGGGTTTGCCAGTAGAGAGGACAAGCAATGCGGGTCTGCTGCTCCGAAAGACAGCCGGCCCCCTCACTGCCCATCCCTCCCCAGACTGCCCAGCTCTACGGGAGTTCACTTGGGCTCACTCCAAGGTGGGCTCCATCCAAGCAGGACACTGGAGAGCCTCAAAAGGCCTGGCTGGCACCCGACAGAGTGCCACAGAATCTGACCCGCTGATTGCAGAAGAACTGGAGAAAAAGAGCCAAACCACCAAACATGAGGGCAGGAAGACTGGGTTCGTGAGGAAACGGCACCTGTGCTGTATGCGAGAGGACAATTTTACACCCTGGAGTGAGACACAGCAAGAGAAGAGCAGCAAGAAGATCCTTGCTCGGGTCACTGCAGGACATGCCCCAGGTGCAAACCAGAGCGGGACTCGGTTGGGAAGGCGTTGCTTACAGACATGAGTCGCTTGTATTCATCCAACCGTTGCTTGTTGGAGGCAATGAAGAGGCCTCCATTTTGAATCCATCCGGTGTGGAGGCCCGTCTCTTGCTCCAAGTCCCGGCTGACCACATCACGGGTGTGAGCCAAAAGCTCAACCTCCACGTCGCTGGGGCGCAGCTGCCACAAGAGACCTGAAGGCAAGGGCAAGAAGAGGCGGACCTCTCAGCACAGCTGGCACAAACTACCAGTAGCCATCCAAATTCCTTGGGCTCTAGAAAATGGATAAGAACGGACTGTATGATGGAACAGGGTGAAGGCTGATGCACATGTTGACCAATATCCAAAATGGCCCACCACTCAAATTTCAGCAATCACATTTCAAACACAAAATTTAAATTTAAAGAGAACCTACCTCTTTTTTATTTAAAAAATCTTTTAGCTGCCTTTAGCATACCACGCAGCTTACAATGTAAACAAAACAGTAATTATAAAAAACACATACAAGACCACAATTTAAAATCTCAATTAGGACTGCCAATAAAGAAAAACTTAGTATCCAGTGGCACCTTAAAGACCAACAAAGTTTAATTCTGGGTATAAGCTTTCGTGTGCCCATGGTACTTTTTGTGGGCCCGGTACTTTTCAATATTTTTATAAATTACCTGGACGAGGGTTTGGAGAGGCTACTCATTGAATTTGCAGATGACACAAAATTGGAAAGAGCAATGAACACACCACAAGACAGAGAAAGAATGCAATGAGAAAAGTGGGCGGATGTGAACAAGATGCAATTTAACAAGGACAAGTGCTGAGTTCTACATCTGGGTAACAAAAATGAGGAACATGCATACTGGATGGGGGATACACTTCTGGGTAGCAGTGTGTGAACAAGATCTTGGGGTATGGGAGGATCATAAGTTAAGCGGTTTGAAAGCCTGGCAAGTAGATAAATGGGAACCTGCCTTAGGTGCAGGGGGCACCCACCTTCCGGCGCAGTAGCGGCGAAGAAGACCTGTGGTGGTGGCAGACGATGGCGGCGATCCGGCAAAAAGAACATGGCGGCGAAACCAACATCAAGCTGCAGACGTTCCAGGCGGGGACTGGTCCAGAGACGCGGCCGGAGCCAATCAGACAGTGGCCGGTGCAGCAGTTGTCACACAGTCGCGGACTATGGAACCAACCCAGAAGGAGCCGCTGCGGAGCCGCACCGAGATAGAACCCACCACGAAAGCCACAGGAAGAAGAGAGAACAAGCGGTGCCTGGTAGGCACTCACCTCCCCTATAGACATTGTGGCCCTAGATAGGAAGTATAATATGCCTATGTAAACCGCTCAGAGCCTCCGGGATCGAGCGGTATAGAAATTGAATAAATAAATAAATATGAGCAGCCAGTGTGATGCAGAAACAAAAAAGGCTAATGGGATCTTGGGGTATATCAACAGAGGCATCACATCCAAATCACAAGATGTCAGAGTCCTGCTGTACACTGCGTTGGTCAGGCCACACCTGGAGTACTGTGTGCAATTCTGGAGTCCTCACTTTAAAAAGGATGTGGACAGAATGGAGTGGGTGCAGAGGAGAGTGACGAGGATGATCAGGGGTCTGGAGACCAAGGCCAATGAGGAAAGGCTGAGGGACTTAGGGATGTTCAGTCTGGAGAAGAGGTTGAGGGAGACATGATTGCTCCTTAAGTATTAGCTGTTCCTGTTGGCAGCAGAGGATAGGACTCACAAGAAGGGGTTTAAATTAAAGGCGGGAAGGTACCGGCTGGATATTTGGATATTAGGAAAAATATCTTTACAGTAAGAATTGTGCAACAATGGAAACAGCTGCCTAGGGAGGTGATGAGCTCCCCCTCCCCGGCAGTCTTTAAGCAGCAGCTGAACAAACACGTGTCAGGGATGCTCTAGGCCGATCCTGCATTGAGCAGAGGGGGTTGGACTAGATGGCCTGTATGGCCCCTTCCAACTCTTATACTGAGAGTCAACCTTTGTTGCAAGCACATAAAAGCTTAGACCCAGAATTAAACTTTGTTGCAAGCACACGAAAGCTTAGACCCAGAATTAAACTTTGTTGCAAGCACACGAAAGCTTAGACCCAGAATTAAACTTTGTTGCAAGCACATGAAAGCTTAGACCCAGAATTAAACTTTGTTGCAAGCACACGAAAGCTTAGACTCAGAATTAAACTTTGTTGCAAGCACACAAAAGCTTAGACCCAGAATTAAACTTTGTTGCAAGCACACAAAGCTTAGACCAGAGGTTCCCAAACTTATTTGGCCTACCGCCCCCTTTTCAGAAAAAAAATTACTCAGCGCCCCCCTGGAAATCTACCTTCAAGAAGTGGACAAAAAGATGCAGTGACAAATTTGCACAGAGTAAAGAAAGATGTTGTTGGCCTGAAGCCAGAGGCCAGAAGCAACCGCCACACAATAGCCCAGCAGGCTCCACCTCCACCTCCCTCCTTGATCCCAGGGAAGACCAGGAGAAGGCAGAAAAAGGCTGCTTTAGATAGGTTCTGGGCTCTTCTTTCTTTATGCTTCCACGGCCTCCTTAGTTTTATTCAATGCCCCCCAACTGCACCCAAGGCTCCTACCGCCCACCTGGATCGTTCCAGCGCCCCCCAGGGGGCGGCATTGACCACTTTGGGAGCCAGTGGCTTAGACCCAGAATTAAACTTTGTTGCAAGCACACGAAAGCTTAGACACAGAATTAAACTTTGTTGGTCTTCTAGGTGTCCCTGGACTCAAACTTTGTTCTACTGCTTCAGACCGACATGGCCGCCCACCTGGATCTAAATTAGTCCAATGCGGTCCCAAGTAAAACTGTCTTCAGCTGCCTCCTGCAGATCAACAGGGAGAGGGCCAGGCGCACCTCCTGCGGAGTAGGCTGTTCCAGAACTGTGGAGCTGCCACTGAGAAGGCCCTCTCTTCTCTGCCCGCCACAGGAGCTTCTTGGATTGGTGGGATACTTAGGAGGGCACTCTTAATTCCTGGGCAGAGACCCCAGTCACGTTCCGCTCATGCAGCTGGGCCTTCTAGAGCAGGTGGGGAACTGTACCGGGCTTCTCTAGGACACCACCTCAGAAGCCCTCAAGGGACAGAAGCACCACCTGGCAGGACCTGGAATGCACCGCAGGAGGACCTCCCTTGGGTAGTGCTTCGCCTCTGCCTCCCGCGCTCCACCCCATCCTTCCCCGCCCACCCCAACATCCACCATCACTTGGTCCCCTTCGCACCCAAGGGTGGCTGGCCTCCCAGAAAGACGAAAAAGGGACCCGCCCCCGGTTCCCAGCACGCCTCCCCTCTGCACTAATATCACTGCACCCTTTGACCTGCTGTGTGCCAGGTGGTCCCAGAAGTCAATCGATCCCTCTCGAGTAAGACGACGTTGGTCACCCCAATCTTCGCAAGGTGATAGACAGTCTGGCATCCCACACTGCCTCCCCCGACCACCACCACGTCTGCTGAGGCAGGGAGTGGCTGGGTGGGCCCTTTCCCTTGGGGGCCGCTTTCCTTCAGAGTCTTCTGATACGGGACGTTCTTTTCCGACGTCTGGCTTGGTGCGTGGCTGAAAAATCGGACCGTTCGCCTAGACAACAGGGGCCGGAGAGAAGAGGCTACACGGACCCCGCGCCTCAGGCTGGCCATGGTGACCTGGGACTGCAAAGGCAAGAGAGAGAAACCCATCAGGTTTGCCACCCTTTGTCAGACCCTCGCACAAACTCACTCTCAACAACACTCGTCTTCTAGTGATCTGCTTAGAGATATGTAGTTGTGTCAGGTAGAGACCATCTGTGTCAGAACTGACCAAGTTGGCACCAGTTCTGGTATCATACATGATTCAAACACCCCCCCCCCCCATGACCCATCCAATTATACCAACACATTACCAGCGCATGCTCCCCCACCCCACCCGCCAACCTAACAGTTTCATTATTTACAATGGCCGGCTAGCAGAGACAGGCCTTCAAGAACTTTCACATTCTTCCCATACGGGAGGCCCCTAAGAAAACAGCAGGTTCTCAAACACACATCCACACACTCACCACTGCTCCCCCCAATAGCCCAGATACAGAATGGTTACAGGAAAATGAAGACAGAGCACGTGATCCCATGGCAAACGAGGCCCCAAGTTTGACACCCTGGGAGTCCTATGTACAAAGAATATATCAGGAAGTTGCAGCCCTGGGCTGGGAAGGATGAGAAACAGTTGGCTAAAAATCTAGCAGGCGTTGAGTCCTTTATGATTACAACCAGGGTGTACATATTTAAAATAAGTTCCTAATCAACTACGACAAAACCAAGATTGTCGTCTGCCGAGTCAGTTTCCTTAGACATGTGTGGTAGATTAATTCTCTTCATGTAGAAGAAGTAGAGATGTGAAGGCCCGGAAAAAACCGGAAAAATTCGGAGGGAAAACGTGTTTTTTCTTTCTTTTTTTTTCCTGAAGCCTTTTTGTTTTTTTCTGAAAAATTGAAAAAATAAAAGGGAAAAAATTGATTATGGAACGTTTTATTTTAATATGATGAGTAAAATATTTTAAGACAAGGTGTTCAAATATTTTCCAAATCATTTCTAAAATATATATATATGGTATCAGATTGATCTAATTTCTGTGCACTGAGGACAAGCAAGTCCTAGGTTACAAAGTGAACTCTCCAGTGCAAGAACAAGATGCATTTCTTCCTTTAGGAGGTGCGATTGTCAGAAGAAAATAAAAAAGTTTCAGTTTTGTTTTTGCATGTGGATGGGTATTCTGTTTGTAATAATTGTTTGGATACGCTATATTTTTAATATGCTAGTTGTGATAATTTCATGCCAAGTAAAAATGTCCATAGTCATATTTTATGTTCCTAAAGTAACAGAATGACTTTCAATCTAGAAAAGACAAAAGAAATGCTAATGTAGCATTTTTTTCAATTTTGCCGAAAATTTCCGTTTCCCCCCGAAAAAACCCGGGTTTTTTTCCGAGCTTCAAAATTTCCAGAAATTTTACATCTCTAAGAAGAAGTGAAGATGCTTGTTTAGGGATTCTTTACAAACCACATTCAGCTGGTCAAACGGGAGGGAGAATAAAGGGCCCCCCACTCCTGGAGGTTCCTCAGAGGTAAACAAGTGCCGCCCTCTTTGGAGAACTTCGACAAGAATCTGCCCCCCTCAATCCCTAGATGGGGCAGAGGTGATGGAGGTTTCAAGAAGGAAGTTGACTGAGGTATTTCAAATAAGCTCTTTGGAGTATTTGGACTCAAACTGGTGTTAAATCGGTAGGTGCTGAACTAAACCTGTACTTCTTCAGTTATCAGGTAAAACTTTTGCTGCCGGAAAGCAGACTTCCTAAAATATGCTTTTAAAATAGCCGTCCCTCTGTTTATTGCCTTGGGAATCAGAGATTTCCCACCTCCTAACCAGATATGGAACAACTGATTGGTTTAGCATAGGAAAAGGAGTACGACAAGGATGTATATTGTCACCTTGCTTATTTAATACATATGCAGAGTACATCATGCGAAATGCTGGCCTGGATGAATCACAAGTGGGAATTAAGATTGCTGGGGAAAAGATCAACAACCTCAGATATGCAGATGATACCACACTGATGGCAGAAAGTGAAGAGGACCTAAAGAGCCTCTTGCTCAGGATAAAAGAGGAGAGCGCAAAACTGGGCTTGAACCTCAACATCAAAAAAACTAAGATCATGGCATCCGGCCCCATCACTCCTTGGCAAATAGAAGGGGAAGTCGTGGAAGTAGTGACAGACTTCACGTTCCTGGGATCCCAGATCACCGCAGACTGTGACTGCAGCCATGAAATTAAAAGACGCCTGCTCCTTGGGAGGAAAGCGATGGCGAACCTCAACAGCATGATAAAAAGTAGAGACATCACCCTGCCAACAAAAGTCCGCATGGTCAAAGCAATGGTATTCCCAGTAGTCATGTATGGCTGCGAGAGTTGGACTATAAGGAAGGCCGAGCGCTGAAGAACAGATGCTTTTGAACTATGGTGCTGGAGAAGACTCTCGAGAGTCCCTTGTTCATAAAAATACTCCCATTTAGAATAAATGTCTTCCTCTGCCGGGGTTGCAGGCAACATCAGGAAGGAAGCCCTGAGAAAGCTGGGCTCTGTGCTAAAGGCCAGAAAGTCCCGGTGAGCGCTAATTCCGTGCTCTTGTCCTGCACAGTGAGAGGATGCGGCAGGGTCCCTGAAATGGATCGCTCCGGCCTGGGCGCCTGCCAGGGTCCGGGAGGGCAAACTCGGCGACGCCGCAGCTCAAATTGCGGCTGGGGGGAGGGAAGCGACCGAGCAAAGGGGCGGCCAGTGGAGGAGACCCAGGCGGCCTCCGGCGGGGAGGTGTCCCTGCCGGCGGGGGGCAGCTGGGCGAGGGGCTTCCGCTCCCTTCGCTTGGGAGCCCGGCCCGGAACCCCCGGAGCCCGACGCCAGCCCGCCCAACCCGGGGGACCGACGGGGCCTGCGCTGCCCCGGCCCAGCACGCGGGGAGGGAGCCGCTTCCCGCCGCGCGCGGAACTCCCGGCCACTGGAGGGGCCCGAGGAAAGGCGGCGGCGGCGGCTGCTGGCTAGGCGGCCGGCCCACTCACCCGGCGTTCGGGCCAAGTCCTGCTCGCCGCCGCCGCCGCCGCCGTCCACCGGGCGAGGAGGAGGAGGAGGAGGAGGAGGAGCCTCCGGCTGGGCCCCGCCCCCGACTGGCTGCCCAGTGGGGAGAGGAGGGGCGCCCGCCCAGGCCACGCCGCCCTCAAAAGCCGCGGGGAGATGGGCGGCGGCCGAATGCGGGCCGCTGATTGGCCCAGGGGCAGAGGGCGTGGCTGCAGGCTCAGCGGTCGGGGCAGTGTGGCCAACTCGGGCTTCGGCGGTCCCTACCGATTCGGGGTGGGCGGGGATGCCGCCGAGTCCAGCCTCCCAAGCAGCCCTTGTCTCCGGGGGAAGGAGCCTGCGGGTCCCTTGTTGTGAGGCTGGAGGGTCTCCAGGCCCCGCCTAGCGATCTCCAGCACCCCCCCCCCCCGTTTTTTCCCCAACCA
>NW_015163101.1:586592-622183 GCF_001447785.1 Gekko japonicus | reverse complement strand
CACTAAGCCCCTCTCGCCCCCCCCCCGTCTGGCTCAAGGTCTGGGGGTGGGGGGGTGGGGGGGTGTTTTTTGATCCCTGGGCAAAGTGCAACTTCTCTACATTCGACAGAAAGAATACAGCCACACCTGGAATTAACACTATTTATCTACTTGGCATTCAAAATGATTTAAAAAACCCTTTCCCAATATAACTTTTGAACTGGTGCCTTTGTTGCACTCAGCCAGCCCTTTATGTAGAGTTTGCTTCACATGCTTTGGTTTCCCCACACTGGGCAATGAGTGCAGAAAAGGGCAACTAGGATGGTTAAAGGGTGGGAACACTTCCCCTATGGAGAAAGGTTAAGGCGCTTGGGGCTCTTTAGCCTGGAGAAAGGGTGACTACTTGGGGAGGGTGTGTGTGAGACGTGATTGAGGTTTACAAGACTATGCCCCAGGTAGTCCTTTTCTCCCTTTCTCACAATACAAGACCTCGTGGGCACTCCATGAAATTGCTGAGCACTAGGTTAGAACGCCTAAAAGGAAGTCCTCCTTCACTCAAAGAATGATGAACACATGGAATTCACGGCCACCTCTGGCGGCTGCTACAAGCAGGGACGGCTTCAAGAGGGAATTGGATAAACAGACGGAGCAGAGGTCCATCAGTGGGGCTACTAGCCACAAGGTATAGACAGGAACACTCAGTCTGGGGCGAGTGATGCTCTGTATTCTTGGTGCGGGGAGGGGCAGCAGTGGGAGGGCACCTGGTATTTTTGGCCACTGACAGAGTGTTGGACTGGGATGGGCCTTTGGCCTGGTCCAACGTTGGCTTCTCTTAAGAAGTCTTGAGGTGAAATTCTGAAGCTTTCTTTCCAAGCTCTGAAGAGCCTTCAGCCTGGCCCAGCCCTGCCAATCGGGGTCAGAGACGTGCTTTCCAGGCAGACCTGAGCCCAGCCCAGCCTTCCCACTCCAGGGCAGTGTAGCTGGCCCCAACCAGACCTAGGAACTGATGCTCTCTGGGCCTGCGACACCTGGCTTTTCGGCCCAGTTCACTCTCCTGGAGAGCAGCACCCAGGGGGAGAAGAGCCATTGCAGGGGCTGGGAGCCTCTGTCGGTGGCCAGTACAGGCAGAGAGGGGGAAGGCGTTGCCCCTGCAGCAATGGTGCTCGCGCCCCACAGCAAACTGGTGCCACCTTGGGGTGGAGACCTTTTGGGAGCAGGAAGGCATGTGAGGGACAGCAGAGCACACAAGGGAAGGGGGTGGTGGCAGTGCACTAAATGGGGCAGGTCCAGAAGGTTGTGGTGGGATTGCCACTTTTGACACCAGTGAGGGGTCCCTTCTAACTAGGTACAAACACCCACAGCATCTGACCCGGCTTCTGCAGGACGGTGGCCATGGGCTCCTCAACTGACCCTGACAGTTTCCTAAGAATGTGCTTGTGGGTGGGTGGGCGGGCATGTATTGTTTTGCTGAACTTTGATATTAAGAAGATTCAGAAATAAAACACAATAGTCTGTTGGCAAACCACAAGAACCCTGGCCTTGAAGAGCCAGGAATGGCCAAGTACTTCAGTAGCCATTTCCTAGGAAATCTCTCCCTGGATGTTGCATACTTTGGACAGTAGGAAAAGGGCATGGGACAATGAATCAAGCACTGCCAAAGGACAGTCACCAAAGTGCTTGTCTGGAGGTGTCTTAAGGAAGCGGCTCTTCATGTGGGCCGTTGGCACGTGTGATCGTGTATGACCGCCTCAAATTGGGAACGGCCAGCACATTGAGAGCAGGAGGCGGATCAAATTGGGTAGAGTACTTCGTTCTCAGATGTAGTGGAGCGTTTCTGTGTAGCATCTTCTTGGAGGGAGTCCCAGTCTTCTTTAAGCAGCTTCTCTATAAGTAATGCTCATCTTTCAGTTAGATTCCTTGATTTCCATAACCCTATATTAAACAATTCGGTATCTATATCAAATCAAATGCCTGTCCAAAGGGGCGTCCTCCAGGGCACCTCATCTATTCCACCTGTGCCTGAATGACTTTGTTCCAAGCTTGCAAGGCCTCTCCACTCACGCACTGTGTCTGGGAAATCGCTCAGGACTTGCCATACTATATGCTGATGACCTCGTCTTGCTTTCCAGAACTTAGATTGGATTATGCTGCAAGATCATCACTGAGGAAAGCGTCTTACCCCTGTGCGCGTGTGCCCCCCCCTACGCACAAGAACCCCACCCCCCAGTGCTGGAGCACCAGGATGGGAGGAAGACAAAAGCGGTGCCGGAGCAGGCTGGCGCAGGTGGGCAGGTGGGTTTATCTCCTGGGCATGCAGGCATGGTAGCTGGTTCTGTAGACTCCTCTCACCTGGTGGCTGGGCGTGCCCCCTCTCTCCCGCTTCTGCTGGCTTCAGTGGGCATGCAGCTGCAGACACCAACCACAACGTCTCTGCAGCACCAGGGTGAGGGTAGCTGCGGAGCAGCAGCAGCAGAGTTGCACAGTGCAGGGCTTTCTAGCGCTCCTCGGAACCCTCCGCGACTCCCCAGTCCTGGGCTTCTCACCCCCCCCCCCCCCCCCCTGGTTTCCTTTCCACACATCCTTTCCTGCCAACTAAGGCAGGCGTTTTTCACAAAGGATTCTTTGATGGGTTTTTCGTGGGCCAATCCCCCCCCCAGCTGGCCCTAAGAAGAACCGGCCATTGAGTCACAGCTGACTTATGGCGACCCCATCCACAGGGCCTTCCAGGCAAGAGATGTTCAGAGGTGGCTTGCCATTGCCTTCCTCTGCCTTTATTCATTCGGGAGGCTTACTCCTTCAGAGCGCTCCCGCCTCCGAGGATCACAGGCATTGAGTGTGTCAGCTTAGCTTGGGAAGCCAGGGAGAGTGTGGCGATCTGACTAGTGTACCGTCTTCCCAACGCACCGGCCAGTAGCCTAATGTCTCTGGTGGAGGCCGCATTGAGTTGGGCACTGGACTGATAGTCCCGGGTGAGTTCAGTGTCCATGCAGATGACGCAACCTCCACTCAGGCAGTGGACCTGGTGTTGTCCATGGCAGCATTAGGACTCTCCCAACTTGTAATGACTCCTACTCATCGGGCTGGGCACACGCTTTGGTCTTTGCAGCGGGGGTCACAGTGGACCGGATTACTACTTCGGCAGTACCATGGTCGGACCACCTTGCTCTGAAGGGTCATCTGAATATGTCACTCCAATCCTGTTTGGGTAGTGAGCCCATTTTGGCTCGCCCGCAGAGCCAAATGGGCCCAATGCGGTTCCAGATGGCTCTCCAGGATCTGATGCCCCCTGGCAGCTTCTTAGATGAGCCTGTAGAAGATTGGGATAACCGACTCTCAGCAGCCATCAACAAGATCGCTCCCCGACGCCCTCTGTGCCCTCACTCAAGGGAGCCAGTTTGGTGTAGTGGTTAAGTGCGCAGACTCTAATTTGGGAGAACCGGGTTTGATTCCCCACTCCTCCACTTGCACCTGCTGGATGACCTTGGGCAAGCTGTAGCTCTGATAAGAGCTGTTCTTGAAAAAAAGCAGTTTATGTCAGAGTTCTCTCAGCACCACCTGCCTCACAGGGTGTCTGTTGTGGGGAGGGGAAGGGAAAGGAGATTGTAAGCCGCTCTGAGACACCTTTGGGTAGTGAAGGGCGGGGTATAAATCCAATCTCCTCTTCTTCTTGCTCCGTGGTATACCTAGGAGCTGTGGCTGATGAAGCAGGGGCTCAAACGGTTAGAGACAGTGGCGGCACACTCGCAACGAAGCCACAAGAACATCCTATAGGACATTTATAAGATCCTACGAGACGGCAGTCAAAGCCGTAAAAAGAGAGTACTATACGTCTGCGATTGCGTCTGCAAGCTCATGCCCAGCTCAATTGTTTAGAACAATTTGGTCTATTCAGAGGTCATTTCGGGGGGATCACGGGGGATCGCAGTTCCCCGGGTGAGGTACGGGGGGCGGGGCACATGACAAAGCCCCGCCCCTCGCTTCCGGCCGCCCCGCTTCCAGCCCTCATTCAGCCAGGAGGAGGCAGGAGAAGAGGGAGGGTAAGTTGCTTCCTCCCTGCCTCTCCCCACTCCTGCCTGCCTGGGGCCAGGGAGGGCCTTCGCGGGGCTTCCTTGCACTCCCGCCGGCCTTGCAGGTCCACCGCCGGGCCCCTCATGGGGCTTGGCAGTGGAGCTGCAAGGCCGGCGGCGGCCGGGACCGTTGGGGGCGGGGTGTGTGGCCTCATGACACACTTCCGGTGATGTCAGGGGGTGTGGCATATGCTAATGAGTTCCCATAGCTCTTTTTCTACGAAACGACCCCTGGGTCTATTACTACTTTGCCACAAGGCAAACCAAACGCTAGGGAATTGGCCAGTGGCTGCAAGGCTTTTGCGAGCTATTTTGCAGATAAAGAGTTGTCGCTCTGCCGCAACCTCCCCGCTACAATTGATACAGTAAGTGAACTCGAGGCTCCATGCAGGTCTTCTGGTCAAGTTCTGGATCATTTCGGTCTGCTCAGCCTAGAGGAAGTCGACAAATTGCTCCTAACTGTCTGCCCTGCCACCTGTTCCCTTGATCTGTGCCCTTCGTGGCTAATTAAAGCTGGGCACAAGGGATTTCGAGGTGCCTTGTGGGAGATTATCAACAAGTCCCTCTCAGAGGGACTATTCCCAAAGGCACTTAAGGAAGCAGTGGTCAGCCCCCTCTTTAAAAAGCCATCTTTGGACACAGCCGAATTGGCCAACTACCAGACGGTTTCTAACTTGCCCTACCTGGGCAAGGTGATAGAGAGGGCAGTGGCGGTTCAGGTACAGGGCTTTTTGGATGACACTTCCACTTTAGACCCCTTCCAGTCCAGCTTTCGCCCAGGCCATGGGACGGAGACGGCACTGGTTGCCCTCATGGACGATCTCCGGAGGCACCTGGATCGAGGAGGATCAGCAGTGCTATTGCTGTTGGACCTGACGGCCGCGTTCGACACAATCAACCATCAGCTACTAATCTGCTGCCTTGCTGACACTGGGAATTCAGGGGCTGGCCTTGCAGTGGCTTGCCTCCTTGCTCCAAGGTCGGGGACAAAGGGTGGTGCTAGGGGAACAGCTATCCCAGAGACACCCACTGGATTGTGGTGTGCCCCAAGGGGCCGTGCTGTCCCCGAAGGCAATTCAACATCTATATGCGCCCCCCTTGTCCAGGTTGCCCGGAGGCATGAGCTGGGTTGTCACCGCTATGTGGATGACACCCAGCTCTATCTGATGTTGGGCCGTCAGTCAGACTCCAGTCTGGAAGATCTGGACCGGGCGTTACAAGCCATGGCTGGTTGGCTTAGACTAAGCCGGCAGAAGCTGAATCCGATGAAGACGGAGGTCCTGTGCCTAAGTTGGAGTGAGCCAGGGTTAGGGATCCCACTCCCGACCTTCGATGGGGCACCGCTGGTGCCAGCACCGGAGGTTAGGAGCTTGGGAGTGCTCCTGGATGCCACCGTAACCATGGAGGCTCAGGTAGCAGCCACTGCCAAATCAGCCTTTTACCACCTTTGGCTGATCAGGCAGCTGGTTCCCTTCCTCGAACGCAAAGACCTGGCGACAGTTATCCATGCGATGGTCATCTCAAGACTGGACTACTGTAATGCTCTCTACATGGGGCTGCCCTTGTCTCAAATCCAGAAGCTGCAGCTGGTGCAAAATGAGCAGCCAGGCTTCTGATGGGGCTCTCTGGGTGGGAGCACATAACAGCCTGTGCTGATGGCATTGCATACCGGATTCGTTTCAAGGTGCTGGTTCTCATCTTTAAAGCCCTATATGGTCAGGGACCTACATACCCAAGGGGCCGCCTTTCCCCACATGTTCCCCAGAGAGCACTGCGGTCAGGGGCCCAGAATCGGCTGACCCTTCTGGGTTTTAAGGAGGCTAGGCTGTCGACGACCAGGGCCAGGGCTTTCTTGGTGGTGGCTCCACTCTGGTGGAATAAGCTCCCAGAGGAGATCAGGGCCCTGCGGGACCTTTTACAGTTCCACAGGGCCTGTAAGACAGAGCTCTTCCACCAGGCTTTTGGGAGCTGCCACCACCAGTGAAGAACATCAGCTGGCTCTGGACTCTGGAATTGCCATCTACAGCCTAAAGAGCAGCAAGCCCTGCAAGGACATTCCAAATGAACGCTAAGAGCTGGCCGTCAGATGAGAACTCTGTACAGTGGTTATTGGCCGCTACTGTCGTACGAATATTAACAACTACCAGGACTTTAGTATGATTTTATAATTTGTTTTAACGGCAACGTATGTTTTTTAATTTAATTACCTGTTTTTATGTAAGCTGCCCTGATCTGGCTTCGGCCGGGATAAAAAACTGAATAAAGAAATAAAGACATCCACGTAGTGACTGTGGCCAACTCTGATGTGCGTGGGCTAAACTTGGCTATCTGGGCTGCAGGCTAAAGCTCACCCTGCCCCTGCCCCAAGCCATGCCTGGGATTAAGGGGTCACAAGCAGGGGTCATTTCGGGGGGGGGACACGGGGGATCGCAGTTCCCCTGGGTGAGGGGCGGGGGCGGGGCACCAGGGGGTGTGGCATATGCTAATGAGTTATGCTAATGAGTTCCCCTGGCTCTTTTTCTACGAAACGACCCCTGGTCACAAGCAACCAGAAACCTTCTGTGATCTTTCCCTCTCCGGTACGTTCCCTCTCTCTGATTTGGAAGGGCTTCAGTGCAACTTCATTTGCCAGTCTTCATATGCAGCAGCTACATTTTAATCAAAACCGGTATGCAGTGCAAGCTCACTGCAGATAAAAGTTGGGCAGAACAACACTTTCATTTTTGTATGTCTGTGCACAGTGTCAGGTTTTGAACTGCATGGGGACAAGATTTCGTATTTCCCCAAGAGAAATCTAGTTGGAGTCAGTCTCTGCCAGTGATTATGCTGAAAAATGGGAGGGCTTCTTCAGAAGTTCAGTTGCCCATTTCAGAACTTGGAGGCGAATAATATGACCACACCCAAACCACTCGCTCATTGGCCGGGCTTGGCTCATCTTGAGCCAGCCATTGGCCCACACCTCAGGGATGCAGCCAACCCCCTTCCTTTCCCACTGGACCCAGCGTTCTAGAAAATGACATCTCCCAGGGGTCTGAGTCCTCGAGCTGCTGGTGCTCCTGCACCCCTTCTCCTCACTGCTGAGGCTGAGAGATAAGCCTTGGAGTGCCACGTGCCTGAGGGTGGTGGTGTGCGCACCTCCAAGCCTCCTCGTCTTCTCTCTGGGTGTGAGGATGAGGCCCTCAGGCCCTGCCACATTCCAGAAGGAGCTGCTTTGGGACGGATCCAAACTGAGCCTCAGTTAGTGTATCTGAGGCAAGCCCATTCCCAACTGAACTGAGGAAGCTCACCCACCACTAGCAGGAGCTTGCCCCCTGCAGGCTGGCAAGGGAGGGAGGGACTGAAAAGGAAGGAGAGACAGAAGAGCAGGCACACACGCACATCATGGGGGACGGGGCTTGTTGTTCGGAGCTGGCTTGAAGTATCTTTATCCAGCGTGCCACTTGCAGGGACACGCAGGCCAGTGCTGAATTGCACAGCTTTGTGGGTAATCGCAATGTGCTTATGGCTGCAGGAGGAGCAGGATGCAGGCCGCTCCGAATCAAGACGGAAAGGTCCACGGGAGTCAAATCATTTCAGCGGGGTGGCTGAGAAATAAGCCTTGGAGGAAAATGAAAGGGACTGCCATGTGCCTGAGGGGGGTGGTGTGCACACCTCCAAGCCTCCTCATCTTCTCTCTGGGTGTGAGGATGAGGCCCTCAGGCCCTGCCACGTTCCAGAAGGAGCTGCTTTGGGACGGATCAAAACTGAGCCTCAGTAAATGCATCTGAGGCAAGCCCATTCCCAAATGAACTGAGGAAGCTCACCCAGCACTAGCAGGAGCTTGCCCCCTGCAGGCTCTGCGAACTGTCCCGCAAACACCTGCAGCTCCCTAAAGATCCCGCCACCTCCCCTCTTGCCCCAGTTTAGGGTAGTGCAAAGGAAACTGAACCACAAATAAATCAAGGAATTTACATATTATTTCTCTCCATTACGCTTAAAAAACCCCTGCTTCTGCAAAATCAACTAAGATATATGTACAATATTCTTGCCGCCATAATAAAAAAACTTCCCTTCTTATTCACAAATATAAATTGCGGCAACAGTTGGGTCAATTAATACAAATTAAACAATTCTTTAGGGGAAAAAATCTTACACCAGTAAACAAGTCAGAGTCTCTCCATTCTTGGCCTTTCCAAGTTTTTGTCCAGAACTGACCCTGGAGCCTGGGCAGTCATTTCCATCTGCAGGCAGGAGTGGCACCTAAGAAGTCTGACAAGTGGCGACTCTCCAAGAGGCCAGGAGTGGCTGGCCCCTCACTGGCAGCGCCTCTGTCCCCTCCGGCTGGTGCGCCGTCCTCTTTCCAACCGAGCAGTGGGATCCTAAGGCTGTGGTCCTGAGCACACTTGCTGGGGGACAAGTCTAGCCGGAGTCTTGTAGCCAAGACAGGGCAGCTGCATCATGCTTGGCCATGTTCTCTGACACTCGGCTGCTTTCCTTTCACGTCCAGCTCTGCACTCAATGAGCTGGTGGAAGGCCGGGGGAGACCCGGCAGGCCACGGGAGCCTCTCCCCTGGAAGAACCCTCACACCTGTGGCTGTTCTGGGCTCCAATCAGAACTCTGTGATTTCAGTGGCCAAGAGGGGCAGGACTCTAGACAGAGTTTGTACACGGAAGGGCTTATTAGTCATTACTACTTCTCAGGGAACCTAGGAGGCTGTCTGCAGGTGCTGGGGAGGGGGGCAAACCACTGAAAACACCAAGCCCTCACCCACTAGAATCCCCAGGGGAGCCCTGGCAGTTAAGGTGGTGGCAGTTAAGGTGGTGCAAACCTTATAGAATGGGGGTAGGGAAGCTCTGCCCTTTTCCCTTTTCCAGTACAGTCTTTGGCCATGGCTCATCAGCAACGTAACAAAAGGGCCTGAACACCAGGGTGGCGGTGTTGGAAAATCCAGTTTTTACATAACTGACTTGGCCTCTGTTGTTCTATTTTCCAGTTTCACAAGCTCCTGCGACAATGCTGACAGCTCTGCCAGTCTTTCTCTGCCTGTATAAGCTGAGGTCAGGATTCGGGGAATAGTGGATCCAGTATGGGAGGGTGGCTCTGTTGCGTGGAGGGAGGCCACACGTGGATGGTGGCAACTGAAGTGGAGAACTGAGAGCGGGAACTTGACTGCCTGTGATGCCATCCAGCCCTTTCCCCCGGGGGCATGCGTGGCACAAAGTTCTCAGCCCTAAGGAAGGGTCCCAGGTGTTCAGGAGGCCTCAGGAACACAAGGCCCACGGAGGGACATGGAGTCCAATGGAGCACCTCTGAAACAGAGCTCCTTTGAAGCTGCCAAAAACCCAGAGCTCCCAGTGCACAGCGGTGAAAGGAACTGGAGTGTGTGTGAGCATGCAGAATAGTACATATACATGGGAAAGAATAAGACCCTGCAGATGCCCCCTACATCTGAAGTTGCCACTCAAATTCAAAGCAAATTTCGGGATTTCTTGTTCCTTACGACACCTGAGCAGTTTTGAATGAAGCCTAAAGAACTTCAAATCGTGGGGTGGGGTGGGAGACTGCAGGGCCGATTAACCCATACATTTACTGGAAAAATTCCCAGTGGGCCAACTGCTCTGGAGAGTCACGGTCAACAAGGAGCAAGCCACGCAGGCCACTTGGCCAGTGGTTGCAACGAGGGCTTCTGCCTGTTGCCGCCACTCTAGGCGGGGCCACTCAGCTCCGCTCCCCCCGGGGCCATTTTGTTCTGCTCTGACAGAACTGGCATCCTTTGCCAAGTTCTACCGCGGCATAAAGGTGGCCACTGCCTGGACATCAATGGACGGATGAGGATCTTTCCCCCAAGGGACACGTTTTAAACAAAGCAGCATGAGTTGGGCAGAATTCCAGGTAAGCTGTGGAAGACGACCGTCCAAAATGAGACCACCCCCGTAAATGGTCGGCAGAGAAAGTCCGCTAAGAGCCAGCTCCTGTAGTCTACAGTCAGGGCAGAGAGATCCACTTCACCCATACGAGGAATGTTGTGGAAGAAATCCCTTCCCAAGCCATCCCACAACATGCACAGAAGGAGTGGATTTTGGAGGGCCAATGTCGCGGCTCCTCTTGATCTGATGGTTGTCCGATCCGGAGGGTGGGCGCTTGACGGAGAAGAAGCCACATGACTGGCCCTGCCTCGGATCCTGAACAACAGAGTTGCCCATGGACTGGCACTGTGACTTGGGGCTGGAGCAGAGGACTGCCGCCCCACGAGGCCTTCAGTGGCAGGCCTTCTTGCCGCTGGAAAACTGATCAGCCTGTTCCAGAGTGGTCTCAGACGTTTCCCCCTCCTCCCCATCAGGGAAAGGGGTATTCACCAGCCCAGTGTAGCAGGTGAGACTTCGGCTGAATCTCACAGTACCATTATTCTAATGCAAAAGTCCATCTGCTCCGGACTGCTGTGAAAACTGGAATGTCTTCCCCTGTGTATCACGGCCCTCCCCTCCCCCGGGACTAAGAGACGCCACCCTGTCAATCGCTCTGCCCTGCACATATCCACAGGAGCCCCTCCGAGGGGCTTCCACATTCCGTCGCAGAGCAGCCCCCAAGTCCGCCAGGCCAGCCGAGAGGATCTTCTGTGGCAAATTTTATGTACAGTTACAGCCACCGATCAGAAGCGGTCAAAGCTCTCCCAACCCCTTTCCCACTTTCAGCACGTGACACTCCACACTGCTGTGCACTCTCTCTCTCTCTCACACCATGCTTTCACAGAAGAGCGATTGAAAAGGGGCCCCCGAGGGGCCTGCGTCTCTGCTCTCAAGGCTGAGCGTGTCCCGCGGAGCCTCAGCAGCCGGCACTGATGTGTGCAGCGGGCAGAGTCTCTTCCTGGGCCGAGGTGTCCAGAGGTCCACTCGTCACTGTACACCCTCCTCCTCCACGTAGGTTGAAGGAAACCAGCCAATCTGCAGTGGGAATAAAGAGAGGGTGAAGGCCTGCGAAAGGGGCAGCCTCCGGTCTGGCTGAAGCTGTGGGCCGCAGTCCGGAGGGAGGACAGCAGCTGGGCTGAAGGAGCCCGAGGCAACGAGGGAGGAAGCCCAAAGAGAGCCCGTGCTGAGGAACAGCCCCTCAAGGTGTTCTGACTGGAGCCCTGGAGAGGGAAGGGGAAAGGCCCTGGGCCTTCCAGATTAATCCGCTCCCTGGGGGAAGAGCCACTGCCCAGAAATGCCTGCCATTCCTTCTGCTGCCTGGCAGGGGCTGTGGGAAGTGGCGTGCATCATTGCCCTGTCCGGGAGGGGGGAAGAAATGGCACAGAAACGTTCGAAATAAACCAATAAATAAATAAACATCCCACACATAATTTGACCCCCTGGGGCCCAAAGTGCAATGTGGACGTATCTTAAGGGGTGTGTGTGTCTTGCACCAGAGGGGGGTAAGTGCTGCTAGTGGGACAGACCCACAGGCTCCTCCCTGAAAACGGCCAAGTGGGAGGAGGCCCCTGCTGCTTAAGCTCCCTGCTGGTGGCTGACCGGCACTCACCCTTCCATTGGTCTCTCCCTTCCACCAGCCCTGGTCCCCACCGATCCGGCTGTAGATCTTCACAACATCCCCTTCTCGCAACGAGAGCTCCCGCATGTCCCGGGCAGCAAAGTTGTACCTTGCGACGGCCGTCCCTATGGCCCGCGGCGTGAACACTGTCAGCAAACAGAGGGCAGAGGGTCAGGAGGCGTCACGGCGCCTGACCAAGTTCAACCTGGGCTCTCCCTGGCCTCTTTGCCTCTGCCACCGGGATCAGGGCCATGAGCCGAGAGTGAAGGACAGGGGCAGGTGTCTGAAATGCTTCCGGGGCCGCAGACGCAGCTTCAACTGGCCTCCGGCCAATTCTCAGCCTTCTGTGAAGGGCGACTGGGAAGTTGCACTGCCAGGCTCTTTGACTGGATGGACTGGAAGATTTCCTTGTTTGACTGCATTTAGCTTTGATCAAATAATTTAATCTGCAGCCGTGGAAAGAATAATTCCACAGGGCAAAAATCAATTGCATTTTTGTCAATGATGACTTCTTTCCATGCTTTCGGGCTGCCTTGTCCATTCATCCTCTGCCACACGTTCATCCAACCCTCCCTCCGAGAAGGACGGAGGGGAGTCTTCTCCCATTTTATCCCCACAACAATCTGGTGAGGTCGACTAGGCTGAAGGAAACTGACTGGGACATCACCCCCCCCCCCGAGTGTGCAATCTGAAGCCAGGGCTCCACAGTCACAGTCTGACACCCGCCTCGCTGCCTAACAGAGGTCTCAGCTTTCAATATTTTGCAAACCGAGGTTGAACTGCGTCAGGATGCAGGAAAAAGGGTGGCTCTATGCTAGGCTTCTTGAGGCCAAGATGAAAAGGGGATGATGAAGATGGCTTTGGAGAAAAACAATTCAGGTGGAATGGGAACGACACCAGGAGAGGTGACTACGTGCCCCTGGAAAGAGAGTGAGGGCAGACCTCAGGGTCTCCTGAGCAAAGTCCCACTGGAGCAAATGGGAGCTGCACAAGAGCCCAGGAGGGCATGGAATGGTGACGCCAGGGGGAAAGGGATCCGCAAAGAAGTCCTGGATTGCCCACAAGGGATGTGCACAGAGATGTTTTTCAAGTCCAGCTTGCTTAGTTCAAAATTTTGTCCAGATTCCCCAGCATTATTACAGGAAGTGTTCTGAGTCATGGTTATCACACTTGAGCAGGAGACAAAATGTTATGTGTTTCCCAATCGGGGACAATGATCTGTGGTGTGAAGATGGGCTAAGTGTTCTGGATGGATGGTGGGCCTGTCAGGTGCATACCTGCTGAGTCACTCTCCTCCCTTGCCACCCCTTCCTTACACTTCATTGCTCTTGTGAAACAGAAACTGGAAGCACAGGGCAGTCACCACAACGCTGCCAGAAAATCAGATGTGGCTTATTTGGTCTGGGTCCAAATCTCCTTTGGATTAGTTATCATACTTCAGCTGTTAAGAAACGGGCATGTTCATCTTGGGCTTTGATGGGTTACGCTCTGAAGGCACATCCCGAGTGTCCTCATCCACACCACATCCATTCTGTGAAAAAAATGAGCTCCATCTGCTGCATGACCTGAGTCGTCACCAAATTCAGCCTAAAGCAAAGGCTTTGAAAAGCCTTTGCTCAGAAAGCAAATCCAAAGGAATTTTGAGAGACGCAAAAATAAATAAGTTCAGATATATTTCTCAAAAAAAGGAGTAAAGTTTACATTTTGAATGTAAACTCTTTGCTCTTAGCGTGTGTGCACAGACATTCATATACCTGACCAGAAAGGAGTGGAGGGATTCTGAGAAGTGAAGTTGTGGCCCTGAGGACTGAGAAAAGAAAAATTGTGCTTGGGGGAGTCAACAGTGGGAGGGCTTCTAATGTCCAGGCCCCACTGGTGGACCTCCTGATGGTACTGGTATTTCTGGCCACTGTGTGATACAGAGTGTTGGGCTGGGTGGGCCTTTGGCCTGATCCAACATTGGCGTCTCTTATGTTCTTATGAATAACATAGGCTAATGTCGCCCCCCCCAATTCGCCCAAATTTTTGACAAGGGAAGGGGAATCTGGAGACTGGGATTAATGATGGATATTTGCATAGTTCTCCTTGTTTTGAAGGATGTATTCTGCTTCTACTGGTCACAGCCATGCCACCCCTTAAAACTTCTGAAATTTCTACAGGCAGCAGCTACATACCTCCAAGCACACTTCTGCAAGCACAGGGTTTAGAAACTTGGTTTTAAAAGAGAACAGCATCATCAAAAAAGTGGAGACTCTTAGGAAGCAAGATTCTGCAGTCAATGCCACACTGAGAAGCATTTCTTAAAATGAGAGAATGAGGTCACGAGAGGCTGTGACAATGCCTGATCTGCTCTTTTACTCTCAGAGGTGGCAAGCGCTCATACAGGGGGACGAGAGGGATTCTTTTTATTATGACAAAAACATCATGGGGCTACAATACAGTTCCAGGTCTGGGAAGAACTGAGCAGGCTCAGGGTCTCCTGCTGCAGCTGCTGGCCTTTGGGCGGAACTCATGAACAAAATGCATCGCTGGTTCAAACTGATAAGCGGCCTTTTTTGTTTCATTCTTTTGCCACACCAGCCACCGACGGCCAGGGGCATGCAGCTGTTCCTTAGCCCACCGGAAGATGTTGCCTTTCTCTCAGAGAATGGAGGGTGGCTTCAGCTCTTTGCGTGTGCGCACAGACATTCGTATACCTGACCAGAAAGGAGTGGAGGAATTCTGAGAAGTGAAGTTGTGGCCCTGAGGACTGAGAAAAGAAAAATTGTAGGAAGCGCAGGCAGCTGCAGAAAGATCAGAGGGAGACAGAGCGGCAGGAGAAAAAAAAGAAAAAAGGGGGGGGGGGAGGGAAACGCAGAATTAAAAAGGGAAGTTTACCAAGAAGGTGGGAATCAACACAGCAAAACAAGCACAGAACATGCAGCATTTAAGAAGACGAAAGGGAAGGAGAGCCTGGCAGACGCCGAGCCAGCCCCGTCCAGCCCAGCATTTGGCTTCCAACAAGGAGAGGCCGAGCAGGAAGTTGGTTGCCTTCCCCTGAACACAGAAATCCCACGTGTCTATCATGGCTAATGGCAGGTTTTAAACCTGCCCTCAATGCATGTGCCTGAGTCCTCATAAAACGCCATCAGCGGCCATCAACCACATTTGGTAGGTGCAAATTCGTCCACGTAAATTCTGTGTTATGTGAAAAAGTGTGCAGGGAGGTATCTGGAGGTGTGGGGGTGCTTGGCAGGGGTGACCTCATGCATTTCCTGAGACCCAGGTAACCTCACCCCAGATTGAGTCTTAACAAGATGAGCAAAACAGGTCGAGGAAGAAAGCCCACACGCCCGGTTTAAACATCCGTCGGTTACCTGGTGATCGAGTTAAAGTTCTAGAGGTGGAGCGTTCCCGAGACTTGTACGGATACTTCAGTGTCGTGTCCAGCTGTTTGAAGCTCTCCTTCAGTGAATGGGTTTGATAGTATTCCACAAGTTCCTGCAGGGGATGGATCAAAAGCTGTGAACGTTTCAGAGGGCGACCGTCAAACTCAACTTCAGCCGACAGAAAGAAGAACCAAGATGCGTGCCCCCCACCCCACCCCAACCTACCAGGAGGCTTTCAAACTTCTTTGCTTCGGTGATGTGGATCCAGTTGTCCTTCTCAACCACCTTAATATGCTTCACCTCATCATTGAACCTGCAGACGAATGGCAAGTGGGAACTGCCGCTTAGAAAGACACCAGAGACACAGTGCAGAAGGAAATCCTGTCTTCCATCCTCAGAAAGCACCATGACGCCAATCTAGAACTGCTGGCAGATATGGCCGCGCAAATCACAGTGAAAACTTAGGGCCAGATTTGGGGGCTTTTTTTGAAACCTCTCAACTTACAAAGGGCGAAGTGTTGTCTGAACACTTGAAATCTCAGCCATCAGGACTTGGAATTGGTTTGCTTTCAGCTCCCCCCCCCCACTCCATGAGGCAGGCAGCTGGCGATTGGCACTTGTGGCCACCAGTCCTGGCTCTGGCCTTGCATGTCAAAAAAGCCCCAGGTTCTCTCAGGGAGCGGCTCCTTGCCCCTGCACGCACCCCAAGTGGGCTCCGGAGGAGCACGGGGTTCTGCTCCAGATCTGCTTGCCAACAGCAGCTGCAAGCAGTCCCTTCCTGGTGAACGCCCCTTTGCTCGGGAGCCTCGGCCTGAGAGGCACAGCCCGCCCCATGGACTGAACGGTGCAAAGACCCCCCCAAGCCAAGTGTCTTCTTGGGCTGGCCTGTTCAGAGTTCAGGCTGGAAACAGCCCCTGACCTGGAAAGTGCGGGCGTGCCCCATCTCCTCACATCTCAGAAGCAAAGGCAGGGCCGGTCCTGCTTAGTCCCTGGACGGGAGACCACCAAGGCAGCCCAGGTTGCTATGCAGAGGCAGGCCGTGGCAGACCCCCTCCGAGTGTCTCTTGCCTTGGAAACCCCATGGAAGGGTCCTGAGGGCACTGCGACTTGACGGCACTTTCCGCCGAAACCGCCACGTCAACCCGAGGAGGATCTGAGCTGGGCCCCACCCCTTTCAAAGGACAGTGTTTGGAGGGAGGGAGGGGGGCGGCTCTGGTGGGCAAGCCCTCACTTACTTAATGCTGATGGCAAAGCGCTCCGCCTCCGCTGGCCTCTCCCGGATCAAGTACGTTCCGCTGACGTGCAGCTTCAGCAGGTTGTCTGTCTGCTGCCTCTCCATGTTGCCTGCAAACCTAAGGCAAAGAGGTCTTTTGCTCGCCCGTTCCGAGGCTCCAGGGCAAAGCCCAGGCAGGCAGGCAGGCAGGCGGCCCCGGGGCAGTCCTCGACCGCTTTTGTTGAAGGATCCCGGGTGGCGGAGGCAGGAAAAGGCCTTCCTCCGCCCAAGGCCCCGGAAGGCTGAGGCCAGTCCCAGCAGAGCGTGGAATCACCCGTGAGAACCAAGCTTGAAGCCTGGGCCGGGGGGGCAGAGGCCAGTCAGAGCGGGCAGAGCCACTCGTGGACCGGGAAGAGCCACCCGTCCACCGTACAGACCAGGGGTCCAGACTCAGTCAGTGGGCGACCTTGTATGTCCGCACCTATTTCTATCCCCAGGGAAGGGGCTCCAGGAACAATCCGTGGCGTTTCCGCTCTTGAAAACAGCCTGGGGGGGATTAGAATCTCCTTGACACCCCCCCCCCCCCCGCTGCAGTCCCCAGGAGGATCAGGCCCCCACGGAGATTTGAAAAGTTAAAAAGCGAGCTGTAAGATGGTGCTGCCTCCCTGTGGTGGACTTGGGGGTGCACTGCTATGTACCTTGGCCCAGAGAGGTGCAACGTTGAAGTGTACATCGTCTGAGGGGTGTTTTTTAAAGCGAAACCTGCTGTACATTGGCATGACTCTAACCCCAAGGATGGCCCCAAGGGCTGGATTCGGCCCTCAAGGGGCCACCCCTGTTGAAATGCTGCCTTGGGAGCCGTGTTCCCTGGGGAGGGCTCCGACCACCGGCCTCCCCCCCACCCCCGCCTCTCGGCTCTGAGTATTTTCTTGTGATAGGAGGGATTTCAGGAGTGGAGTGGGAGTCTTGAAATCCCCAAGCGTCTTCCCCCACCCACCAGTGTTCCCTCTAAGCTGAGTTAGTGTGAGTTGGCTCACAGTTTTTTAGCCTCTGGCTCACACATTTTTTGTTTTAGCTCAGGAAGGATGGCTCTAGAGCAAACTAATTTATGCAGGAGCCAAATTGCTTGCTCACAACTTCAATGCCAGTAGCTCACAGGGTAGAATTTTTGCTCACAAAACTCTACAGCTTAGAGGGAGCATTGCCACCCACCCGCCCATTTAGACTCACTGCCACTCTTGCTGCTTGCGGGTCCCTCCCTTCCTTTCCCAAACCGACTGCGGAGGGCAAGGAGGGGACTTGGTGACCAGGAGAAACTCAAACAAGACTCCCCACAAGCGGCCGCAGCAAAGGATGAGGAGGAGCTTCGGAACCGTCTCACGGCCCCTGCTCCCCCCTCCTCTCTCTCTCTGAATGAGGGTTAAGAGGGCAGGAGGGCCGGCTGGGGGAGAAGAGGGGGCAGATCTCCCCTCTGCTCCAAAGCGGCTCAGCAGCGAGGCAGGCAGGTCTCCTCCCGTGCTGATGCAGCCTCCTTTGGGACGGCCGGGCAGGGGCCGCAATGTTCCCTCTAAGCTGTGGAGTCCCATGAGCCAAAATTCTACTTTGTGAGCTCCTGGCATTAAAGTTGTGAGCCGGCGACTTGGCTGCTGCCTAAATTAGTTTGCTCTGGAGCCCCATCCTTCCTGAGCTAAGACAAAAATGCGTGAGCCGGAGGCTAAAAAACTGTGAGCGAGCTCACACTAACTCAGCTTAGAGGGAACACTGGCAGGGGGCACACTGGATTTTTACTTCCTTGCTCCTACCCCTGCACTCTTCTGCCAGGACGTGAAGACCTGTCTCCAGGCACCGAAGAGGAGCCCTGCTGGCCTCTCCCTCCAAGTCCTGATGCTTCAAAGTCTGCAACAGCTGGACAGAGCCAAGACCTCGCTCTCCATATCAAGGTGGAGTGGGGTGGGGGGGGAGGGCAGACACAGGCATTTAGCATTGCAAGGCTGATGCTGCGTCAATGTAACCGCCCCCCCCCACTAAAGCAGCAGATGCCCATCCTTTTATTTTATTTATTTTAATTGTATTAGATGTATATACTGCCCTCCCCGCGAGAGGGCTCAGGGCGGTTTACATCGATTATAGTAGAATAAAACAGCACAAAATCATAATCATAAAATACCGTGTAAAACGGTGTTCAGATGTCGGTCATATTAACTTGGGTACAGCCATGGTGCCCTGATATCAATGTAGATCCAGGCCACTGGTGGGGGGTTTGGCCAGGAAAAGGGTGGTACGTCCACTGCCTCAGCCCAAGGCCCGGTGGAAGAGCCCCGTCTTGCAGGCCCTGCGGACCTGTAGGAGATCTGACTAGCCTCAACCAGGAAGGAGGCTCGTCGGATGTCCCTGGGGCCGGGGACTCTGCCAGGAGATGTCCATCTGTGGACCTGAGTGCCGCGTTCTGCACCAGCTGGAGTTTCCGGAGCAGGGTCTAGAGAGAGTTACAATAATCCAGGGTCACTGTCGCTAGGTCCCCGGGGGTGAGATATGGGGCCAACTGCCTGATCTGTCTCAGATGGAAGAAGGCAGACCTGGCAGTGGCGGTGACCTGGGCCTCCGTGGAAAGGGAGGCATCTAGGAACACCCCCAGGCTCTCCACCCTCGATGTTAGCACCCATGGAGCCCCGTCGAAGGTTGGGATCCTGATTCCTTGACTCAGCCCCCTGCGACCCAGCTGCAGGACCTCTGTCTTAGATGGATTTAGCTTCCGTCGGCTCTGTTGCAGCCACCCAGCCACCGCTTGTAACGCCTCCTCCAGATCCCCTGGGGCCGTGTCCGAGCGGCTGTCCATCACTAGACAGAGCTGGGTGTCATCTGCAGACTGACGACCACCCAGCCCATACCTCGAATAATCTGGGCAAGGGGGTGCATACAGATGTTGAACAACACGGGGGAGAGAATCGCTCCCTGTGGCACACCACATTCCACCACATTCCACCAAGTTCCACCCTCTGTCCCCGACCCCGGAGAAAGGAGGTCAGCCACCGCAAGGTGAGCCCCCGTATCCCGGTGTTGGCGAGGCAATGGGTTAACCCCTCATGGTCAAACATTATTGAACACTGCCAAAAGGTCAAGAAGAATCAGCCGCGCCGATCCACCTTGACCCAGATGTCTCCAGAGATTATCCACCAGGGCGACCAGCACCATCTCCGTCCTGTGGGCAGGGCAGAAGCCGGACTGGGCGGGGCCCAGGACCTCGGCCTCATCCAAGAAAGCCTGAAGTTGTGCTGCCACTGCCCTCTCTGCCACCTGACCCGGGAACAGGAAACTTCTGCCCCTCGACCAGGAAAGCGCATCTGTTTTTAACGGGGCAACTCACCACGGGTACACCGAGTAGTCCATCTCTCGCGACAGAGGCCGGCTGTTGGGGGGCTGCGTGGGCAGAAAAACGGAGAGAGTGTTACTGAGGCCTCAGGGTCTCTTCCCTCACACGGAGGTCTGCAGATCAAAGTTTGAGTCCAGCGGCACCTTTAAGGCCCACAAAGTTTTATCCAAGGTGTGAGCTGTCATGTCGGAAGAAGTGTGCAGGCACACAAAAGCTTACACCTCGAACAAAACAGTGTCGGTGCTCTGCTGGTTCAGACCAAGGTGGCTACCCACCTGAATCTACAGAGCTCTGTAGCCTCTGAGGGGCCTATGAGAGATTAGCCACAAAGAGGAACCCAGGTATGTGTGTGGGGGGGAGGTTGTCCCTGGTCTGGGACACTCCAGGGAGAGGAGAGGGCTGGGTCTTAGGGGTCTACTCACCCTCGCATCCACCGGGCAGGGTTTCACTGACGCGCTGGGGAAATAGCCAGACTTCTTTGACAGGATTAATCTCCCCTGGAGAGAAAGAGGAGGCTTGTCGCAGAGCTGGCCAGACCACAAAGCAGGAGGAAGGCCTCTGCCTCAGGCCAGCTGGGTTTGGGGGGTGGGAGGTGTCCCATCACCTCCCCAGTCACTGTCTGCCACCCAAGATGGCATCATGCTGGCAATGCCCCTCGAAGGAGATGGCACCGTCTTGGAAATTCTCCCCCAATCGGGGGTGGGGGGGCAGCGGTGGCTGCAGCTGGCACCAACCGAGGGAAGGGGTGGTTTTTATTTATTTATTCAAAACATTTCTTAGCTGCCCTGCTGCCCTCACAGCACAGCACAGAAATAAAACAACAGCTACAAAACACATAAAAGATGACACTTTGAAACCGCAGTTAGGACTGCCAATAAATAAAACTAAACTAATCAAGAGCAGTCCCTAAATAAATCTGTCTTTTGCTGCCTCCTGAAGACCAAAAGTGTGTGTGTGTGTGGGGGGCAGGCGTGCCTCCCTGGGGAGGCTGTTCCATCATCACGGGGCTGCCACCAAGAAGGCCCCCTCTCTCATGGGCCCACCATAAGAGCTTCTTTGATTGGTGGGACCGTCAGGAGGGTCTCTCCCTGTGGTCTGAAGTATCGGGCAGGGACTCTGGGAGAAGATGGCCCTTCGGATACCACAGCTCCAGGCCTTGGTGGCAGGCAGGGCCTTTCTCCCGAGAATCATTTGTCCTCTCCACACCAGCCACACGACCAGGAGAGCCATGCCTCGTGACAACTTGCCACCTGCACAGTGTGCGTGCGTGTGTGGAGGTCCCAGATAGGCATATATGCCTTGACCAATCCAGGGCAGCATGCACGGGGGGTGGGTGGGGGGGAGCCTAGCACCCTGAATGAGAGTAACTGTCGTGCTCAGGGCTTGATTATTATTATTATTTTTTGCTGCGGTCAAGATTCAGAATCTACGCCCTCTGCGCTGCTGCTCTAGGATGTCCAGAAATAGTCCCTGCCGCTTTAGTCACGGACCTCGTGAACTAATCTGGACATGGCACTATCTGCTCCTCTGCTGTACATGGACGGGCACTCACCTCCCACCACTGGGAGTCCGGGTCTCCCCTGAGCAGCTCTATCACTTCTCCAGTCTGAAACGTTAGCCCTGGTTTCCCTGGCGGAGCGGGGTTTCCGTGGTAATTCTGAACGGCCACCATTTTGGGACCTACAACGAAGGGGGAAACCAACAGCTTTAGAAACAAGGAAGACGTTGTTTGAAAACTGGTGCAAGTTGGCCAACTGAGGTCCTGTTCACACTAGGGGTTTTGGAGCGGGACGGATCGGGAGCGGAGCAAACGCGATCCCACGGCAACATCTGGGAAGCGTTGCCTGCCCGTCCCCAATCTGTCCTTTCTGCCCGAAAACCCGCACTACAAAGAACCACCTTCCTGGGTGGTTCTTCTGCTTGAAGCGCCGCAAGCCGGGCCGTTGGATCGCCGGCGCGTCTTTGCGCTGGCTCATCCCCGGCTCCTAGCCGAACTGCGCATGCTCCGACATGCGCAGTTCGGCAGGCTCCCCGTCTGAACTGTGTTTTCTCCCCGGCATCTGATCGTGCCAGGGAGAAAAGGCACCGCAGCCCAGGGGATCGTGGGATCCCGCTGCGGCGTCTCAACTTTGGTGCGGCTTTTAAAAGCCGCGCTTTGAGCGACTTATCCCCTGCCATGTGGCAGGGGTCTGAGAGTCTATTATCTGTGTAAGGACCCTGCCCGCCCTCATTTGCCTGTCATGGTAGCATCTCCCCCCCCCCCAAAGAGTAGGTATTTCTTTGGGGGTTCCTTAACAGCAACATTAGGTAAAGCAAGGCTTCCACCTGCTTGCATTTAGAGAAATAACTGCTCAATGCATTTCCTTATGGAGTTCAATGAACTCCAACATTTTGTAGCATGAAGCTGTGAAGTCTGCTGGCAGAGGAGTGGCTGGGTGTTCTTCAAGGCCTGCCATGGGCCTCGGAACGAAGCCTCCTGGAGTGCAGTGCAGCTGGGATGTGGAAGGCAAGACAAGCGTGTCCTTTCTGCACATGCCCCTGGCGGTCAGGGTGGAGACAACAGGACAGGGAAAAGGCAAGGCATCTCCTCAGGCACTCCGGGACAGGAGACCTGGAAGCCGCGGGAAGGAGAAGGTCCCTGGGCCACAGCCACCTCTTGCCTGGGGACAGATCCTTCCACTTCATGTGGTTTACATTCAGAGTACGGTTTATACTCAGAGGCACTAACCCTCTGGGTCCCAGAGCCAGGAGGCCACATCAGGGGAAGGCCTCGGCCTCTCTGCCCTGTTGCTGACCCGCCAGACGAACTGGTTGGCCACGACGGCAGACGGGATGCTGGACTAGATGGGCCCTCACAGGTCTGATCCAGCAGGGCTCTTCTGAGGTCCTTCATACATTCCACGTGCACAGGAACATACAGGGCAGCTCTTGGGAGTCAGTTCACATTTCCTTTCTCCCCACATGCTTTTTTCATGTGAAACTCCAACAGATGAACATCAGCAACCAAGTTTCTGCCCCGTTCAATGCAGAGAGGAGTCTCTGTGTTAACTGCTGCTGCTGCAAATCAAGAGACATCCACAGCAGCAGCAGCCCCCGAGCAGCCCCACAGAAGTGCTCTCCGCGCTTGCCTCGCCGCCAGGGCCACCCCCACCCCTCCCCACCCCCACAGGGCGCTTTCATGCAATCAGTGACTGGAAGACCCCTATCGCATTGTAGTGATAATCTTAGGCAGGTGTTCCATTAGGAGCGACATCCTACCAGCAGCGCCCGGCGTGAACTCAGACCCAGCATGACCCAGCGCGGTTGCACCGCGGAATGTGTCCTTAAACTGCACTTTATTTCTATCGCCATAGAAGTTATGTTTTAAATTGAGTTGTCTTTGTCTTAAATGATTTATTGTATCCAGGGCTATTTTTGGGCAGGAACGCACAGGAACGGAGTTCCAGCTGGCTCCTGAGTTGGCCACGTCCAGCAGGAACTCATTAGCATAATAGGCCACACCCAACAGCAGAAACTCATCAGGATTGGCTACATTCGGGGTATGTGGCGTAACATGCAAAGGAGTCCCTGCTACAAAAAAGAAGGCCCTGGGTTTTGACAACAAACAAGGTAAACAGAATAAGCAGCAAAAGGTGGGTGTGGCTGGATGACCACACTTCTGGTAACATGGGGGTGTGGCCTAATAGGCTATTGAGCTGTGCTGTTGGGGGTGTGACCTAATATGCTAACGGGTTTCTGCTGTTGGGTGTGGCCTATTATGCTCATGAGTTCCTGCTGGGCTTTTTCTACAAAAAAGCCCTGATTGTATCTTATCATTTGTAAAATTGTATATTGCTTATCGGTTTTATGGAAGCCACCCTGAGCCCGCCTTGGCGGGGAGGGCGGGGTAAAAGTTAAAGTAACAAATAAATAAATAAATACATAATACTACAATCCACTAGTTCCCAGACTTCCTTTAAAAACAACAGCAGCCATTTTTGTTGCTGTTAGAAGGGGAAATGTGCAGCCTGCCCCTCTTCTAACGTTATAATGCTACAGCTATCTGTCAGTTACCTTTCTTCTTAAAAACCCCTCTGGTGGCGGTGGGGAACGGCGGCCAGAGGGACTGAGGTACAGAAAACACCGCCAAGGGTCTGCAAAAACACGCCATTTCCCGTCTCCGTGGCATCCTCAGGCCACTTGACCGTGATCTTCCCAAAAAGACTGTGCCAAACCAGGTTTGGGAAAGGCTGAAGCAAAGTGGGGGGAGGCCACAGGAGCAGGACGGTCAGAGGAAGGCGTCATGCGGATGCTTCCAGAAACAGCAGTGCCGTAAGGAACTAGAGCCTCTGGGCTCTCCTCCCACCCTTCCCTCTTTCTTGTGTCTTCCCCCAAATTCTGGACACCCACCTCTTTGGGGGGCAGGGACCAAACTATTTGTTGCTCACAACACACTCGTCTGCCACACCAGCAACATGACGTCACCACTCTCGCCAAGGAGCCGGAGCCGGCTGCCACTCCTCGCCAGAGGTGTGCTCAGCCCCCAGCCCAGCCCAGCCCAGCCCCCCAAGTAACGATGGAGCACAAGGAAGTTTCATCTGCACTCAGCAACCAAAACGGTTCACTGGCAGATTTTGTCCAAGCAAACGTCTCCTCTATACGTTGGGAAGGACAGTAACATAAAGTCTTCTGGAGGGTACCTGAAACAAACCAAGAAGAGTGAACCAGGCTGCAGCAAACTTACCTACATTCACTGAATCCTGCAGAGAGAGAAAGAGAGAAAGAAAGAGAGAGAGAGAGAACAAACGTGGGTTTTAATTCTGGTTCTTTCAACTTTGGGCCACAAAACATGAGAGCAGCAACTCACCCTCTACCCTTGCCTGCATCTGAGCAAAAAGACTGCAGACCCCTTCTCCAGAGTGTCAGTGGTGAGACAAGACGCCCCCCACTCACATTCCCCCTCTGCCACCAGCATGCCAGGAAGAGACCCTGAGCGAAAGTATGGGACTCTGCGGGCCCTGGCCAGAGAAAGCCTCCAAGCAGCCTGGAAACTTGCTGCGCCTTTTGCTGGATACCAGCAGCTCTGTTCCCCAAAGGTTGGCACTTCCCTTGGCACGAGGAGCCTTCCTTGGCTGCGGAGGCAGAGCCCCTCACTGCTGGGGAAGGTGGCAGAGGCCCAGGAAAAGCCCCGGCACTAGCAGAAGGACCCAGACCCTTCCTGTCTGCAGAAGGGTCAGGCCACTACTTTGCCACCCACCCCACACACCCCCACAGGCCACAGCTGCCACCAGCCACGCTGGCCCTTCCTTCTGGGGAGATGCTTACCTGGTCCGCAGGAGAACCTGAAAACAAAACAGAAAACAGAGCAGTGAAATCAATGGGTGAAACCTGAGCAGGAAATAAGAGGCTCTTCTCCCTGGTGTCCCACACTTGCTGAGGAGGGGGAGGAGCTGAAATCATCCTGCTGGATCGCCCTGCCACCCTGTCTCTTCCTCCTCCTCCTCCTCTCACTGCTGGTTATCCTGGAGTCTTCCTGCTTACTCCCCCCTCCCCCCGCTTCTGTGGCCCTCTCCACTGTTTTAAATCAAGACTGAAAGCTCTTTGGGGCAGGGACCTGTCTTTAAAAATCTGTTCTTTAACCATCTCAGGCCATACCTACCAAGGGTTGCCACCTGCCTTCCAGCCAATTAGCACCAAAGCTGTTTTACGCAGACAATGGAACAAGAATCTGTGTTGAATTCCAGCCTGGTGCACACTTCTAGAGGGGCACGGGAAAGTTTGGCCACCAGAGTGGAAGCACCTGCCATTCCCCACACACACACAACCCAGAGTGCAGGAGGCCCTCCCTGGAAGTGATCCCACCCCCCCCGGCAAGAGAGAGGCTAAGGGTGCCCCTCTGACCGAGACAGGCCACCGTGCACAGCTGGCGGGGAAACCCCAGGAACACGACCATCGTCCAGAAAGAAAGTCCTGCCTCTGAAGCCTCTGGCGGGACATGGGGAGGCAGGGCCACAGCAATGGGGCTCTGCCAGCAAGGAGAGCCAGTGTGGTGTAGTGGTTAGAGTGTAGAGGCCAAGGTTCGAATCACTACTTTGCCACGGAAGCTCGCCGGGTGACCTTTGGCAAGTCACACACTATCAAACTAACCTACCTCACAGGGTGGTTGTGAAGATAAAATGGAGAAAAGGAGAATGATGTTTTGGGTCCCCATTGGGGGGAAAGGTGGGATATAAATAAAACCGGTCAATACAGTCAATAGGTTGTCAGCAAGCTGCCATAAGGTGGTGTGTCCTTTTCTACAGTGTGCTCTGTCCATCCCCCCCTGTCAGTGGGGTGTAGTGGTTAAAGTGTCAGAGGCCAAGGTTCGAATCACTACTTTGCCACGGAAGCTCGCCGGGTGACCTTTGGCAAGTCACACACTATCAAACTAACCTACCTCACAGGGTGGTTGTGAAGATAAAATGGAGAAAAGGAGAATGATGTTTTGGGTCCCCATTGGGGGGAAAGGTGGGATATAAATAAAACCGGTCAATAGGTACATAAATAAACCCGGCAGGTGCAAAGAAGATGCCTGCTGCTTGTTCTGATCTCTATCAAGGTGCCTCATGGAGCATCGAGAGCAGTGTTCCCTCTAAGCTGAGTTAGTGTGAGCTAGCTTACAATTTTTTAGCCTCCAGCTCACATATTTTTGCCTTAGCTCGGGAAGGACGGCTCCAGAGCAAACTAGTTTATGCAGCGGCCAAATCGCGCGCTCACAACTTTCATGCCAGTAGCTCACAAAGTAGAATTTTTGCTCACAGGACTCCACAGCTTAGAGGGAACATTGATCGAGAGAGGTTCATTTCCTGTTTTAATCTAGCCTCACTACCTCTTGGCCCCTCCCTTTCCTCCTGCCCTTTCCCCTCCTCAATGACTGACCCTTGAGACTGGTTCCCAAATTGTGGGGTGCACCAGCAGTCGTCTGCGACAGAAGTAGCTTTCCTTCTGCACTGTCTCCATGGCCAACTCAAGGTACTTCCACAGGGTGACGCTTTCCCCTTGGGCAGGCATTGCCAGGCTAGGTAATCCCAAGAGCTCTAGCCATTCCCTCAATCCGCATGGTAAATACCACAGGGATCGGGGACATTCCTAGAGTGTCAGGGATGTGGAGACTGGAAGTGACGTCGTCATGTCCACAGCATCCCCCTGTTTTCTCCCACTGCAGGAGTGCGCAGAGTAGGGGAGAGACAGCAGGCGACCTGGCAAGCAGAGCTGTGGCAACAGAGCACCCACGGGAGGCTGTTCTCCACACTTCCCCAAGTCATCCCCATGTGCCTGACACACACACACCCCGACCCCACCAGTGGCCATATTGCTGAACCAAGTACTGGTCCTTAAATGCCAGGCTAACAGTCCTTCGGAGCACGGGGAAATGGTGTACATCATGGGATGACAGCAATAAAATGGTGCCAGTGCAGTCAGCAGATTCCAAAGGATGCACGGTCCTCCTTCCATCATTCTCTTTCAACAAAGCAGGTCCGGGAAAGAGCGGAGCAAATCAGGGGCATGCAGGGAAGGTGACTGTGACTCAATGGCAGCACATCTGTTTGGCCTGCAGAAGGTCCCGGGTTCAGTTTCCTGGTGTCAGCTAGCTGCCATAGGTGACTGGGAGGCAGTTGGTTCCCCCCCCTCTTCTCCCCTGGCATCTGCGCATGCCCTATCTTCCCTGTGTATGATCTTGTCTCATGCATTCCTGTCTGTAAACGCTAGGCAACGCTTATCTGCAAGGTTAACAGGTGTGTGGGGGAGCTGCTTTGCCAAATGTATAATGAACTGCACCGTGTGAAGCTGTAATTGTTTAGGTTTTAAGGAACGTTGCTTCTCAGGCTTTTGGGCGCGTAACCTGGAGTCTGCCCGCTCGGCGGGAATGGAGATTATTGGTTATTACCCTGTTTGAATGTCTTACATTATTCCTTGCCCACCCTGGCCCAGGCATTCTGGATAGTGAACTTGTTCCTGCTCTATCATAGCTTTAATTAAATACTACTTTGCCTAAACGTGTATTGGATTAATAGCTGTGGGGGACTACAGTTAAAAGGGCTCAGGCAGTAGGTGATGTGAAAGACCTCGGCCTGAGACCCTGGAGAGCTGCTGCCAGTCTGACTAGACAAGACTGACCTCGATGGATGAAGGTTCTGATTCAGTAGAAGGCAGCTTCTTTGTGTGTTCATGTGGATGACACACACACCCCAATTTTGCTTGGTTGCCAAAGCAGAGTTTAAATCTGCATGGAAATCTGCTGGACATGCCCTGATGTAATACTGAATTGACCACTAGAGGGAGCAAACTATGTGCAGAACAACACCACCACCCCCCGAAGTAACAAGAAAACACAAGTGAGGCAAATGAGAAAGTGGGAAAGCCAATCATGGCCTTAAAGAGGACTGAGCATCCTCCAAAAGGGAAGGGATGTTGTGAACAGCTGAAAGTGTTTTTGTGGCGCTTTTATGATGTAAGCTGCCCTGAGCCTGCCTAGCCGGGGAGGGTGGGGTACAAATTCAAATAATAAATGAATAAATAAAGTCAATGAAAAGGGAAAAGGATAAAGGGCAGTAGGATGGGGAGGAAATATCAGCCTGACAGCTCAGAGGGTCCTGGAAGGCTGACATTTTTGGGGTGAGCCAGTTACAATTTCCAGATTCGTCTCCCGATCCCCAATTCCTTACGGCTCTCGGTTAACTTACAAAAAGCAGCTTCTGCTGTGGGATAACTTACCAATTTTGCAAGGCGGGATAACCTCCAAGCATTCTTTGTGAGCCCCAGCCTTGCACTTCATGCACTGGTACCCCTGGTAGAAGGTCCCTCTGAGGAGAGAGAAGAGGGGGCTGTTAGGAGCAAACGCCCCCCCCCATCGCTAGCTCTGAACCTTCCTACAGTTCCTTTATTGCACAAGCAATGCCAAGGCAGACCCCAATCCCAACTGAACCCAAATTAACTTGTCTTAGAATCGATCTGAGGAAAGTGTCCAGCACTAACGGAGCATCGGAAACACCGCGGCCAGCAGCGCGTTGACAGGGGTTCACAGATTCACTGGGGGGCCCTGGAGAAAGTAAGGTGGTTCTCTGAGCTTCCCTCCTCTCGCAGATCAAGGCCAGGGGAAGCGCTGCCGGAATTCCCTACGGGGGATGTTCAATCAAGAAATAACAGGTATGCAAATTCCCTTAGAACCACAGATGTGTTTATTAAATATGATTCCAGAATTGTACGGGAAAAGAAAGAAAAACTTGTTGGTTCACTTCTACACAGCTGCTAGGATAATGTACGCTAAGTACTGGAAAGAGGAGAAAATTCCAGAAAAAAGTGAAGTTATACAGAAGATATGGGAAGTAGCCGAGATGGACAAAATATCATGTAATTTGCAGGGGAAAGACGATTTGAATTACGAGAAAAAATGGGGAAAATTCTATAACTGGACACGAAAAATGAAGGGTTAGAACACGTTTAATTTATTGTATATACTAGTTTATTGCATATATTAGTTTTTACTATTGTATTTAAAATGGAAGAGCTAGAAAGTTTTCAATATGCAAAACTATAGTCAATGGCTGGATTACTTAAACTCAGAAGGAAAGAGGCTGCATGCTCATCTGTTTTTGTGTGTAGAATCAACTGCTAATGTTTGATTTATTTTGGAAAATTCAATAAAGAAGTGTAAAAAAAAAAGAAGAAGCAAAATTATGATTGCAAACTCACATTTTTCTGGAAGGGGTGGCTGCATTGCAAATGGCTGTGCCACTTCACGCACTTACAAAAGATTAGGCCTCAGGCTGCTTTTCCATTCCCGTTGTGCCTGTGCCTGTCACTCCGTTCAGGCCGCTCCACCCCCGGGGCATGCTCTCACATGCAGCAACATTCCCCCCATCCTACACGCACCAGGCTTGGCTCAATGCGACACGTGCCAGTCTAACAGTCATTGTACTTGCTCTGTCACTAAATGCACGACAGGCCTCCCTCCAGTCCTCGCCCTCCCCTGCCCCGAGCGCATTACAGCATCAGCGCACAATCCTCTGGGAATCTGTCCAAAATAAGCTCATTTAAAATGAGGAGGAGATTTCCAGGAGCCCCGGGCAGATCACGCAACCCAGAGATTATGGAATTCTGATGAAATTAAGCATGAGAAGGGATCGGCTTGGCCAGTGGATTAGGTTTTTGCGACTTGCATTTTTTTTTAAATGTCAACGAGACCTTGGCGATTTAGATATTTTAGTAAATTATCTCAAATACGTTTCAAGAGCGGATGTGATTGGAAAGAATAAAGAGAGAGGCAGAGCTCTGTGGAGCTGGGCAGCCCCGGGACCACGGAGGCCACACAGCCGCTAGGGACACAGAACCGTCCCCCCCCCAAGCCGAGTTCCCACAGGACAGTTTACCCCAGTGAAATCACACACATATTTATTTCATAGAATCATAGCATGTTAGAGTTGGAAGGGACCCTGCAGGTCATCTAGTCCCACCCCCCGCACTCTGCAGGAGCACAGCCGAAAGATGAGAGCCCTACAACAGACCCGAAAGAGGGTCGTCCAGCCTCCGCTTGGAAAGGTCCAGCGAAGGAGCACCCACCATCCCCTCCCCCCGAGGCAGTCTGTCCCACTGCTCATTTACTTGTTTATTTACTTGTTTGTGGATGCATTTATAGATCTGCTTCCCCACAAAACTGGTTCAAGGTGATCTACTCAATATCTCTCAACAACAATGTCTATTTAAAAACACTGAGATCAAAACCTTTAAGCCAAAATCTCATCACAAACCATCGGACTCCTGCCCTATTCATAGAATCACAGAATCCCAGAGTTGGAAGTCCATCTCGTCCCGCCCCCTGCTCCGTGCAGGACCAGCCTAGAGCCTCCCTGACAAGTGTGTGTCCGGCCGCTGCTTCAAGACTGCCAGGGAGGGGGCGCTCACCACCTCTCCTGAGGCAGCTGATTCCACCATTGCACGACTCTGACTGTCAAAAAGTTTTCCCTCAGATCCAGCCGGTACCTGCCCTTAATTTAAACCCATTATTGCGAGTTCTCTCCTCTGATGGCAACAGGAAAAGCTCCCTGCCGTCCTCCAAGTGACAGCCCTTCAAAGACTTCAAGAGAGCAATCATGTCCCCCCTCAACCTCCTCTTCTCCAGACTGAACATTCCCAATTCCTTCAGCCTTTCCTCATACGGTTTGTTCTCCAGGCCCCCGATCATCCTCGTCGCTCTCCTCTGCACCCGCTCCATTCCGTCCACATCCTTTTTGAAGTGAGACCTCCAAAGCTGTACACAATACTCCAGGTGTGGCCTGACCAATGCAGTGTACAGTGGGACTCTCACATCTTGCGATTTGGATGTGATGCCTCTGTTGATACATCCCAAGACTGCGTTAGCCTTTTTTGTCGCTGCATCTCACTGGCTGCTCATATTCAACTTACGGTCTACTCGTATCCCCCAAATCTTGTTCACACACACACTGCTACCCAGAAGTGTATCCCCCCCATCTAGTATACATGTTCCTCATTTTTGTTAACCAGATGTAGAACTCAGGACAAACCCTTTTGAAGCAAACCAGTTTTACAACCCTTCCTAATAATAGTCAGGGGGGTGGATCATGCACCCTTAATAGCAGCTTATTTGTCAACATAGAGGCCACCACAGAAAGAGCCCCGCAACAGGCAGCTGTCTGACCCCACCTCCACAGCAAAGTGTATCAGGTCAGTGGGCATATATCGGAACAGGTGGGCCTTCAGATACACAAAAAACTTGTCCAACAAACATCTGTGTGGAGAACTGCCTTCCACCCTGGAACTTACCCCATTATTTCAATTATTGTGACTTCACTCTGTCCATGAGCAGGAACCCCACTGCAAACTTGTACTTGGTGGAAAGAAATGGTCTGGGGAAAGGAGCCATCGAACTCCAAGGACTGAGCACTCAGGCTCTTGGTTATGCTACAGACTGTGACTGAAGCAGCTTTACCACCCCACACCATGCTGGAATGAGAAAACCAGGGACACAGAAGGAAACAGCCACACTGCTAGAAGGTATGATCTTCTTTGTGGAATAGGAATGGGGCTTGGATCCCAGAGGTGCCCAGCAATGCTCCCTCTAAGCTGTGGCGTCCTGTGAGCAAAAATTCTACTTTCTGAGCTACCGGCATTAAAGTTGTGAGCAGATGATTTGGCTGCTACATAAATTAGTTTGCTCTGGAGCCATCCTTCCTGAGCTAAGACAAAAATGTGTGAGCCGGAGGCTAAAAAACTGTGAGCTAGCTCACACTAACTCAGCCTAGAGGGAACACTGGTGCCCAGGCAGCCCTGTTCGCTGCTGGAGCCTCTGCTGCCCATCTTGGAGGCCCCCTCGGAGGTGGCTGGGTGGGCACCCCTGAACAGGGCCGGCTCACCCACTAGGCGAACTAGGCATTCGCCTAGAGTGTGGGCCGGCCCTTAGGGGCACCAAATAGGACCCGGTGCCCCCCCCGCCAAAGCCGCCCCCGCCCCTGCCAAAAGGACACGGAGGGGCACAGCACAGGCAGGCACAGCAGTGTCCCCCTCGGGAAGCCCTTCCCACGGGTTGAGCGAGAGGAAGGCAGCGAACGTGCGACTCCACCCCCCTAATTACAGAATCTGCTTTGAAGGCACTTTCCAGCTGGATGGGGTCAGTCCATACGGCGGGATCCAGGGGGAGAGAGAGGGGACTGAGAGTGGATCATTGGGGGGGCAGCCCCAGTCTCCAGAGGGGAGGTGTCCAGGCCCCACCGGGAGGTTGGCACCTGCGCCTCGCCTAGGGCGCAGAAACACCTTGGGCCGCCCCTGCCCCTGAACAGGTACATTATAAATTCTCTGGACACAGAGAAGTTCTCTTCTCTTCCTCTCGCATCTTGCTGGGGACCTGGGAGCATAAGCCTTTCCCTAGGGATGCCATCCTGTCTGCATGGCCAGGGACAATAGAGAGAAGGCCCCATGCACAGAATTAGGGTAATGCTTAATTTTAAACTACAGCAGCGTCAGGGGTAAAGATAGGCAATCCATTATTTTGGATAAGTTCTGAGTGCAGAGAAAGGGGGTTGTGTTTTCACTTTTCCTTTGTGCCCTTCCTCAGCCTGACTGCTTGAACAGAACATGTGCATTATTTTTATTCATTGATTTAACTTCCTTATATTTTGAATGCGCTGAGCCTGATCTCTAGAAACACACCACGCTTACTCGGTCTTGCTACCTGAAGTGCATTATGGGGAGGGGCAGCAGGTGAGCTCACCATCCCTAGAGCACAAGAGCCCAGAATTGCAAAGCTGCAATAGACTGCCCCCATGCTAGCTTGCAGGAGTGAAGCAGGAGGTGTGGCAACATCACAGAGCCTCTACATGGCAGCGCAGGCACAGAGTGCTAGTCGCATCACTCTGTTTAGCAGGAGATACTCCCAGAGTTACTGGTGGCAGCCAGTGTTCCCTCTAAGCTGAGTTAGTGTGAGCTAGCTCACAGATTTTTAGCCTCCAGCTCACACATTTTTGTCTTAGCTCAGGACGGAGGGCTCCAGAGCAAACTAATTTATGCAGCAGCCAAATCGCTCGCTCACAACTTTCATGCCAGTAGCTCACAAGGTAGAATTTTTGCTCACAAGACTCCACATCTTAGAGGGAACATTGGTGGCAGCGTATGGTGCCCAGTTTGTTTTTATACCCCTGGGGATCAAGGGGACAGGGCATTATTGCCAAGTGGAGACTTGGGATAGCCCTGGGTTTTCCCCAACATCCTGGGGGCCAACCAGAAGGAACAGCAGGAGTTTGTGAGTCCGTTCCTTCACAATCCAGATGATGACATCATAAATCCTGAAGAGCATTTCAGAAAGTGCACTGAAATCAGACAGACAGTGTTGCAATCTGGGCACACACAGGACATAAATCCAGATCTGGATGTGCAAATCCACTAGAATTGACTTCACCAGGAAACGGTGCAGGAAACGGATGGCTGTGTGAATCCACTCTGTGAGATGCAGCCACAAAGAATGCAGCATGTTTCTGCCTGTGCAATAAACACTTCTGAAGCCACACTCTTTTCAGTTGGTGGAACATGGTGCACTCTGTTGACCTGGAGCCAGATAATTGGGGGGGGGGCAGCTTTCCTAAAGAGCCCCATACCCAGCAAAGCTACAGCCCTGTCTAGCCTGACCCTGGACGAAGGCAGAACTTCTGGGAATGTACCCTCCAATCATCCCGTTCTCCTCTCGTCCCTTCTGCAATGGCAACAAGTCCTGGTGAATCCCAGTTAGAGCAGCCAAGCTTAAGCCAGAGCTGGGAACTGTCAGGGCAACGATTCTCCAAGCGTGCTGTCATCCTGAGGACCGCTGCCTGCTCTCTGTGCACCATCGCATCCTCTTCTGTTACAGTCCTGAATTATACCTGGCACCTCAGAGAATCATAGAGTTGGAAGGGAACTCCAGGGTCATCTAGTCCAACCCCCTGCACAATGCAGGAAATTCACAAATACCTCCCCCCCACACACACACCCAGTGACCCCCGTTCCATGCCCAGAAGATGACAAAAAACCTGCAGGATCTCCAGCCAAACTGGCCTGGAGAAAAATTGCTTCCTGACCCCAAAGTGGTGATCGGTATTTCCCTGGGCGTGTAAGAAAGGGCCGCAAGAACTAAGCCCTGAGGCAACCCTTCCTGCCCTCCCTCTCATGATCTGCCTAAATTCACAGAATCCGCATTGCTGTCAGGTGGCCATCTAGTCCTTGCTTCAAAACCTCCAAAGAAGGAGAGCCCACCACCTCCCCAGGAAGCCTGTTCCACCGAGGAACCACTCTGTCAGGAAGCACGGTCAGGAAGTTCTTCCGAGTGTTTAGACGAAAGCTCTTCTGATTTAATTTCAACCCGTTGGTTCTGGTCCGACCTTCTGGGGCTCTGCCCCATCCTCTATATGACAGCCCTTCAAGTACTTGAAGATGGTTATCCTATCACCTGAATTTATACCCAGCTCCTTTTGCATCCCAATGCAGCTAAACTGAAGATGGAGGACTGAAGGAAGCTGTGGGGTTTGAACGAAGTGGCTCCTTCTAGCAACCTTCCCCTTTCCACTTCAGCCCACCAAGTGGAAAGCCCACTTGCAGAGGCAGTGTGTGTGTGTGTGTGTGTCATATCCTAAGGCTGCATTCATATATATATTTTAAAATAAAATTTGTATTGATGATAAAACTAACTGCAAAATAACATGGAAGTCCCAGAGGCAGCGCAAAGAGCAACAGCTGTGACAGGCAACCAGCGCTTCCTTTGCCAGGCAGAGCAGACTGCACAGCACAGCTTCACCCCTGGCCTAGGTGGCTCCCGTCGGCCAGGAGACAGCTTCATCCCCTCACCTTAAGAACATCTTGCATGCTTTGCAGTTCGTGGTCTTCTCAAACGTGAACATCTGGAAGTGGTGGTTGTTTGCAGTGGCCTTCTCGGGCTTAATGTTGGACCTGATCGAGAGAGGAACAAATGATAAAACGTGACCGGCCCAAATCAGCTCTCTCTCTCTCTGCCCCTGTCGGCTGCCTTTCCAGTGAGTCCTGAACCTCTGAAATGTCTCCAGATGGCTTCTCTGGACACCCACAGACAGCCACTTAAGAGGCTCTGGCCACATGGTGACAACTCTCTGTGTGGCTTCTGTTGTTGCTGTCGCTGCAGAGGCCTTTGCAGGGACAACAGAGGACTCTCTGTGGTTTCCCCAGCTGTTTGCCTGCCTCAGCACCCCACAGCCAGCATCCCCCACACCCACACACACGATGTGGCATTTAAAAAAAACCCACACCTGGTAATTGACAGATCAACATAACACAAATAGCTCCTACAACAGTGTACTAGTTCCCACCTTTATTTAAAAAGAAGAAGAAGAAGGATCAAGTATCTAGTCCTTTTTGTTGCAGAGTTAAAATTCTGGAATGAAAAGGGCAAAACTTGATTTTTAAAAAGGCTGAAAACTAGTATATTGTTGCAGTTGATTGTTATAAGAATATAAGGCTATAGCTATCTGTCAATGGTGAGATTTTAAAAAAGCAGGACAAAGTCCTTTGGCAGGGACTCGTGTGTGTTGGGAGGGACAGACTGGCAGTGGCAGAGCTGAGA
>NW_015163101.1:578688-585788 GCF_001447785.1 Gekko japonicus | reverse complement strand
GTGCCGGAGCCCCAGGACCAGAAACTAGATTTCAGCCGCTAACAAGCTACAAAGTCCCGTGATGCTCACATGGCCATTTGGAACTGCTCCATCCACTTCCTCTTCATCTCTTCGGTCTTGCAGAAAAATTGGAAGCCCTGCTTGCCTTGAAGGTGGGTTAAGTAGAACCCGTACGACCACTGCAAAGGGAAATGGGAGACTGTGACCTGCCACCAAACGAGGGGACAGCTCCTGACGCCAAAGCAGCAACCAAGCAGGCGGCAAAGGGGACCAAATGCCGGGTTCAGGCAGGCACAGAAGGCCCAGGGGTTTTCAGAGCCACTGACTGAGGCTCGTTCAGGCTCCTGTTTACCCCGGCTGAGCCCTCTGGCTGTCTGCCTCCAGACGGCCGCAGGGACGAGAAGGAAAGTCTTATCAGTGGTTCTGGCAGTGGGAGATGGACTGCAGCCTGGTCACCTGTGGCCATTCGAGAGGCCGAACCACGCGTGACTCTATTCCAGCAGCGTGCGTTGCGATCCTAACTGCTGTCACTCAGAAGCAAGTCCTGCTTTGTTCAGTGGACCTTCCTCCCCAACGCACGTGCCAAGAAACACAGCCTTAAATGTGCTTCTGCCACAAATGCAAAACTCAGGGGCTCTTCTGGCAAGCTGCCCTCTCTGAGCCTCACCGGTGAAATAGGGGGAAGACCCCCAAGCCTGCTCCACAGGGCTAATGCAGAGCAACCAAAACAAGGCACCTGAAGTGCTTTTGGACATTCTGTAGGGCTATGCAGGGGCGAACTATGACTAACGCGTTACATTCTAAGGGGAAAGACCATCCGCATGGATACGTGGGTGCGGCTTACCATCTTCCCGTGAGACTGGGCAGCGTGAGAGAGGAAGAAAGAGTTTGTTAGAATGCAATATCCACTGTGGGGCATCTGCAGTTCCGATGCAGCTTCCAGGGCTGGGAAGACCCAAGACCCACCACCCTTCCAGGGAGTAGGAAGGGGCCATGGCTCAGTGGTAGAGCATCCGCTTTGCACACAGAAGGTCCCAGGTTCAATCCCCGACATCTCCAGCTAAAAGGACCGGGTAGTAGGTGATGGGAAAGACCTCTGCCTGAGGCTCTGGAGGGCCACGGCCAGTCTGAGCAGACAAAACTGACCTTGATGGACGGAGGGGGGGTCTGATTCAGTCGCAGGCAGCTTCACGTGTTCAAGCAAGGTGAAGATTTCCCAAGAGATAATATTCCATGACACCTCCAGGGTCTCAGGCAGAGAGAGCCACTTACGACGTGGTCCTTTCAACTGGAGATGCCAGGGAGTGAACCTGGGACCTTTTGATGGGAGCAGATGCTCTCCCACTGAGCCACGGACCCTACTCAGACTGGAAGTGGCTCTCTAGCATTGCAGGCGAAAGTCTTACACATCACCTCCTATCTGATCTTTTCAACTGGAGACGCTGCTGGGGATTGAACCTGGGGCCTTCCGTGTGCCAAGCAGAGGCTCTGCCACTGAGCCACAAGCCCCTCCCCGAGGAAGCTGCTCCCCTCCGCTGCCAGGAAACAGCACCCAAAGCGTCACCTGATGCTCCTCGGCCGCCTACCTTCTTTAGGTCCTTGTTGTTGGTGGGGTCGTCTGTCATCTTATATGAGAGCAACTCAATTATGTCCTTCTGCTCGTAGCTGTAGCCTTTCCTCTTGCAAACAATCACCACTTTATCAAACAAAAATAAATACCTGCCCCCAAAAAAGCCACACACAAAAAGCCATTCAGTGTCCAGACTTGGGAAGGCAGGCCAGCACAAAGCTTTTAAACTAGGTATTCCTTCCCCCCGTGGGCACCTTAGTTCGGGGGGGGGGGACACTAGGCTTCACCCAACTGCCGTTTCCAGAAGGCTCCAGGGGAAGGCTGGACGGTTCAATGGGTACAAAGAGGATATAAATGTTCATTGTGGAGAAGGGGCTGCACAACACTGACCAAGCAGAAGCCAGGCGGGCCCAGAGCCTTTTCCCTGGAACGTGACGGAAGCCTATTCCAGTGGGCCTCCTGAAAGATGCGCCTGATGCATAAGAGTTTTGGATGAGGACACCAGGAGAATACTCCCCTTCCCAACCACGTCCAGGCGTGAGGCACGGCAGCCCTGCGTCCCAACTGCGCCCAGGCTCTGAGACCTGTGCTTTGGCCTTGCGGAAGACAGGGCTAAACAGTCCCCTCTCGGCCCTGAAGGGTGTGTGTGTGTGTGTGTGTGTGTGTGTGCTGCACTGATTTTTTTTTTCACAACCTGAAATTGACAGGCACTAAAATGGTAAAAAAGTATAGTCTATACAATGGTTCAAAGGTTCATTGAGAAGGATAAGGCTTTTAAAAAGTTTAAAGTTTTCTGCTCCTACACCTTAGGTGCCTTTCCTGTTAAGATACTGCAGAAAGAGCCGTCAAGGCACTGTTTGTGGGGCTGCTCTGGAAGCCAGCCTGAAAGCTGCAACTGGCCCAAAAGGCCACAACCTGTCTTTCGGCTGGGCAAACGGCCAGGCCCAATTCTGACAGCTTCACACAGGCAGATTACTTATATTCCAGGCTGAATTTGAGGTGCTGCTGGCAGTTAAGTAAAGGTACTTCACAACCTGGTGTCAGAGTTCTCTCAGCCCCACCCACCTCACAGGGTGTCTGTTGTGGGGAGGGGAAGGGAAAGGAGTTTGTAAGCCGCTCTGAGACGCCTTCGGGTAGTGAAGGGCAGGGTATAAATCCAATTTCTTCTCTCTTCTTCTTCTTCTGCTTGAAGTTCTGTCTCCCCTAAGACAATCTTTTTAGAGCACCTCAGCGGCGTAAGCTGTTCTAATAGGCCAGACAGTCAGCTGAATGCTGCTTGGGCTGTTTCCTAGTGTGTCTTTCTGCTTTGCTTATTTGGTGACATTTCCATCATGATGGAATACTGCGGACAGATATTTGGACAGTTATTTTTATATATACACACACACACACTTAATTTCGGTAAGTTGCTTTGAGTTTCCAAAGGGGAGAAAGATGGGGTAAATGTTTAAAACAAACAAACGAAATCCATGTAAGCACAGAGCAGACAGTTTGTTTTAAAGGAGGGCAAAGAGGGGAAGAGAGGCACTTTGCCCCTCTCTGTGGGATAAAAGGCCCCAGGAATTCAGGCCAGGGGCCAAGACTGCTGCTTCTCTGCTGCACCCTGGTGGCTGGTGGCTCCCACTGGCTCCCTCACCTGTCCTGCTTTGTGTGATTCACTATCGACCGCACCTTCAGCTCCCCATCAATCTTTGGCCTTCCATATTTTTCTAGTTTCACGGGCTACGGGACAAGGTAAGAAAGCATTAACACACACGATCATGAGTGGAAACTTTTCTAATTTTTATCTTTGTTTTATTTTTAAATTCTTCAAAAATACAAACAGGCTGTCAAAGAGAGGAAAGTCCAAAGGAGGGCAAGAGAACAGGGGGTGTTATCTGAGCAAGGTGTCCGACCGCCCTGTCCCTCCATCTTTGGGGGCACATCTTCTTAAAAGAATCACTCTGCTGAATGTCTTCTGGAGTGCCGGCACAGGTTGGTTTGCTTCAGCAGGGGCTTGAACTGTTGCTGCCGGGGCGCTCTGACTGACAGGGGCTCTGCAAGCTCCCCACCCCACCCCCCACTAACCTGGGTCACCACTGCATCATTGTGGCTGGATTCACACGACCTGTTAACAGCCAGTTTGGGGTCGTGGTTAAGTGTGCGGACTCTAATCTGGGAGAACCGGGTTTGATTCCCCACTCCTCCACTTGCAGCTGCTGGATGACCTTGGGCAAGCCATAGTTCTGTCAGAGCTGTCCTTGAAAGAGCAGTCCTCGAAAGAGCTCTCTCAGCCCCACCTAACCCCACAGGGTGTCCGTTGTGGGGAGGGGAAGGGAAGGGAGTTTGTAAGCCGCTCTGAGACTCTGAGTGAAGGGCGGGGTATAAATCCAATCTCCTCTTCCTCTTCCTCCTCCTCCTCCTCTTCTGTTCCTCACATGGTGGGAGTGCTCTGTTCTCAAGCCATGAAAAGGCGATCCCTGGAGGGGATTCCCAGGCAAAGGAAAATTCAGACGAAAAAGAAAGCAGCACCACAGACTGAAAGAGCTGAGTGGGGCTCTTTTGCAATAGGCTTCAGCCCGTGCGCCGAACACACACGGAGTCCCAGTCAGATGTCACCATTTGCACAGTAACACCCGACTCCAGCCTTGGCTCCAAAATCTGGCTGAGCCAAACTGCTGCTGTTGAAAAGAACACCCACGGCAGTCTCTGCCTGCCAAACAGAGGTCTGGGTGCAGGCTGGGAAGGCGCCAGCCGGGGGCCAGGCCAAGCTGCAGAGGGTGGGTCAGCCCACCCCGCGCTGTGGGCTCTCCTTTGGCCTTAGAGACGATCTCGCTCCCTGTGTCACTGCTCTTCCTGCTTCTTGAGGGCCAGCCTCAGAGTAGGAAGATCAGGGGAGGCATGGGGAAAGCTCTCGAAGAACCTGACAGCAGTGCCCCCTCCCAGCCAAAGGCAAGCGAGCCTGCCACCATTCACGAAGGAGTGGGACTTCTTTCCCTGGGGCTCCCTCTCATTCCTCCCTTCCCCCCGCAGAGTCAGACTGACTTGCCAAGAGGCGAAAGAAAGCACCAAGGCGGTTTTCCAACTCACCAAGTTCTCTATGGAACTCTGAAATTCACTTATTTTCTTCAGGGTCTCTTTGTCTCGCTTGACTTCATTTATGTACATGGCCAAGTCCTGCAAAGCAAGGCAAAGCAAAACAAAGGGCAAAACGTCACAAAAGGTGGGGTCAGATCATGAATGCTGCTGCTGCTGCAGTAAGGAAAGGCCTGCTCTGTGGCTCCGGAAGCCCCTGGTCCCCACATGCAGAAGAAGGCTGGGGGATCCTGCTTATTCACAAGCTGCTTCAGGCTTTTCCCCTTGAGTAACAAACATGGATGACCGAGAATTTTCTTGGCACAAAGAAATTAAGATCGGTGGAACACTAACTGCAAAATAATGTCGGCCCCTGACCATAAAGGGCTTTAAAGGTAACAACCAGCACCTTGAAATGAACTTCGAAAACTATCAGCAGCCAGTGTAATGCATTTAGCATAGGCTGGATGTGCTCCCGCATAGGGAGGCCCATCAAAAGCCTGGCCACTGCATTTTGTACTAGCTGCAGCTTCTGAATCTGTGACAAGGGCAGCCCCATGTAGAGAGCGTTACAGTAGTCCAGTCTTGAGGTGACCATTGCATTGATCACTGTTGCCAAGTCGTTGTGGTCGAGGAAAGGAACCAACTGGCCAATCAGCTGGAGGTGGTAGAAGGCTGACTTGGCAGTGGCTGCTACCTGGGCCTCCATTGTTAAGGAGGCATCCAAGAGCACTCCCAAGCTCCTAACCTCCAGCGCTGGCACCAACAGCGCCCCATCGAAGGTCAGGAGTGGGATCCCTGACCTCAGACCACCCCACCCCAGCTCAGGCACAGGACCTCCGACTTTGTCGGATTCAGTTTCAGCCACCTCAGCCTAAGCCAACCAGCCACGGCTTGTAATGCCCGGTCCAGATCTTCCGGTTTAGAGTCAGACTGGCTGCCCAAGAACAGATAGAGCTGGGTGTCATCCGCATATTGGTGACAACCCAGTCCATGCCTCCAGGCAATCTGGGCAAGGGGGCGCATATTGATGTTAAAGGGCATTGGGGAGAGCACTGCCCCTTGAGGCACCCCACAAATCAGTGGGAGCCTTCGGGACATCTGCTCCCCTAGCGCCACCCTTTGTCCCCGACCTCTGAGAAAGGAGGCAAAGCCACTGTAAGGCAGACCCCTGAACTCCTGTGTCAGCGAGGCGGCGGATCAGTAGCTGATGGGTCGACTGTTTCGAATGCTGCCGACAGGTCCGACAACAACAGCACTGCCAATCCGCCCCGATCCAGATGCAGGGTGCAGATTCTACCTGATTATATACACATAATTACACTGTATTGTGAGAAACAAGAATTGTTTGAATCAACAGACGAACAAAGCGGAATCCATATATGCTTGTATGAAGAAAATGCAATAATGATAAAAACTGTTAATGAAAGAAATTAAGATCGGAGGTCTAACTACACATGATAATGAAATGTGTGGATGTACCTGAAATACCACGGGGTAAAGGCAGGGGAGAAAAATGGTTGGTGGGGAAAGGGTCAAGCAGCCCTTTCCCTCAAGGCAGTGGACATGCAAACAACCTCTTGAGATCAGGATCAGACTCCAGAGATGCATACAGTACCCCCTCCAGGAGAACACACATTTGCTGCAGAGCATACCAGTGCAGCCATGGCAAACATGCATGCTGTGTGAAAATCAAGGTCATGATGACCTGAAATATCTGAATTCCCCCCCGTCTTCTCTTCTGTAACATCTGACCTGATAACATCTGGAGAGCAAAAGCTTGCTCACCGCTATGTGTCATGGGGCTGAGCCTAATAAAAGGCACTGTATGTGCGGAAGGGCATGCCACGGCACTGTAATTCTCCTAACATGCACAAGAGGGCAGCAGATAATAAAATAACTACAACATACAGCCCGGTCAATAATTTTTGAATCAATTATTGGAAAAGTATATAACTCCTTGCTAGAACATAAAATGGCAGATGAGGAGAAAGCCTTTATGGTATTTTGGGCAAAGAATATAGGGCATGATATTGAGCTAACTAAATGGAAAAAAATCTGGCAGACTCGTCTTCTCTTTTGTAACATCTGACCTGCTAAGGGGTTCTGGAGAGCGAAAGCTTGCTCACCGCTATGTGTCATGGGGCTGAGCCTAATAAAAGGCACTGTTTGTGCGGAAGGGCATGCCACGGCACTGTAATTCTCTTAACATGCACAAGAGGGCAGCAGATAATAAAATAACTACAACATACAGCCCGGTCAATAATTTTTGAATCAATTATTGGAAAAGTATATAACTCCTTGCTAGAACATAAAATGGCAGATGAGGAGAAAGCCTTTATGGTATTTTGGGCAAAGAATATAGGGCATGATATTGAGCTAACTAAATGGAAAAAAATCTGGCAGACTTTAAAATATATGAAAGCATCCTCTATGGAGGAAAATCTTTTCAAGATGTGCCACCGATGGTATCTAA
>NW_015163101.1:548980-578578 GCF_001447785.1 Gekko japonicus | reverse complement strand
GTAGTTTTTCTTAATATGACCAAACCACAATGCAGTTCTTACACTCAACAACTCTTTGTTTCAGCTCTTAGCTACCAAGTCTTTCAATCGGAAAGAATTAAACATCACAAAGCTCATTATTTATAGCCTATTATTGTCCATCTTTTTCACTGTAAGAACCTTGCGGCAATTTGTGCTTTGATGTCTATTGTATTGCTGTTCCCTTTATTATGTCGCATGCCAGACATATTAAAGAAAGAAGATGTTTATTTATGCACGCATCTGGTAACAGCAGCAAGAATGACAATTGCTAGATACTGGAAGGAAGAAGATTGCCCGACTCAGGAGGACTTTATAACAAAAATTTTAGATGTAGCAGATATGGACAATCTGACTTTGAAAATTCATGGAAGAGGAGACGGGATCTTCCAAAAAAGATGGGGGAAAGTTTACGAATGGTTGGATTCACGAACTTAGAGAGCTTAAAGACTTTGTTTCTCGTACTCTGGATAAAAACTGTGTATAATTGGAGGGGGGGCAAGAGGGTTTTTTTTAAAAAAATGTTTATGTATGTTGGTGGTGGGTTGCTGAGTTTAAAACAAATTAAAAAATAGCAAAAAAAAAAAAAACCCGCAACCAGACCCAAACTGAGTGCTGCGAGGGGGAAATGCCCCCAGGACTCCCTGTTCAGGCCTGCTTTCGTTCTCCTGAGAGCAGAACACCCCGGCCATGATTCTGATGTTGGGAGCAGTGTTTCCTCTAAGCTGAGTTAGTGTGAGCTAGCTCACAGAATGTTAGCCTCCAGCTCACAGGTTTTTGTCTTAGCTCAGGGAGGATGACTCTAGAGCAAGCAAATTTATGCAGCAGCCAAATCACTCGCTCACAACTTTAACGCCAGCAGCTCACAAAGTAGAAAGTTTGCTCACAAGACTCCACAGCTTAGAGGGAACATTGGTTGGGAGTGACCCCATCATCCCCAGATCGGAATAGCCAACACTCAGAGCTAGCCTCAGAGGGCAGCCGTGCTGAGCCGCAGTAGGACAGTTCGGTTTGAGTCCAGCAGTGTCTTACCGGCCAGCCAGAGCGCCAGGGCGGGTGTCGGCCTCCGAGAGTCAGAGCTCCCTTTGTCAGGCGCAGGAGAACAGAAGCCGAGATCGGAGTCCTCCTACCCCAGTCAGAAGGCAGGAGGGGGTGGCAAAGGATGCTCGCAAAGGATGGCCGACAGGGACAACGCACACTGCCACCAGCTTGACTAGAGCGGAGGGGAAAGGCTAGCGGGCAGAAAACCAGCATCTATAGTGAGATAAGAATCCTATGATGATAAATAATATATGGTGAATAAATTGTAAAAACATAAAACAAAAAATATGTAAAGATCATTTGACAGCTTACAATCAGTCACACAGTGAAGGATCTTGTGCTGCAGGGGCAGCGGCTGCCAAAGCAACGCTTTCTTTTTAAAAAGCCTGCACAGCCAATCAGAAGCCTTGCTGGGCAAAAGCCCCAATTGGCCCCACCCACTTTCTAAAACCACTTGGAAGGTGCCATAAGAGGTACTGACGGGAGGCACGGTGCCCACCAGCACCTCGTTGGGTATCCCTGGCGTAGCTGGTTCCCTAAGAACATTTGGAAGACAGCTGGTAGGGAACAGGCAGGTAGGGTGGATGGGCCTCCAGGCCTGATCCAGCAGAGCTGTTCTTACTCTCTCGTAGACATCGGCCTCAGTCCTTAGTACTCGGGCCAGTCACTTGCTCAGCCTAATCCAATTCACAAATCTGTTCCTTCTCCCCGGCTTACCGGAATAGTATCTCATGGCATCCTCAGCTACTAGTTGGATGCAGCTGCCCGGCAACACATCGTGGAATTGATTCAAAAGCAGCAGCCTGAGTCAAAGGAAGCGCAGATGAGACCCCAGAAAGAGCAGAACTATTTCACCTTCTACAAGCAAAAAATAGGCCTTGATGCACAAAGATCACTGGAGACCTCTCCAAACGTTATGTTGGAAATTATGCCTATCAGAGAATCATAGAGGTGGAAGGTAGCTCTGGGGTCATCCAGTCCAAACCCCCTGCACAATGTGGGAAATTCACACTCCCCCTTCACACACACACACATAGTGACCCCTGCTCCATGCCCAGAAGATGGCAAAAAACCCTCCAGGATCCCAGACCAAATTGGCCTGGAGAAAAATTCCTTCCTGACCCCGAAGTGGCGATCGGCCTTTTCCTGGGCGTGTGAGACATGAGCCGATGACGGGTATCTCTGCCAGAGCCTCTGCTGCCATTCCAGGACTGAAAGAGCCCTTTGCTTGGCTCACAGAGCTATGTGTCCGCATGCAGAACCACTGCAGGTGAATGTTCAACCCTTGCTCATCAAGGACCCTGGTTAAGAAGCAGTCGCCCACCAGCCCTCTTGGGATCGGGCCAGTCTGGTGCTGTGCCAAGTCGCTCCCTTACCTGCATGGCTTCCAAGGCCTCCTTGAGCTGCTGCTTCTCCGGTCGATCGGCTGAGTGGCTGAGCAGCTCCTGCAAGACAAGTGCCTGTCTGTTAGCAGCAGGCCGCCCAGCTGCTCCGCTGTGTCTGCACACAGCAAACCGCAAAGCCACAGCCCCCAGTCCATGGCAAACCACCTTCAGCTACGGAAGTGCTGGGGAGGGAGGGGGTGGCTGCGGATTGCAACCACGTGCGGTTGGGAAATGGTGTGTCTGCTCCTTTCTGCCGCCTCACTGCTGGGGACAGTTTTGGTGCTCTAGTTAACACAACAGAGCCGGCAGGAGGAATTTCATACACAGTCAGATTATTTGCAAACTCTTGTGGCTAACGATATTGAATTCGCTGAGGTCACGCTGTGCTTCAAAAGACTCGAGCACCAAGGAAGAACAGCAATTAACGCCGTTGTCATTTAAAAAGGGGGGGGGATGAGAAACAGACTGGGCAGCTGGAAGTGTGCACAGTTGTGGGGAGGGGCCGTGGCTCAGTGGAGGAGCGTCTGCTCAGCAGGTTCGGTCCCTGGCATCTCCAAATCACCATGGAAGTTTAAACAAACTGAAGCTGACAGTTCAGACAACTGAAGTGACAAAGGTCACTTCTAGCTGGGATGTCCATAAATCCTGCTTATGGCTAGGCTTACACACCCATCTGGCTCCTTCCTCCTTGTGCCTTGTTAGGTATGGATGAAGGAACACAGCGGAGTTGGTTTCTCATCAGGATTCCCCATGGGCGAAGAAGGGGGTGGGGGTGGGAGACCAAGTCATACACACGAGCACACCAACAAGCCTACCCAGCTTAGTGCTCGTTAGAAGTCCAATTTGAACCCAGCCAAAGTGTCTTGCGGCAGCAGAAAGACTAAGAATGCATTGCGGGAAAAGCTTTCATAAGAAAATGTAAGGAGGGCCCGGCTGGATCAGACCAGGGAGGGTCCATCTAGTCCAGCCTCCTGCCTCACCCAGGGGCCACCCAGTTCCTCCAGAGGTCCCACAAACAGAAGACAGAGGCCGAGGCTCTTCCTGGCTCTGGGATTCAGAAGTTTCCTGCCTCTAGACATGATGACCTTTCAGCCACTGAAAGACCCTCTTCCATTAGCCTGAATCTTCCCCTGCCCTCCCCCCCCAATCAGGTGAATCTCAGCAGCTCCATTCTGGGCCATCTGACAGAGTGTGTGTGTGTGTGTCTGTGTGTGTGTGTGTGTTTCTGGCTCACAAAAACTTTTGCTGCCCTCTTCCAAGTGCCACAAGTCCCTCCAGTGTTGGGCTGCAACAGACGGGTGAGGCTCCCCGCGCTGGAATCTGTCCTGAGGCAAGTTAAAGGAAGTCCCCCTCTGGAGCAGGCCCAGAGTGTGTGTGTGTGTGTGGGGCTCTCTACTGCCTCCCCTCCCTCTGAGGGCTCTGCCACTAGCGGAAGGAAGGCAACCTAGTCCCCAGCCCCAGAGCTGGTTCTCAAGGACAGGGCCCGGGCCTGGAAAGTGAACCCAAAGAGGGCCTGCCTTCCGCTGATGAGAAGCGAACAGAAGCCGCCTGACTGCCACGGGAGCTAAAGGGGCTACTCACAAGCAGCCTTCAGGACTGAGGGCCCAGGGAGGCCAGGGGCTCGCGTCCCCGTCTCCCTTGGGCGAGGCCCTGCAGGACGAGGCCTCTGGCTCAGGCCTCCGTGTGAGACGCCGGCCCTCTCCCCCCCAGCAGCCCTCCCTGGACCCAGGCCTGCTCTCTTCTTCCCACGTCCCAGTCCCCTCTGCCTCCCCAGCCTCTTTCCTGCTCCTCCCAGATGCTTTTCTTGGCTGCAGATGAGGCCTCCCACTCGCTCCTCCTCGGCAGGGCCAGCCTCCTTCTGCAGCCGGGCCCAGCCGTTGTCCTGGCGGTCAGGGCAGGCGCAGCAGCCTCGCAGGTGCCCCTCTGGGCAAGACTGGCCTTGCCTGGCCTCTCTCTGGCCTCCAGCAAAGCAGCCGCTTGGGCTGCTGGTCTTTGGTCAGGACTTGCGGACCCCGTGACATCCGCCCCACAGGCAGGGGCTCCTGCTCTGGCTGGCTTTGGACGCCTAGAATCGCTTCTTTTGAAGGAGTCCTAGAATCCACATTTCCCATCTCCTTGGTAAAAGTGGGCCTCTTTCTCAGTGCACCTTCACGATGCTTGGAGAGGAGAGGGCCTCTGAGACTGCACAGAGTGCCTTTCTTCCAGCAGGGTATAGGCACCATTCTACTTCACGGGTGCGGTATCAGGTTATGAGCTGTTCTACTGGGGGGGACGGGACCCTGCTGGATCAGCTCAAAGGCGACCAAACGAGCAGCCAGCCAGGACCACCCCAGGAAAGCGAAGGGGAGAGGCAAGAAGGAAACAGCTCAGGCAGATTCAGGCACGACTGTCACGTTTCATCCACTGTGACAAGGTTTTTATGGTGCAATCCCTTGGCTTTGCAAAAGACCGCCACACAAATAGTCTGTTAAGCCGGAGTGTAATGATTCTGAAATGGAGCGAGACCTGAAACAACGGAGTTGTGTAGAGACAGACGGACCCAGGCCGCCCCGGCTGCAGGCAGGCGCCCCCTGCTCAGAGCCACCGCGGGCCCTCAGCTGCCCCCGCAGGTTTGTCCAGCGCTTAAACAGACCCTGACCACGGCCATTTCGGAGGACTGACTTCATCAGGGAACAGGCAGCCCTTCCCTTGAATCCAGGCCTTACGGAACACGTGAGGAAGACGTTTCTGCAACATTTTGTACCCTCTCCCAACCCAGCTGGCTTCCCCTGCCCCTAGAGAGCGACAGAGAAGGTGCTCCACCCCCCCCCCCCCTTTTTTTCCCCCCCCCTCCCCCCCCCCCCCCGTTTTCTCTCCCGTCCTCCGCATCAGAGCCTTTTTCGGGGAAGCTGACTTACTTTTAAGAGGAGGTGATACTTCAAGACCCGTTGCATCGGCACCACCAGCAGGTCCTGCAGCTTGAACTTGCCATCCTGAACTTTTAGTGTGCATTCCTTAAAGGGGACAACGAAGGAAAAAGGAAAAGAATTCATCCCTCTGCACGTCTGCCATAAGGTTTCCCCCCCAAAAGACCCTCCCTCCCGCATACACAAACTGGGTGTGTTGAGTGAAAGAGGAAGGGGTGGAGGGTGGGAAATTGCAGCACCATCAGCAGTCGGCTGGAAGCGATGCTACATCCACACAGCAGAACCCCACTGGGATGTGTGGACACTGGAAGCGAGCGGGATTAGAACTGGGGGCCTCTCGATTTGCATCGCACGGCTGCAGACAGCTCTGCTGTTCTCCCATGTGGCCCAGAAGCCCATCCAGGAATAAGCGGGCTCCTGCCACACCATCCTTTTTAGGCTGTCATCCGACTTGATCCTGGGAACTGGAGTGCAAATCCCTGGGAATTCGCACCCGTAGAATCAGAGAATCACAGAGTCAGAAGGGGCCATACAGGCCATCTAGTCCACCCCCCACACCACCCCCGCTCAATGCAGGATCACCCTAGAGCATCCCTGACAAGGGTTTGTCCAGCTGCTCCTTGAAGACTGGCAATGAGGGGGAGCTCACCCCCTCCCTGGGCAGCTGATTCCACTGTTGAACAACTCTTACTGCCCAAAAGTTTTTCGTAATATCCAGCCGGTACCTCCCCGCCCTTAATTTAAACCCACTATTGTGAGACTTCTCCTCTGCTGCCAACAGGAACAGCTCCCTGCCCTCCTCTAAGTGACAGCCTTTCAAATACTTGAAGGGAGCAATCGTGTCCCCCCTCAACCTCCTCTTCTCCAGACTGAACATGCCCAAGAAGTCCCTCGGCCTTTCCTCACAGGGCTTCTTGGTCTCCAGGCCCCCCATCACCCTCATCGCTCTCCTCTGCACCCGCTCCATTCCCTCCACATCCTTTTTGAAGTGTGGCCTCCAGGACTGCACACCATACTCTGGGGGTGGCCTGACCAATGCAGCGTACAGCAGGACTCTCACATCTTGCGATGTGGATGCGATGCCTCTGCTGATACAACCCAAGATTGCATTAGCTTTTTTTGTCGCTGCGTCACACTGGCTGCTCATATTAAACTTATGGCCTGCTTGCTAGCTGAATCACCTCATGGGAAAATACATCTACTAGGCTTGCTTGCTAAGCTGAATCATCAGAGTGAGAAATACAAGCTGCCTGCTAGCTTTACCTGATGGATCATCACTTGGGAAATGTACAATAGGTTGCTGCATTGTTCGGTACAAATAACTGTACATTGGTATTTATCCTCCATCAGGAAGAAGACAGTTGGACTCTTCATGTTATATAACTTAGTTTGAAAGTGTTTGAAATGTGATGTTGTAGTTTGAAAGTGTTTACAATACACTAGATGTTGTGTATAAAAAGCAAATATATTTAGCTATATGTGAATATTGTGTTTATTATTTCAACACGGTGTTTTCTGTGTTTATCTAACTTCCCCCTGTGTGCTTGTTGTTATACCTTTCTGCAGTATGCATATTCCTCATTTCTGCAGTATGCGTATTCCTCTTTTTTATTACCCAGATGTAGAACTCAGCACTTGTTAAATTGCACTTGTTCACATCTGCCCATTTTTCCAGTGTGTTCAGATCTCGTTGCATTCTATCTCTATCTTCTAGTGTGTTCACTGCTCATCCCAATTTGGTGTCATCTGCAAATTTAATGAGTTGCCCCTCCACACCCTCATCCAGATCACTGATAAAAATATTGAAAAGTACCCAGCCCAGAACCGAGCCCTGTGGCACCCCAATGGACACCTCCCTCCATTCAGATGAAATGCCACTGACAACCACTCTCTGAGTGTGGTTCTCCAACCAGTTCCCCACCCACCCAGCTCTCCTACAGTCCAGTCCACAGCCCTCTAGTCTACCCACCAGAACATCATGGGGAACCCTGTCAAAAGCTTGACTGAGATCCAGGTAAACAACATCAACAGCATTCCCTCGATCCAGTAAGCTTGTCACTTGATCAAAATAAGGAAATGAGGTTGGTCTGGTGGGAACTGTTGGGGACAAATCTGTGCAGATCACTAAGTTGTCCTTTAGATGCTTGCAGATAGATCTCTTTAAAATCTGCTGCAGTATCTTCCCTGGGACAGAGGTCAGACTGTAATATCTTTAATTTTCACCCCTGGCAAGCAACGCACCTCTCAGGCCAGGGGGTCAAGTCTGGACACATGACATTCCGTACCCCTCAGCAGGTTGTTGCCTATGACCAACACCTTCCTCTTCCTTCCTGCACCATTTCCTCTTATCTCCGCGTCAACCTCCCTCTGTCTCCCTTGTGTTTGTGATACTTCCACTCTGCCGCCAGCACATGGGCCTGGAATCGATTCCTTAGTTCTAATGGCACAGAGTGCCACCTCGTTCAACATCCTTGGGGTGATAGAATCATAGAGTTGGCAGGGGGCCATACAGACCATCTAGTCCAACCCCCTGCCCAATGCAGGACCAGCCTAAAGCATCTCTGACAAATATCCGTCCAGCCTCTTCTTGAAAGCTGCCAGTGAAGGGGAGCTCACCGCCTCTCTAGGCAGCTGATTCCACCTTTGAACTACTCTGGCAGTGAAAAAGCTTTTCAATAATATTAATAATAATAATAATAATAATAATAATATCCAGCTGATACCTTTCTGCATGTAATTTAAAACGGTTGCTTGTTCTCCCCCACTGCTTCTCTGCACTCTTCTTAATGAGAAGTCCCATTAAGGCAGTCAACCACACCATTGTCCCTCTGACTGGCCTCTCCTTCCCTATGTAGGACACCAAGGCTTCTGTTAATGAACTCCCCTCCCCTTCCTTGACCTCATGGAGAGTGGTAATCCTTTCCTCCAGGCTCCGAACCTTCTCCTCTAAGAGTCCTATCAATTTACAGTTTTGACAAGGCTAGTCCATCTTGTCCTCAGGGAGGAAGACTAACATGGCACACTCCCCACAGGTGACTGGAAATGGGAAGGGTCCGTGAGCACTCATCATCACTTCCCCAAGTGGACTCTTTCACTGAGAAATGCCTTGGTGTCCTAATATGCCCTGAAACTTAGAGAACTCACCAAATGACCAAACTCCACTGGCGAGGAAGAGCCTGGCACTTCAAGGGCTCACAGCCCCCCCCACCTCCCAAGATCCACAGCCACAGCAGAGGGCGGGGCCAGCCCCCAGCCCCAGGCAGCCCCAGGCCCTCCTCTCAGCAACAAGCCAGACAGAAAACACACAGGGGCAATGAGAAGCCCCTCTCCGGTAGGCTCCAAGCACTCACTCCCCCCCCCACTGTTCTCTCGCACAACAACCCCCGCTAATGCTCCCCAGCAGCGCAGGAAAAGCACAACTAACGTTCACCTCGCCAGCAGTTCAGTCCCAGCTCCTTCAATGGCGTGGAGCCCCAGGAGCAGAAAGGGAACGGCCCACTTTTCCCCGCCCTGATTTCCCTCAGAGATCATGAGCATTGGGAGGGGAAAAAATTCTGTGTTCCACAGAAGAGCCTTTGTGGATCTCACAGGCCCATGGCCCATCATGGCCCGGGCACCCCATTGGCCAACATCACTCACATGTCCCCACCCCACTGCCAGTCTGACAGCAGAGCATATAGTGCTTTCAGAGCACTTCCCATACTTTGTCTAATCACGGATCAGAGGAGGAATCCTCCTCCTCCTCCTCCTCCTCCTCCTCTGAGAATTTCACCACCCATGCCAGTGCTAGGAGTGGGGAAATCTGCAGCAGGGGAACAAAGAACATTCTGAAGCAGTGGCCGGGACAGGGAGAAGGAAACCTCAGTCTTACAAAGGACAGGAGGGGTCAAATCACTCAGCTGACAGGGTTCCTCTCCAAGTCAGTCCGGACGACTGAGCAGATGAGGCCTAGGCTGATAGGGAGGGCCCTTTGTGGCATGCAGAAGATCCCAGATTCAATCCCTGGCATCTGTAGCTAAAAGAATCATATGGTAAGAGCTTGGAGAGCCACTGCCAGTCAAAGTTGGCAAACCTGAGTTTCACGGACCAAGGATCTAATTCAGTATAAGGCAACTTCGTCTGTGTGTGTGTGTGTGTGTGTGTGTGTGTGTGTGTGTGTGTGAGCCTGCATTTGCAAGGAGGCTGTTCTGTCCTGTATTTGGCCAGGGTTTCCGGTTCACCAAGGTGCTGTGGTCGGAGTAGTGAGTGATAGGAATGATTTATAACTGCCATACAAATGCAGAACATTGCTGGGGGTAGCTGGCGGAGAGTGGGTTCCTTTCCAGTGGCGGTGCTCTTGCACGCTCACTGGCCTGCTGCCCAAGAAGGGTGTCCAAAAACCCTGACCTCCAGACCTGGGTCTTTGGGAGTTCCGCACCATCACCGCTGAAAGGAGGTGGGGGAACAGCAAGCAGTCTGGAGTTCAGAGAGGCCCGTCTGGGAAGACGCAAGAGCTCCAGGCAAAGCGGCAAGTGCAGCGTGTGTGAGAGAGGACGGCAGCCATGCCAACGGTCTCCTTAAGCTAATCACCTCGACTTTCTGCCGGAAATCCTCACGGCTGGCCATGAGTTGATTCAGCGTGGTCTGTGCATATTCCATGTGGCTGCAGTACTCGCCGTAGATCAAAAGCCTGTAGGCAAGGGAGGAGGGGAGAAGCATGAAACACAACACTGGCCAACGATGGTTAGGTTTGCTGGCTTGGTACTGCCCACATTTGGGTGCCTTTGGCTGCGCCGACAGTAGATTTCATAAGCCAGAGCCCTTCTTGTGGGGCCAACATCACATGGAAGCACCCTCTCTTTCCCAAAGTCTAAGGAAGAATGGGCTGACACGGAGGCATCAAGTGGGGGCAGCCGTCTTGGTCTGAAGCAGCAGAACAAAGCTTGAGTCCAGACTGGGCACCTTGAAGACCAACACAGTTTAATGCTGGGTAGATGCTTCTGTGTGTGCGCGCACAAAAGCTTATACTCAGAATTAAACTTTGTTGCATGCACCTGAAAACGTATACGCGGAAGGAAACTTTGTTTGTCTTAAAGGTGCCACTGGGCTCAAACTTTGTTCTTATGCTGAGGAAGCATCCTCTCAGAACTACAGGGGGGCCTCTGTGACATTTCGCCGGCCTGCCAGTAAAGTGGCCATTCACAACATGTGGGGCCCACCTTCTGTGCTGGAGTCTGGCCCTCCGTGACACCGTTTCACGGCTGCCTCAGCACCTCCTTGGCTGGGCTAGGCTGCCCCCCCCAAGGCACGGAGAGGTTCCGGCAGGGTCGGCGCCAGCATGCCCTGAGGTGGGGCAGCTGCCAGGGCCCAGGGCTTCCGGTGGGACCCCCCCATCTCTTGCCCCCAGGCCTGCCCTGCCACCTGCCCAAGTGGCCTTCCTCCCCCTGCCACATGCACCACTCAGCATCACTGGGGAAGGAAGGAGAAGGAGAAGGAGAAGGAGGAGAGATTGGATGTATACCCCCCCCTTCACTACCCAAAGGTGTCTCAGAGCGGCTTACAAACTCCTTTCCCTCCCCCTCCCCACAACAGACACCCTGCGAGGTAGGTGGGGCTGAGAGAGCTCTGACAGAAACGGCTCTTTTTCAAGGACAGCTCTTATCAGAACTATGGCTTGCCCAAGGTCATCCAGGTAGGTGCAAGTGGAGGAGTGGGGAATCAAACCCGGTTCTCCCAGATTAGAGTCCGCGCACTTCACCACGACACCAAACTGGCTCCGTGTCGGTGGTGCGGAGCAATGGCATCCCTGGCAGCGACAGTAGTGGCACTCTCCAGACATCAGAGAAAAGGCAGGTGGGAGAGTTCCACAGGCAAAAGAAGAGCAGGTAGGCAGGTGGTTGGCAGGAAGGGAGATGCCAGGGGGGGGCCTGGTAGGCAGAGTGGAGGGGCCCAGGCCGTTCTCTCTGCCCTGCCCCCCAAAAAACCTGGAACTGTTTCAGGCAAAAACCATGTAGTTCTTTTTTTCTCGCCGTCGGTGTTTTTTTTTTTTTGGGGGGGGGGGGGGGGAACGACAGACACAGTCATTTGCCTTACAAAACCCATCCATAATTGACCTGATAATTCAATACAGCAATATGTTAAGACTGCATGTTATGAAAACTGAAGGAGGAGGGGGGGAAAGCCCTGCTGGGTTTTTATGTGCAAAATACAGCCCTCCTGCAGTAAACAGAACTCTCCTATTCTCACTGAACTTTGGACGGCAACTTAGTGGGAGTCTGGAAAGAAACACAGGCAATGCCACACGTCAGCCCAACTGCATCCCTTGCTACTAGAGGGCATGGGGGCCGTGGGTATGCGTGTGTACTTGGGAGGGGTCCGTTGTGCCACACACCCCCACACACACCCCAGGCTATCTGCCCAGCTGTTTGTCATCCTGGGGATGTGAGGGAGAGGAGAAGCAAAGGACTGAATGGGTTAAGTGGTGAGTACATTTGCTGGCCGAAGAGCCAGTCCTGCCACTCAAGTCAGCAGAGCAGTGAACTGAGCAGTGGAAGGCCTACGGGAGTTACTACGTTATTGTTGGGCAGCCCTGCGGCCTAGGAAGAAAAGGGATCAGATCATTCCAAGCAGAGAAACCTAAGGCCTGTCCCCATCGATCTGCACCCCTGGATGCCTGAGGCAAGAAAGACCCGCCCCCGTCACCCCTCTTCCACAAAGGGCTGCATGCCCCTCAGAGGGATTCCGCTAGCCTTACTGGAATTCTTGATTCCCTGTAGCTATCATGATCTCAACATCAATGAGGAACTTTTGCTGCAGGCAGACAGGTGAGGAATGAAGCCCCTGACCTGACCATTCTGCACAGAGACTTTCTTCACCAGTCCTGGGGATGGAGAGAGGCAGACACAACCATTTTCGTGCATTCTGTGGTTCCCAGGCAGGAGCCTTGCAGAATCCTTCGCTACTCCTAATAAAACTGGTTTTGCTTCCCTGAAAGTCCCCCCAGTCTTTCACTTTTAAGCATGAATGTTGCTTCCCAAGAAATTTGGTGGCAACTCTAGCTGCAGAAATGGCTGCCACTGGATATGTGGTGAAGAAGATACTTAAACGCACCACACTGAGTCATCCTTGAGAGGAACAGTGCAAGAATAAACTTGGGTGCCCAATAGAACAAGTGGGCCTCTCTCTCTTTCTAATCCTTTTGCAAACAGTTAGTGCCTGGTTTCTGTGCCCATCATGCTAGTGTGGGCGCATAGCAAGCCCGTAGCTACAGTGGGGCTTTTGGGGGCTTCACCGCCTTTCTCAAAGGCACAGACCCACAAGAATTTCTCCTATAAATGCTTTTTTCAGTCATTTAAATACATTTTTAAAAGGCGTATGCTCCTTTAAGCAGAGTGGGGTGCTGTAGCTGACTAATTCCTGCACTGAGCAAGGGTTTTGGACAGTGTTCCCTCTAAGCTGAGTTAGTGTGAGCTAGCTTGCAGTATTTTAGCCTCCGGCTCACCCATTTTTGTCTTAGCTCAGGAAGGATGGCTCCAGTGCAAACTAATTTATGCAGTTGCCAAATCATCTGCTCACAACTTTAATGCCAGTAGCTCACAAAGTAGAATTTTTGCTCACAGGACTCCACAGCGTAGAGGGAACATTGGTGTTGGAGTAGGTGACCTCTAAGATTCCTTCTAACTCTGTGTCAAGAGACTGGTCTCCTTTTTTCTGCCTAAGTGTTAGCTTTCTTGACTACAGAAGTAATCTCCCCCACCTGCTGGCTTGTTATCAGAATTGTTGCTTAGGTTGGCAGAAGTGATTAACTTGCAGCAGCTGAGAAGTGTCATCTAAAGAGGTTCTTGCAATGTAGAGATGTATCCTGATAACAGCTTTCTTTTGGCTAATTGGCTAAGACTGACTGCTAATATAAGAACACCTATGCAGAACAGACAGCTTGAGAACACTTGGAGAGAGAAGAGTAGCTGAGTCATAATTCTGGCTTTTCTTTCTGCACTGAGAACTTCAGGACCACCAAAAGAATTTTGCCCCACAAGCTACAGAACCTGGCACATGGCACAGAATTTAGTAACCTGAGCTTCTTAGCTGTTCTTAGATTTAAGTTTCTATATCTCATGCAGATGTTAAACATTAGGCACCATAGGCGGGAACCAGGGGTAGTTTTGTAGAAAAAGAGCTAGGGGGACTCATTAGCATATGCCACACCCCCTGACATCAGGGGCCTGGCGGTGGACCTGCAAGGCCGGCGGGAGTGCAAGGAAGCCCCGCGAAGGCCCTCCCTGGCCCTAGGCAGGCAGGGGTGGGGAGAGGCGGGGAGGAAGCAACTTACCCTCCCTCTTCTCCTGCCTCCTCCTGGCTGAATGAGGGCCGGAAGCGGGGTGGCCGGAAGCGGGGGGCGGGGCTTCGTCATGTGCCTCACCCCCCCGTACCTCACCCGGGGGAACTGCGATCCCCCGCGACCCCCCCAAAAATGACCTCTGGCGGGAACTAAGCCAAAATGGAACAAGGGGTGCGTCTTACAAACGTTTCCATGCCCCACAAGACTTGCCTCCCTTTTACAATTTCAGAAAGTATGCTGGAAGAGGATGAACGTGCTTCCCCAGCCATGTCCAGCTTCCGTGCAATTTGGGCCTTCCCTCCTCTCCTCCGCTCCCTCCTTGGCACTGCCTTCATGCACCAGAAGCCACCTCCTGGCAGTGCTGTTCAGCTGCCACTGCAGCCCCATCTCTTTGTTTCAAAATGGGCTTTGGGCTGGCTAGCAACAGCAAGGACTTCCTGGAGCCAAAACTGCTTGGCTCCATCACATCACCATTGCTACCAAGAAGAAAGCCGAAGCCTAAGCAGAAAGATGGAGCTGACGCAGCAGCTGATCCAGGCAACAAACAGCAAGGAAATCTTATGCTTCTGGAAAATGCCGAAAGTCCCCTTTCTTTGGGAGCAAATGCTCACCACCACCGCTTGCGGAAGCCTGGTCCCACCAGGAGCCCACGGAGGCACAGACTGCTCCGCACGCTGGCCCCCACTCACCCCTGTCTCGCCGCCTTCTTACCTTTCTTTGAATTCAAGGAACACTTTGGCCAAGGAACTCCCTCCAGACATCATGGAAACATCAAGGGCCCTCAGGAAGCTGAAGTGGACTTTAATGAGGTCCTGAAAAACAAGGGAAAACGCATACCGAAATTCACAAGGACCTGAGAAACTGATACCTGTACAAGGGACAGGAAATGGAATTTGTGATCCACCTGCTCTAGTCTCAAATAAAGTTATTAAGTCAGAACTTTCGGTGAAAAGTGTCTTCAACTTGCATCAAACCCTGAAATCTCTCCCCTCCAGGATTCTATAAACTCTCCTAGAGAAATTCCCACGATGGAGAAATTCATATCTTGTCAGGGGGGGACAGGACTGGTTTTGCTATGAAGGCCAGGTGTCATCCAGTGTACTTCTTTGTAAAAGTAAAGGTAAAGGTTCCCTTGCTCGAAAGCCAGTCGAGTCCGACTCTTGGGTTGGGGTGTTCATCTCCGTTTCCAAGCCGAAGAGCCAGCGCTGTCCGAAGACGTTTCCGCGGTCATGTGGCCGGCATGACTAAACACCAAGGCGCACGGAACGCTGTTCCCTTCCCACCAAAGTGGTACCTATTTATCTACTTGCAATTCCTTGCTTTCGAACTGCTAGGTTGGCAGGAGCTGGAACTAGAGACGGGAGCTCACCCCGTCATGCGGCACACTCGGGTCTTGAACTGCTGAACTACTGACCTTCCACAGCCTGCAGTTCAGCGTCTTAACCACTTGAGCCACCGCAGCATTCTTTGACAGACTGACAAACTAGGAATCATGGGAGGACGGAACAATCCGAACCCCTCCAGATTTCTCCAGCTTCTCAGGAACCTGAGCAGACACACACACCCCTTCAAACACCAACAAGTAGGCTGTGGGGAGGGGTCTTGTAGCAGTCGGAGTGACTGCGCTGCAGGCCATTCTGAGGGGGGCCTCTGTGAAATTGGTTTCCATTTTGGCAGGGTTAGATGGTTGGTGACCAGCTAGTGACATTTCCCTGTAATCCCTCCCTGGAGAAAGGAGCCCTTCAGCCGAAGCTGAAACACAAAACAGTCTGTCCCTATTCGACGGCTGAACTTGACATTAGTTTATTTTGTGTTTGCCTGTGTGCGTGTGGTGGTGGTGGGGTAGGAGAATCTGTCCGAACCACCAAGCCCAGTTAGGGATGAGTTCAACCCACAGAGCTCACCACAGGTGTTGGGAACCTTTGAGAACTCTCAGAGGACAGAGGGGCCAAGTCCAAGGACTGTGTCCCAGCAGCCTGTGGAACTCTGTCTGGGGTTCTGGTCACGCCTGGTCTCAGAGCTTCCCCTGCCTGTGCGGTGCCCCTAAGAGAAGAGCAGGAGCAGAAGGCCCAGCGGGCTCCCTCTGGGGGGAACCCAAGAGACCACTCAAAGGCCATGGGGGGCAGCTCACAGGCTTCCCTCCGGGCAGAACCCCACACCAGCTGGCCCTGTGGTTCGGGGGCAGGACTGCTGTTGATACACTGCTGAGGCTGCAGCTTGGAGCAGAAGACGGTTGTGTAGCTTTCCTGGTGCATTCTTCCTCCTCGTAATGCAAATAAAAGAGAGTGGCTGGGTTACAAGGGCTTTCCTTCCCCGTTCCAGTGTTCCTCTGCAGCTGCATTTTGTAACAATAAAATACGTCCTTTCAGACAAGAACCAAAGAAGTACACGCGACAAGGCCCAACTGGCGCCTCTTCTGAGTTCTGCCCTGAGGGAGCTGGGGAGGAGGTGTCTGCAGCGGAGTGGGCGCAGGCCTCCAGCCCGAGTGGTCGTCCAGCTCTCCAAGGAGACGGTCTCCCATGGGAGCCACCAAGGCTGCCTTCACTCTGGGGTGGACCCCTCTTTCTCAGCCCCATAGCTGGGAAGAGCTCCCCAGGGAGAAAGACCTGCCTCACCCCCCAGACCACCAGCCACTCTGCTGGAGCCATATTGCCCACTCCACTTGGGGCCGTTTCAGAAGCAGAGAACCACCTGACCCCTCAGGGAGTCACAGGTCCGGCCCAGAGACCAAACATTTCTCCTTTACGTCTCGACCCTGGGAAGAGTCCTGGTCCACTTTGCCTGACTTTTAATCCTGTCCATTATTGCAAGCTGGGATCTGAACCCGGGTCTCCATGCTCATAATTCCAGCACTCTGAAACCTCCACAAAACTGGCTCTGGGGCCCCGCAGCTCCCACCCAGAGAACTGCTGTGTTACCAACTGCTGTGTTACCAGGCGGAAACAGCCCGGAAAGGCAGTTTAGATCGGGAAGTCATAAGGGGAGTCTGGGAGAGGATTACGTACTGTAAAGGAACTTGACTGAGGCCCAGGTTTCTTAAGTCAGGAAAAAGTACAGACAGCTGACTGAAAGGAGAAGAGATTTACAAGCTCAGACTTAAGACTGTGTTACCTCCAAATTGATAAATATTGCCTCCATGTCTTGCGGAGTGAGTACCAGCCTCAATGGGTTCATATAATTCTGCAATAAAGAAATGGAGACATATGAGGAGCACAACTGGCCTGTTCAAACCCCAAGGCTTGCTTAACAACATCTTCGTAGACCGCTGAAGCGCAGGCTCTGGGGTGAGAGGGAGGGTGTGGTATAGCCTCCCTGGGGCTGTACCACTTCCTCCATGCATGTAAGAAAACCAGCACAGGAGCCAAAATGAATGTCCTCCAAATTCTCCACCATAAAGTCTATTTTTGCAGTGTGTATTTGATGTCGAATGCACTCTGAATGTGTACATGGTGCATACATGGTGCTTGACAGAGCCACATATGAAAAAAAAAAAGCAACCAGTTCTCTACCCCAAAGACCTTTACGTGCACTTGGGAAGTGGGGAGAGATGACACGACGCAGGAAGGCAGAGGGCATGAATGCAAGTAAATTCAAGGGTGGTGAGAGGGGTTCAGGGCAGGAGACATGAGGGGCACAGAGTGGGAGGTGCCAATACTCAGGACATCTAGCAGAGGGGGGAGAGAGAGAGAGTGCGCCCAGGGGAAGAGGCCACCAACTGCTCCCTCTCTCCTCTTTCCTGGCGGCGAAGTGGCAAAGCCAGGGGCAGGGAGGTGGTCAGCACCAATGGCCCCTGGGGATCAGGGTTCCGTTCATGCGCACAGAGAGGACTGACGGGCTTTGGCTGGAGGGCTTTGTGGGAATGAGGGGTCTTGGGGAGAGATCTGAAGACAAGCAGAGCGGGGACCCAGCAGGAGGGAGTTCCAGGCACAGAGGGCAGTGAGGGAAAATAGGTGGCTCTTGTTTACAGGATGAGTGTTTTCCCTTTAGGGCGCTCCCCACACCAAAAATTGCCAGCACTGAGTTGGCATCGGATGTCGAGGAGCATTTGGCTATCTGGCTGGTGTACCAACCACCTAACACACCAGCAGATACCCTACTTGGCCTGCTGGATTCTGTATCGGGCTGGGCCTTGGAGTACTCCAGGCTGTTAGTCCTGGGAGATTTCAACGTCCATGTCGATGATGTGACACCCTCTCAGGCCAGGGACCTGGTGACGTCCATGGAGGCACTGGGACTCTCCCAATTTGTATTGACAAGCAGGCCACACACGCTGGATTTGATTTTGGGGATGGGGGTAAATGTGGATCTGGAAACTGCAGAGACAGTGCCATGGTCAAAAAAGCAAGAATATATAAAAAAAAATGGTATATATGCCCCAAGATGATTTAGGATGGGGACTACCACATTTACAGGCTTACTATGGCGCATTCCAGTTGAAGGCATTAATGGAGATGGAATGGAGGACGGAGGATAAATGGGTAAGATTTGAATCTGCAATTAATAAGGGGGTAGGCCGCCATGGAATCTACACTAGAGATTTACGAAAGGAGATAGGAAAAGCAATGGGGCCAAGGAAATCAGCTTTGATGGTTTGGAAGAGGTGCAGGGCGACTCTGTTGCCTCAAACATCAAAGTGGACCCCACTTAAATATATCTGGGAGAAGGAGATGAACCCGAAATTTTGGGAAGTCCTTAAGGAGGAAGGTACAACTAGAGTCAAGGATATGTATAACCCTCAAGGGACTCTCCTACCACTTCAGGAGCTGAATCAAAAAATAGGGGAAAGTTACTGGCTAAATTTAAGGGGATTATCACATTTAATTAAACAAGATCAGTATATAGAAGCTATAAAAAGGGAAGATAATAATTTAGAACAGGTATTATATGTGGACGAAATAAGGAAAGGAGTAGCAGGGAAAATTTACCTTGAATTGGTGAAAGATAAGGAGTTTATATTAAGAACCTTAAAAAATAAATGGGATAAAGAAAAACACATAACTTCTGACGACGTTAATATGTTAATGGTGAATCTGAAGAAAATTAAATTAGAAAAGTATAGAGAGCTTGAAAGAAAGATAATTTTGAAATGGTATAAGAGATTTCTGGGGAAAGGTACGGGGAAAGATAGTAGGGTTGTGTAAGGTGGATTTTAAAATAGATGGAGATTTATTATTTATGGGCGTACTGGGAAACTATAACATCGAGAGACGGAATCAGGATATTTTTAAAGCAATGTTATTGGCCGTGCATGCTGTGATTGCATATGGTTGGAAGGAGAACTTGAAGTTGTCTTTAGATAGATGGAACGACTATTTATACGAATATATTCAGTCAGATATATTGGAAAGTATTAAACAAGATAAGGCATGGGATGGAAAGATGAAGGAGATAAAAAAGAAATGGGCTGTATATTTTCAATGGGTAAATAATGGAGAAGCCAATTCCGTTATACTTGAAAAAATGAAAAAAATGTGCTCATGGTTAAAAAATTAATTTGAAGTTATGTGATGGCCACCTTGTGGGGGGAGGGATATAAAAAGGGGGGAAAATAAGAGAACTGGGACTGGATTGTAATGTAATAATAATTTACGATGCAAATAAAAAAAATTAAAAAAAAACAGTGCCGTGGTCAGATCACTTTGCCCTGAAGGTCCGGCTGAGCATGCCGAACCCTCCCTGTTTAGGCAGCAAGCAAATTTATGCTCGCCCGCAGAGCCAAATGGACCCTAACTGGCTTCAGGATCCAATGCCCCCTGGTGGTTCATGTGCTGGTGGAGGATTGGCATTGGCGACTCTCCAAAGCCATCCACGAGATCACCCCTGGCGCCCTGGCCGCTGCCCTCGGGCCAGACTAGCTCCTTGGTATACCCCAGAGCTACAGAGGATGAAACGAAAGCTGAGACGGCCACAGAGAGTGTGGCGGGGTACTTGTGATGAAGCGGCAAAAACATTCCATAGGATGTTTATGAAAGCCTATGAGATGGCAGTGAAGACAACCACAAAAAAGATTTCTATGTGGCCTCCATTGCACCTGCGAACTCTCGCCCAGCCCAACTGTTTAGGACTAGTCGGTCACTGACTACATTGCTGCAAGGCAAACAAAACAGTGGGGAATCGGCTACTGGCTTTAAGGCATTAGCCAGCTATTTCGCAGACAAAGTCATGTCGCTTTACCAGGACCTCCCAACCACAATTGATACAGTAAAAGAACTGGAAGCCCCTTGCCCGTCTCCAGGTCTGCTTTTGGAGCATTTCAGCCAACTCTCCCGGGAGGAGGTCGACAGGATCCTGGCAGCTCTGAGGCCGACCACTTGCCTCCTTGACCTGTGCCCATCCTGGCTGGTCAAGGCCAGCAGAGATGGTGTCCAGGCCCCACCAGAAGAGATCATCAATTCATCCCTTTGTCAGGAACTTTCCCAGCAGAACTGAAGGAGGCTGTGGTATGCCCACTCTTTAAAAAAACCATCACTGGGCTCTGCAGTCCCAGTGACCCATGCAATGGTCACTTCCGGGTTAGATTACTGTAACTTGCTTTACATGGGCTTACCCTTGAATCTGATCTGGAGACTCCAGCTGGTGCAAAATGCAGTGGGGCGTCTGCTGACTGCGACATGTGTGCGGGCGTGCATTCAGCTGGTGCTACGCCAACTGCACTGGCTACCAACTGAGTCATCCTTTGCAAGGTGATGGTATTAGCCTCTAAAGCGCTATGTGGCCTGGGACCAACATATCTAAGGGACTGTCTTCTCCCCATATGTCCCTCGGAGAGCCTTGCATTTTGCTGATCAACATCTGCTGGTCGTCCTCGGTCCAAAGGATGTCCGCTTAGCCTCAGCCAGGGCCTTTCCTGCCCTGGCCCCTGTCTGGTGGAACATGCTCCCACTTGAGATCAGGGTCTCTTACAAGACTTATTATAGCTCTGCAGGGCCTGTAAAGTGGAGCTGTTCCACCAGGCCTTTGGCGGAGGCGGCGAACGCCCAACCATCTGGCCTCCCTTGCTGAACCCTGTCCGATTATATATGCCCATGTAAAGAGCTGTTACTATCGTTTCTGTTGTGACTCTTTGTTCTGTCATTTATTTAGCACTGACGGAACCTTATAAATTACTGTATCATTGTGCCATATTTTAAATGGTTTTAAGTAATTTGCTGTGATGATTTGTTTTCATGGTTCTGTAAGTTCTCTTGCTGTCACCGGACCTGAGCCCGCTTGCAGGGAGGGTGGGATATAAATCCCACAAATGAAATAAAATAAAATAATTTTGTTAAAAAACAACCCTGTAAAGGAGGAGGGATTCCACACTGCATGCTCTAGTTCCCCCTCCGCCCTCCTCTTTCTGTTGCCGCCACCTCCTCCTGCACTGCTGGTTTGCTAAGGCACTCCAAAATGGCACCCAGGCTCCAGTGGCTCCATCTTGGAGGTGTCTGCATATGCACAGAGACTGCCGTTCCCTGGAGGGAGGAATCCGTCCTTTTTTTTTCCAATAAAATGCAATTTCCCCCCCCCTGCAAAACCCTGTGTTTGCAAGCCCCTGGCTGGCTCCGTTTTGGCTAAATTACAGACCCACAGTTAGATGCAGCGATATTGTCCCAAGATAAATGTCCAGTGAATGGGAAATCTCTCCCTCCCTGTCATCTCAGATCTTCGCTGGTCTTTTTGTACAGGAGATGAAAAGCAAATCATAACTTGAGCTCCGGTTCCTCTTACTGTTTGTGTTTCTACTCCCTGCAGTTTTTCTGTCCTTGGCCCTGTGCCATTATGCTGCTGAAGTCTTCATCTTTTTTCTTTCAAACTGAGAACCCCCACCATAATTCATCAAAACCAATTAAAAGCCATGAATGCGTACAGCAAAGTGTTCTTTTTAATCCAATTAGTTTCAGTGACAAGACGGGGCTGGCGAGAGACAGAGATAAATAGCTTCTCTTTCCTATCATCTGAAGGCCTCAAACAGCTATAAGAAAAAGGCGGAAATTGGTCTTATCGGGGAGACGTCACCTTTGTGCCACGCAGGAAGAATGATGAGCCTTTTAAAAACTGCTGGTGGGTAAGGGAGGGATAGCAGAAGGGGCAGCAACGTGGAAAGGAGCAACTTTGACATTGCGCATTGGGGGGTGTCAGAGTGTGCCTTGGAAGACAAAGTACGATAGAAGTCTTCCTTTCCTTTCCAAAACCATTGGGTTTTTTTTTTAAATCTTCCATAAGCACTTCCAACTCTGTGAGAATTAGCAGCTTGCCGGCTTTTACCATGCAATGAAGACCTTGTTTATTCTCCAGCTTTTCTTCCAAGGAATTTAAGGTTGCCCAGTCTACACAAGGACATCACCAGATGGGCAACACAGAAATCAGATTGACTATATAATTTGCAGTCAAAGATGGAGAAGCTCTATCCAGTCGGTAAAAACAAGACCTGGAGCTGTATTCCAAATGGTGAGACCTCATTTGGAATACTGTGTGCATTTCTGGTCACCACACCTTAAGAAGGATATTATAGCTTTGGAAAAAGTGCAGAAAAGGACAACTCAAATGATAAAAGGGTTGGAACACTTTCCCTATGAGGAAAGGTTAAAGCGCTTAGGGCTCTTTAGCTTGGAGAAAAGACGACTGAGGGGTGACATGATTGAGGTTTACAAGATTATGCATGGGAAAGAACAGGTAGAGAAAGAGGTACTTTTCTCCCTTTCTCACAATACAAGAACTCGTGGGCTGAGCGGTCAGGTTAGAACGGATAAAAGGAAGTACTTCTTCACCCAAAGAGTGATTAACACATGGAACTCACTGCCACAGGAGGTGGTGGCAGCTACAAGCATGGACGGCTTCAAAAGGGAATTAGATAGGCATATGGAGCAGAGGTCCATCAGTGGCTATTAGCCACAAGGTATAGATAGGGGCTCTGGGGCAAGTGATGCTCTGTCTTCTTGGTGCTTGGGGGGGTCAACAGTGGGAGGGCTTCTAATGTCCTGGCCCCATTGGTGGACCTCCTGATGGCACCTGGTATTTTTGGCCACTGTGTGACACAGAGTGTTGGACTGGATGGGCCTTTGGCCTGATCCAACATTGGCATCTCTTATGTTCTTAAAACAGGCTATTTTTATTTTTGAATTTGAGAACCACAGATTCCATTTGAGACATGAGCTGTGCCTAGATTATTGTGGAAATCAGGGTGAGTGTAAAATGTTACTATATGATATGGCTTTCACATAGATGCACTGAAATTTATGCATTTTGAATCTCTCTTTGGTTTCACTGTTATATTGTTATATTTAGTTCCACTTTTCAACTGTACAACTGAGGAAGTATGCTTTGAAACGTCTGGTATACCTGGGAAGGACGTTTTTGGCTGCAGACGTATCTTTGGGACATCCTCTGCCTTTTTTGTGGACTTTGAGGTCTTTAGGACAATATTGTATTGTTGGATTCATTCTTCACTACTGAATTGTTATACCAAATATTGTCTTCTATTCTTTGAATTGTTACTAGTGTTTTGGAACTGTGACCACTAATTCTACTCTATCAATTGTTTTACGGTGATTATGTTGCAATAGACTATTGTCTAATGGTAACTTGTGAAATTCGTGAATGCTTTGATGGACTACCCTTGTGTTTTTCATCTCTGTACATTTCATACGCTTGGGGTCCCTATTGTTTGGAGTATCCAGGAGGTGGCTGACGGCCCAGAGGCCCAAAGGTGTGTATCATAGGCATCTGTTGCAAACAGACCTACAGAAAAAAAGGTGGCCTAGTCAGTTTTGATGACTGTTTCTTTCTACTTGTGTCTTCTTGTGGCCTGGGTGTGAGAGGAGGGCTTGGTACTCTCACTGTGTGCATGAAGGGAAAGCAGTGGATTAGTGCACCACTGCCTGTGACTGCCAGCTCCTTCGGGACAGGGGCCCATCTTTTTTGCTAACATTCACTGACTGCGCTGCACAGACAGCAAAGCCGCAGCACAGTGGTTGACTCAAGAAGAGGCCGCACACCCGCCGCACACGCACCTTTTCTATGTCTTCAAGCGTCTTGTAGTACTTGGCCTCCGTTTCCTGGATTTCTAACAAACAGCAGTTCCTTTTGTCATCTTCCGTCATGCCCATTTTCTAGAAGAAAGGGAAACAACTGGCGCCTTGAGGCATCAAATTGGCATGTTTGCAATGGACTAGCATTTGAAAGAGGCAATACTGCTTTTCAAAGGTAACTCCGGGCTGGGAAATTCCTGGATATTTGGGGGTGGAGCCACGGGAGGGCAAGGACTGGGGAGGGGCGTCAGCAGTCTGCCCTCCCCAGGTGCCATTTTCTCCAGGGCAACTGACCTGATTGGAGATCAGTTGTCATTTCAGGAGTTCTCCAGGCCCCACCTGAAGGCTGGCAACTCTACGCCCTAGACTGCATGGAAAGATGCCCCTCCACACCCATACAGTAAGTCCCTTAGAAGGCTCTGTGCTGATGTGAGGTTGAACAGACACAGGCGGGGCTAGCGGGCAAGATCCCATCCTCCCCTCCACTTGTGCTTCCTGAACACAATGATGCCACATGCAGAATGGGCATAACTCAATCAGAGGGTCAGAACCTTGGATTTAAACCTGGGGAACCCACAGTCTAACACCCGCTTGACAACGTCAAAGGCAGATGCCTCAACCGAGATAACTAAGAAGTCAACGTTGATGGGACCAGAGGAAGCTGTGTGTTAAACCTGGGCCTGCCACCCAATTCATATGAAGCAAGAGACCCCACCCCAACCCCAACCAGAAGCAACTCCCTTTGGGAGAGAGCAATTTCTGGACAACAAATGTACCCCCCACACACACACTTCATATCGACTCTGCAAAACCCCTATTGCCAAAGGCTAATTTCGCAGTCTTAATCTATGTCAAGGGGCAACCGTGAGTGTACATCACACAAGAACTGGAAAATACTGTTGACTGAGGAGCAGATCGAGCTGTGATGAAAACCCTTTATTTACAGGGTCCATTGACACAGGGGAACCAAGACAGAAATGGCACCATCCTGAGGATTGCTCAGCTTCCGGGTTAAATGATTTTATTTTATAACAACAAACATAGACAAAACACAACCAAAACATCAACATACACAAACATAGCAATACCAACACAAAATGGGAGAGTCTCTCCACCTTAAAATAAAACTGTTTTATCAACCATACATCACTCATTATGAAACTTATTTCTACCCCTAATGTTGTTAAAACATAACTTTGCACGTTTTATCGTAAATATTCTTATTGTCGATTTCAGTTATATTTATGTTCTAGCAGTTGTGACTACATGTAAAATAAGAGTCTTGTTTTTTTATAATTTTCCTGAAGTATGTTCAATAAGAAAAGCTCTGGTACAAAAGGTATATGATTTTTAGTATTTTTTGCAATATTTCATGTATCCAAACCTAGGTTCTCTTTAAGCTGCGCCAAGCTGCGCTGGCGCACCAATTTCCCCGGCCAGCGCAGCAATTGTTACCACAGCGCAGGGGCGAGAGGTTCCCTTCCCAATGGCCATGCAGCACAGATCCATTTGCTCAGGCAGCACAGAAAAACAGCAGTATGCTTTGTGCTTCCTAATCTGGGCTGACCCCGCCTCCCCTCAGCTGCAGTTTGCTTGCCCTGTGAAAGTGGGCGCTGCTATCCTCCCTGGCAGTCCTCTGCCTCATGCTCCTGGAGATACCCTGACCCAGAAGGAGGACTGCTCTGTTGCCCAGCTTCTGCCCTTCCTGAGGTAAGCTGCCTGGTTGTTTGTTTTGTCTTGGGGTGGGGAGCCGGGCTCAGCAGCGTGCTAGAGGCAATCTGGTGGCTTCTGGTGCTTTGCAAAGTGACTCTGTGCACTTAAGCCTGCAAAGTTAGTTGAAGAAGGTGGTGGTGGGGAGCTGGGCTCAGCACCCTGCTAAAGGCAATCTGGTGGCTTCTGCTGCTTTGCGAAGTGACTCTCTGTGCCCTTAAGCCTGCAAAGTTAGTTAGAAAAGGTGTGTGGGGGGGGAGCCGGGCTCAGCAGCCTGCTAGAGGCGATCTGGTGGCTTCTGGTTCTTTGCAAAGTGACTCTCTGTGCCCTTAAGCCTGGGAGGTTAAGTAATACAAATATGTTTCATATAAATATAAATAAGTTTAATATAAATATATGGCTTGTAATACAAATGATAATAGTTTATATGTTGTTTGTATGTTTGTACACTTTAATAATTTTTTTAATGTCGGCCCGCTCACAGTTTTAACGCTAGGACCACTTTTGGCTCACAGGGTAAAATTTCTGCTCACGAGACTGCACCCCTTAGAGGGAACATTGATCCAAACCCAATTATCGCAAGTCCACCACATATGAAACAAGGGACCAACATTTTTTTTGATATTTCCAACAATCATTTGAAATATTAGGATAACATTTAGATAGCTTATCTGGCGTAATATACCATCTATAAAACATTTTATAAACATTTTCTTTATAGGAGATTGCTTTAGTAATTTTTATATTCGTTTTCCATATCTAAGACCATTGGTCTAAATCAATATTATGCCCCAAATTTTATGCCCATTTAACCATAGTTTACTACTTCGTCTTGTGTTTTAATTTCTAACATTATGGCATACAATTTCTTAATAACCTTGTCATCTGTATACATCATTATTTTATCTATTTCCATTGGCTTTTCATTAAAAAAACATTTGTTTATCTTTAACGTATCTAGATTCTAATTTTGCTCTTTCCCACCAACTCAAATCTATATCTTGTTTTTTTAAGGTTCTCTATTGTCTTTAGTTGATTTTTATTATCCAGTGGGTCTTCATATCTATAGAGTAAATTTTTAAAAAATAAATTTGGATTTGTAAAAGCTTAGAGTGGTAAGACCCATTTTGGTATCTTAGTATAGAAAAGTCTTTTCGTTTCTTCCCAAACTTTCAATAGTGATCTTCTGAGAATATGTTATTTGAAATATTTGTGTATTTTGTCTCTATCATACCACGCGAATGCGTGCCAGTCCAGTAATAAATCATGTCCTTCTAGTTATAATAGTCTTGTATTTTCCAAAGTAATTCATTCTTTTACCCACGTCAGTGCAGCTGCTTTATAGTATAAGAGCCAATCTGATAAGGAAAATCCTGCTCTTTCTTTTGCATCTTGAAGAACTTTTAGCTTGATTCTTGGCTTCTTGTTTTGCCATATAAATGGTGACATCAATTTATCAAGGTCTTTAAAATATTTTTGATTTTGGATAATTGGAATTGTTTGAAATAAGAAGATCAACCTTGGTAAGATATTCATTTTTATAGTAGCTATTCTTCCCATTAGGGATATTTGCAGATCTTTCCATTTCTCCAAATCCTTTTTAACTTCCATTAATAGTTTTGTATAGTTGAGCTGCGGTGGCTCAAGTGGTTAAGATGCTGAACTGCAGGCTGTGGAAGGTCGGTAGTTCAGCAGTTCGAGACTCGAGTTGCTGCATGATGGAGTGAGCTCCCGTCTCTAGTTCCAGCTCCTGCCAACCTAGCAGTTCGAAAGCAAGAAATTGCAAGTAGATAAATAGGTACTACTTCAGTGGGAAGGTAACAGCGTTCTGTGCACCTTGGTGTTTAGTCATGCTGGCCACATGACCACGGAAACGTCTTTGGACAGCGCTGGCTCTTCGGCTTTGAAACAGATGAGCACAGCAATCCTAGAGTCAGATTCGACTGGCTTTCAAGCAAGGGAACCTTTACCTTTTATAGTTATCCTGTAATAAAGAGCTACATCTGTTTAAGTTTATTCCTAAATATTTGACCTTCTTCTGAACTTCAATACATGAAATTTCTGGCAATTTATTAATTTGTTATTTTGTCATATTCTTCGTTAATATCTTTGTTTTATTAAAATTAATTTTCAATCCAGTGACTTGACCGTAGTCTTGCAACGTTTTTTAAAAGCTGGATCACCAAGTCTATTGGATTTTCTAAGATAAAAACCAAGTAATCCGCAAAGGCTTGTAATTTATAGTCTTCTCCTCTCATTTTCAAACCTTTAATCTGTGCGTCCTCCCTAATCATATTATTCAGTGTTTCAAGCACAAAAATAAAAAGTAATGGGGAAAGTGGACACCCATGTCTAGTTCCCTTTTGTTATCTCAATATTTTGTGATAGATCTCCATTAACCAATACTTTAGCTTGTTGTTTGGTATAGATTGCTCTAACCATCATATATAACTCCTCTCCACATTGCCAAGCTAATAACTGTTCTAATGTAAAGTTCCAACTGACATTGTCAAAGGCTTTTTCAGCATCTAAGAAAACCAAGGCCATCTGTCTCTCTGAGTGGGCTTCAAAATATTCAATTACATTCAACACAGTTCTTACATTATTTCTGAGTTGCCTTTTTGGTAGGAAGCCTGCTTGGTCTTGATGTATTATTTGTGTCAAAACTTATTTTAGTCTTGTTGCCAGAATAGAAGCATAAATTTTATAATCCACATTTAATAGTGAAATTGGTCTATAATTTTTAATTTCTTTCTCATCTGTGTTTTGTTTATGTATTAGAGTAATTAAGGCTTCATTCCAAGTCTCTGGAATTTTATTTTCCACTATAATGTTTTGTATTACATGATTTAAAGGCATTGTTAACTCATCTTCAAAAATCTGATAAAATTTGTCCGGAAAGTCATCCGGACCTGGTGCCTTTCCTTTATTCTGTTTTTTTATGCTTCCATCAATTCAGAAACAGTAATTGGATCATTTCGAATTTTCTTTTGTTCTTCTGTAAATTTTTATGGTCTTGCTTTTTTGAGAAATTCTTTAATGTCTTCTTGTGTAGCTTCTCTTTTTTGATATAACTTCTCATAAAAAGTTTCAATAATTTTTTTCAAATCTCTTGGCATGTTTTTTTCTTCTAATTTTTCATCCCTCAGTATCTTTATATGTCTTTTTCTCTTTCCTTCCGTAGTTTATAGGCTAACCATCTGGTTGGTTTATTTGCATTCTCAAAAAAGTTTTGTTTTGCATAGGTAATTTTTTTTTGCTATTTCTTGTGATAATAGGCAGTTCATTTGATGTTGTGACATCTTTATATTGATTCTTGCTTGTTCTGCTGTAGAGTCTTGCTTCATCTTGTCTTCTTTTTTAAGTTGTTGTTCTATCTTTATATATTTCTGTTTCTTTTGCTTTCTGATATAAACATCTTCTCTAATCATCCAGCCTCTTGCATAGGCCTTAAAGCAGGGGTGTCAAACATGTGGCTTGGGGGCCGGATGAGGCTCCCGGAGGGCTTCCATCAGGCCCGCAGTGGAACTGGCCATCTCCTCCTTCCAGTTCTGCTGCTGCTGCATCCTAGCTTGCTTCGCCAGACTCTCTTAATCACTCAGCCATTTCATGTTTTAACCTGGGTCCTAGACTCAGAACTCTGAGCATGAGATTTCTGTGGTGAATGTCAATAAATCAAAAGTAGTTTTGCAGCTTACAGAGCTAATGTTTTAAGCATGTTTTTATTTTAAGTAAAAATAGCTCACAGTTTTTTAGCCTCCGACTCACACATTTTTGTCTTAGCTCAGGAAGGACGGCTCCAGAGCAAACTAATTTATGCAGGAGCCAAATCACTCACTCACAATTTTAATGCCAGTCGCTCAGAAAGTAGAATTTTTGCTCACAAGACTCCACGGCTTAGAGGGAGCACTGATCATCACTACCTGGCATTACATTTTATGACACACATATCCTGGCCCAACAAGGTCTCATTTATGTCGTATCTGGCCCTCATAACAAATTAATTCGACACCCCTGCCTTAAAGGCATCCCATACCACTCGAATAGAAATGTCTGTTTGGATATTTTGTTTAAAAAACAGTTGAAATTCGTTTTTAGAATCTGCTACAGTTTTTTTTTCATTTTTCAAAAGAAAAGTATTCAAAGTCTATCTTGTCTTCTTTGGTGAATCTTGTAGTGTCAAAAGTAAAGGATTATGATCTGCAAGCGTTGCT
>NW_015163101.1:545711-548903 GCF_001447785.1 Gekko japonicus | reverse complement strand
TGACTTGTGTCTTGCAGAATAGTACATAAAATCCTTCTTCTTGAAGTTTCTAGTTCTCCAGATGTCCACCAATGTGTATTCTTCTGAAAATTGTAAAAAAAAAATAATTGGGGAAGTTCATTGCCTTGTTTCTGTTCTCCAGTTTCTGTTTTTCTGTCTAAAAGTCTGTCAAATACTGCATTGTAGTCTCCGATCAGACAGATTTCTTGTTTTGATACAAGGTCATGCAAGAGTTGGTTAAATTTTTCATGATGTTGGTTAGGTGCATATATGTTGACAATCAAGGTTGTTTTAGTTTGTCTTTGAATTTGAACCATCAGAATTCTGCCATCTTCAATTGGTAGCCAACACCTGGAAGGCAACTGAGGTGGTCAAATACTTTGGGTTCAGCAGTTGACCGACTGAGAGCTTTCACTCTCATGTGACTCTCATGTGACATTCACACACACACCTGCATGACACTCAATAACATATCGCTCACCCCAACACTCAGGGCTGATGAATGTATTACTGTTTGGAGAGGTACCCAAGTGGAAACATGAAGTGTGAATAAGAAGTGGGGAGAAGTCTGTGTCTACAAATGTGCTTCCTGCACACACACACACATAAAACAGACACATTTAGAAGCTGTGTGGCAAATCTGGGGTTGCCTCTATGCCATGTGTGAAAAGACCCAGGAAGCAAACTCCTTTTCAGTGGCAGCCAGCTACTTACCTGCAAGTATCTGATCTGAAGCATGTAGAGACAAACAAGCAAAACCAAAAATCGTTAAATACTTTGCATCCCACATTTCCTGCTTGTTTAGTCTCTCTCTCTTTTTTAAATGCATTTCATAGACAAAGAAGAAGAGTTGGTTTTTATACCCTGCTTTTCACTACCTGAAGGAGTCTCAGACTTCCACTCCCCACGGCAGACACCCTGAGAGAACTGTGATTGGCCCAAGGTCACCCAGCTGGCTGCATGTGGAGGAGGAGTGGGGAATCCAGCCTAGTCCTCCAGATTAGAGTCTGCCACTCTTAACCATGACACTACGCTGGCTCTCTAAGTGCACGGGGTTTCCATAAGATGAAAGTAAGCCCTCCATCCTTTGGAGAAAGAACACTTCCCCTGCCCCACATCCTAACACTGACAGGTTAGGTACACCCCCTGCCTGATTCTATGTGTATTCTTATTGTTGGGCAGACACTAAACTGGTTCCTTCTGCAGGAGTTGCCGAGTCAAATGGCACCCAACCAGCAGCAGACATGGCTGGGTCTACACTGCAGGTCTGAATGTTCCTACATGCAAAAGCTCCCTGAAGCTCCAGCCCAGCCTTGCCATGTTTGGTTTCTTTCGTATAGGGCAGGGTGTCATTTCCACTTCCTATCCAGCCCCTTGACAATCTCAAGAGGCCACCCCCCCTCCCCCCAGGACTTTGCCTGCCTCACTTAGCTGCATGGGCCCATCTGGTCCATATCCTTGGCTGGTCGGAGTGGGCATTACCCTGGAGACTAATAGGTGGACACACGGTTTTATCTCTGGCTGGAGCCTTATCTGTAAATGCAAATTAAATTTTATTGTGGTAAACTTATTTTGTTAGTGAACTTGAAACTGATTATGTTCTCGCATCTCTTCTGGAGGCCGTAAAGACTGAGGCCACGTTCAGACATGCCATTTGGTGCAGAGGGGAAGCGAATCTATTTCCCCCAGTCAAAACTGACATGGCATTGCACGATCACACACATCCCTTGTAGCTGCGGGCTCAGCTTCGATCAGAAGTGGGCTTATTTGCCTTTTGTTCCCCATGTTCATAAATGAGGAATCGCACCACTGCACTGAGGGTTCCCCATGGAGTGTGTGGCTATGTGCATGCTGCTATGCAAAGGAAAAAACCCAGCACCAATTAGGGATGGAATGAGCAGACCATCCCGATGGCATGAGAGCGTGCTTGAGCGACCAGACAGGGGAAAGTCCGTCTGTAGCCCTTCGGCGAGCTTTAGGACTGGACTTTCCCCGGTGTCTTTTAACTCCGCTTCCGTGGCAGGGCAGCACGGGGTGCCGATGGCTGCGGGACTTTTCCCAGATGTTGCTGTCTGATTGTGCCCTATAGATCCATCAGGCATTCGCAGCTGAGTCGGAATCTAGCAGCACATCTGACTGCGGCCTGATTGAATAAGTTATGCGGTGGGATTCAGTTGGTTCAGGGCTTTTCTCACCCATGCCCAGACCCTCCACCTCTCCCTGCTTAAAAATGCACACTCGCTTGAGCTGCTGCAAAAGGTTCTGTTTGGACTCAAGGGGGACCCAAGCTCTGCTGAGCCACATCTCAGGCCCACGGACCAGCACTTCGCTGCGCTTAGCTGGAGGGAGTTGATGGACCCATGTGTCCACTTAGCCGGCGTTCTCTCTGAGTTAGGCATCCTGCCAGCTGATGTTCACAGCCCAGAGACAGTAATTAGAACCTACAGGAATTGGGGGAGTTGCAATGACTTCAGACAGGCAGCAGGGAGAAAAGATGAGCCAGGGAAGTTCATGCTCGGGTGAAGGCCTCCCATCCTAAATTTGACATCATTAAGGAGAAGCAGCTTGTCTAGCTAGAAGGGGGAAAGGAGAGACCGGATTTGGCATCGCCCTAAAAGCTCCAAGGCAAATGCTCAAAGTTCAAGGCAGGTGGGCCTGGCGTTGTGTTCACCCCACTGGCGGCCCACTCCTTTCCCTGCCTCATGAGGAGGATGGAGAAGGAGCAGGCTGAAGCGTGGAAACCACGGGGCTCTCCCAGAGCAACGGCAGAGACTGAAGCGCTGCTTCACTGTCTTTGTCTTCCAATGTTACCTGCCTCTAAAGGTATTACATAGTTTCTAAAAAAAAAAATCAAACCAATTTAAAAGGTACCTTCCCAGACTTCAGGCATCTTAGGAAATGGGAAGCAAACTCCTCATGACCCACTTAACACCCAAAGGGTCTGCCCTGCAAACGTCTGTCAACACTAGAATCTAAAAATACTCTCGGAATCAGATGCACAGCTGGCTAATTGAGCAGCCCATCGGGCCCAGTGAGAGGAGGAGGAGGAGGAGGAGTGGGAAGTCGCCGGGGCAACTTGTCACCTGGCAACTATTTTTATGCCTTCTGCACAGACTGACTGCATTCAGCCTCCTTTCTTCCTGCAGTGGGCACACACACACACCCCTCCCCACTGGGGGGGGGGGAGACGGG
>NW_015163101.1:539348-545464 GCF_001447785.1 Gekko japonicus | reverse complement strand
GGTGGGGGGGGGAGGTGAGGAGATTCAGAGGTAGGGTTACCAGGGTTACAATGTGGAGGGGATGTCAGGAGCACCACTCCCTGCTCACACCAGAAGTGACATCCATGCATTACCGGCTCTGGTATTTGGGTAAAACTCTATGGTAAAACATACAGGGGCCCTCACCACGTACTAAGTACCCCCCCTCGCCGCCCCCCTCCCAATTAGATGCTCAAAATCACCTCCCAATTTCCCAGCATGTTTTTTGTCAGGAAAGGGGGAGAGCATGCCACCGTACCCCCCCCCGCTTTCCCTCCCTCTCAGCCACCCCCACTTCCCCCCTCACCATGGGCTGCTGGACCTCCACTTTAATGATATCTTCGTAGATATCGTCGCCTTCATCTTCACACGGGACACAGTCGTAAATGTCTTCCCCCAAGTCATGCTCACTGGAGGGGAACAAAGCACACAAAGCATTCCATGAACATCTTGCACCCCACTGGAGTAAGGGGGAGACTGTCAGAGGATCCCAGGGGCAGGGGAAGGGCACCTGGGGCCACTCCCTCCCTGGCATCTCCTTCTAAAAGACGCCTCAGAGCTCCCTCCAGTCATAGCAGACAATATGGCATCAGAGGGAGCTATGCTCTTATTCGGCATCTGCATCTCAGTGCCCTGCGCAAAGCCAGAAGGGTAAACCCACACAAAAGAAAAGCCCGCTGGCAGTTTGGAAACATCACTTCTCTCCTCTAGGGTGATTCCCAGCATGGTCTTTCCCCCATATCAACTGCATGCCTGATCTCTTCAGGACGGCATCACCCCCTGCTTTGCTGAGCTCTTGGAATACATTTTTCCATCTTGGTGTGCTCTCTCTCTCCGCCTGCTCTCTGATTTATAACATGTTTACGGCTCAGGGCGGTGCACATCGGGACTGTCCCATTTCACTTCCACTATATTTATTGATTTAGGTATCAGTATCCTCTTTTCATGGAGCTGCGGTGGCTCAAGTGGTTAAGATGCTGAACTGCAGGCTGTGGAAGGTCAGCAGTTCAGCAGTTCGAGACCCGGGTGCCGCATGATGGAGTGAGCTCCTGTCTCTAGTTCCAGCTCCTGCCAACCTAGCAGTTCGAAAGCAAGAAATTACAAGTAGATAAATAGGGACCACTTCAGTGGGAAGGTAACAGCGTTCCGTGCGCCTTGGTGTTGAGTCATGCCGGCCACATGACCACGGAAACGTCTTCGGACAGCGCTGGCTCTTCGGCTTTGAAACGGAGATGAGCACCGCAGCCCTAGAGTCGGATTCGACTGGCTTTCCAGCAAGGGAACCTTTACCTTTACCTATCCTCTTTTCTCCCCCATGGGGAACCCAAAGCAGCTCACAACGGTCATTCTCCCCTCCTCTGTTCATATCCTTACAATAACCCTGAAAGGTAGGCCGGCTTGTGAGATACTGACTAGACCAAGGGTGGCCAAACTTGCTTAATGTACGAGCCACATAGAATAAACGTGACCTGTTTTAGAGCCACAAGAAATGAACAAATAACACACACATGTCTTTATTGGAAAATATGCAAATTTCATTTTTGTTACATTAAATGAGATTGCCAAAAACAAGAACAAAAGAGGTAAAACCAGATATTGATAATGATATTTATTTGTCCAATATTTATTTGTTTGCTAATGGTATTTATTTGTCCAATGATGGCTGCGGTCACACGGAGCATTAGCCACGCTACAAAGACGGAAGATAGGCGGATTTTCTGGCCATGATCATACCGCAACATCTGGGAAGCGTAGAGCTCCCATGGAGAACCCGAGGCTTCCCGCCGAAAATGCACCCTAAAAAACTAGTACCTCCAAGGTACTAGTTTCTGAAAACCTCGGGGCAAGGGCAGGCGTCTGATCACGTTTCCGGTGGGTAACACGAGGGAAGGAAGGAAGGAAGGAAGGAAGGAAGGAAGGAAGGAAGGAAGGAAGGAAAGGAAGGTGGAAAGGAAGGTGGAAAGGAAGCAAATAGATGGGGAGAGGAAGGAAGGAGGAAAGAGAGAGACAGAGAGAGAGAAACAAAGAAAGCAAACAGATGGGGAGGGAGTGGGAAGAAGGAAGGAAGAGAGAAAGAAAAAGAGAGAAAGAAGAAACAAAAAAAGCAAATAGATGGGGAGAGAGGGAAGAGGATGGAAGGAAGCGAAAGATGGAAAGAATGAAAGAGGTACAAAGAAAGGAGGAGAAAGAGAGAGAGAAACAGAAACAAAGAAAGCAAATAGATGGGGGCAGGAAGAGAAAGAGAGGGGGTGGCAAAAAGCAAATAAATGGGGAGGGAGGAAAGGGGAGGGAGGGAGAGATGGAATGAAAGAAACTTTAAATGAGTTCTCCAAAAAACACAAACAACCCACACCCAAAGCCAGTCCGCTTGGCTTGGAGAAGGGATTTAAAAAGCCAAATGCCTTTTCCAAGCCGGGCCGGGGGGGGGGCGGCGGCTTTGAGAACACATTTAAAGTTAAAGTTGCTTTCTTTCTCTGTTCCCCACCACCACCTCAAGCCAGGGAGGGGAACACCGGCTGGGGAAGGGAAGACCGATTGGGGAGGCATGCCTTCCTTTCGCTTCCCCAGCCGCCCTGCCGGGAGTCACACAATATGTGTGAAAGAGCCGCATGTGGCTCCCAAGCCGCAGTCTGGCCACCCCTGGACTAGACCAAGGCAGCACATGACTACGGGAGGATTTGAGCCAGGTCTGAACTTTGGGTTATTCTGAAGTCATGGTTTCCGTGAGGTTTTTCCTGACACGCACAATGTAGAAGTGGGCAGCGGAACAGAGAACTCTTTCAAGCTGGCTCGTCCCTGTTGGTTTAACTTTTAAAAGCTCTCCCTAACAGAAGACAAAAGTGGAGCTTCTCTTTGCAAAGGGGGCAGGGAGGCTGTTCTATGCTGACATGCTCTTTATACTCAGCAGGTGCTGGAAAGTCTGCATCTCAAGTTCAAAGGCAGCCTTTTCTACCAGAAGTCATTGGCAAAGACTCACAGACTGCCCGGGGGACAGGATGGCAGGAGAGGCACCACGGGGGGGGAGAGTTAGCAACCAAGAACAACAGAGACTGAATCAGGGAGAAAGCACATCCAGATGCCTGAATATGCTCCGGAGCTTTGCTGGAGGCTGACATATTGTATTGCCTGTATTTGACACCAGAACTATTTGACTTCAATATTTCATAAGTGAAAGTATTTCACGGCTTCCCCGCAGTGACATTCAGTACCTGGCAAATATTTGATGCGTGGTTGTAAGCAGCATTTAGTTATTGGCCACTTGTGAAAGGCGACCTACAACTGCATCATCACAAGAACGAGATTGTGGCACCTTAAAGTCTTGCTGTGGCAGGTGCACTCGTGGACTGAGAGGTCAAGGCACCTTCCCTGAAATTTGGAGTTGGTGGCTCAGACCAGGCTCTCGTGGACTGAAAGCCACCACCAGTTGCATGAAGCAAATCCCCCACCAGCAGATATATAAACACATACACAGGGGCAGGTGGGAACAAATGCAAGCCACAGGGTTAAAAAGGAACCAAATGCAACGGGTACAGACTGCGACAGCACCACGTGAAGCCCGGATCCATACAGAGATGAGCACAGCAATGATACGCAACAGCACAAGCTTCTTAGACCTGCTAAGCTGGCTTGACACTTGCCCTATGACAGCAGCACAATCACAGATGAGCCCTCACCGGATCGCCTCAAGCTTCCCAGTGAATTCTCACCCAGCAGTGCTGTGCTGTGCGTCTCCCTCTGAATTCCTTTTGCTGGAGAATGGCAACTTCCAGGACTGCGAGGGGAGCGGTCCGGGAGACTGACGTGGTCTTCCACGGGTTTCTGAATGCTGCCATCTTTAATGTCAGAATTGCATCCATTTATTTTTAAAACTTTATTTATCCTATGCAGACAGCAAAGGGGCGTTGTTGAGAGATGACAGCACACATCACAAGGATGAGCCCAGGATGGCACAGCTGGTGTTATTCAGTCCTGTGACAGTGTTGGCAAAGAATACAGGGACAGAACTGGTATCTGTCTTTGTTTCAAGCTAGGTCCCTGGGCCTGTGCTGATAGAAATCATAGAGCTGGAACGGACCTCCAGGGTCATCTAATCCAATTCCCTGCACAATGCAAGAAAAAACAGGTTGCTTACCTGTGACTGATGGTCTTCGAGTCATCATCTATGTAGTCACACACTTGGGCTGGGTGCCTACACACAATCCCAACCTCAGAAAATTCTAGAGCTAGCCTCCTCTGGGGAGCAGGCATCGATTGCGCATGCCTGGAGCTGAGGGGAAAGAGCCCTACCGCTCAGTTCCTTCAAACCGCCACTGGTAAGTCTTATCAACTCAAGGTAAGTGACAGAGAGATGCCAGCAGTGGGGAAGGCTGGGTGGGCATGTGTGGTCATGAGTTACAGGTAAGCAACCTGTTTATCTTCTTCGTGATCTCTGTGCTAATCACACTTGGGTGATTAGCAAGCTAAGCAAGAAAAATAGGAAGGAGGGTGCTGGTAAATGGCTGGAAGAATGAAAAAACATGCCTAAAAAGCACTGTTACCTGTTACAGGCCTACCTGAGAAACAATGGCAAAAAGGAATACCAGTAGAAGATAGACCTCAGGACCATCTGGCCGAATGAGGCATCCCTACAAACCCTGACATCTAAGGTGTAATGTGACATGAAAGTCAATGGAGAGGGCCACGTGGCAGCCACGCAGATGCATTTGTATTGCTGGTGGGTGAAAGGTTGGGAGACACCAAGGTTCCTGGCCTGTTTCCTACTATCATCCACTACAGTGAGGATCTCATCTGTTGAGGCATGGAAGAAACCTTCTCCATCAAAGGTAACATCCTCAACCTTGGTCTTAATATCTGGCTGATGTGGATTTCAACCAGGTTTGTCGGCACAAAGCGATGGCTATAGCCATGGTTTTTGAGGAGCAGGGTACTCTATACTTTAAGTTCTTGATCTGTTGTTTAGAAACCGTACATATTTCTGACACCAAGGAAGATACCAATTGCTGGGAGGCCAATGAGAGTTCTTGGACTACAGGAAGAATTTGACTGGTGAGGCCATTGTAAGCGGCCATATAGGACAGGTAGTTGTGCATTCAGGATACCAGGCTTGATAAAAAATTATACTTCCCTCTTGGTCCAGGGCAGCAGCATGTTGAGCTTGTTTGATCTTAGCTGATGAGTGGCCTATCACAGAGTTCGATGCCATTGTGAGAAGAGAAACTTGGCATCAATTTGCTGAACCTCCATGTCTCTTGGAGGCCACAGTGACAGAAGCAGGTTTGTCCCAAGCCTCTTTGTTTTTTTTTTTTTTTTTTTCCAATGTCCCAAGCCTCTTTCAGCCCCTCAAAATGGACTGGCAACATAGGTAGAATCGTTATTAGGGGTGTGCATTTCAAAATCCCGAACCAAAAAAAATCCCGAAAAACTTTTTTTTGGTTTTTTTTGGCTTTTGGGATCCCGAAATGCCCATTGCAAGCCTTTTCGGATATCTGGGGGAGGGACCCGAAAAAATTTGGGGTTTATTTTTGGCTTTTTTCGGCATTGCCCCAAAACGGCATTTGGGGGGCTTTAAACTTTAAAGGGTGGCAGGGAACCCCCGTTTTCCCGCCATTTCCCCCTCTTTCCCGCCTTTTGCTCCTGTTTTCAGGAGAGAGGGGGGAAGAGGGAACTAGACAGCCAATCACTGCAATGGCCAGAGAGCATAAAAGGAGCAAGTCTCCCTGGCTGACTCCATTGCTGTACCTGGTTCCTGCTGCTGTTGGTGACAAGAGAGAGGGATTGGTTTGGACCAGTTGGCAATTTCTGCTGCCCCTGCTGCAGTGCTGCTGCTCCCTTGAACCCCTTTTCCTGGCCTGGTTTGAAAGATATTAGGGCACTTCTTTAAAAAATCATCTTTGTTTTGGTGGTTTGGGCCTGGGGTTGGTGAGGGTTGGTGTGGGTAGGCCTCAGGCCTCTTTCTGGGTTTTATTTGGGGAGGGAGGGTTCCTCTTCTAGTTTCTTTTTTTGCAATTTAATTTTTTTTAACTGTGCTTCATTTTGTTTAGGCTTGCCTTGTTTTTTGGGGGGGGGGGTTTCTGACTTCTAGTTTCTTCTTCTTCCAT
>NW_015163101.1:531261-538271 GCF_001447785.1 Gekko japonicus | reverse complement strand
TTTATGTAGCATTTAATTATTTAAAAAGCAGTGAGCTCAGCTATGCTGTTTGTGCTCTGACAGACCTTTGGTGAAGGCAGGCACTTTCCCCCCCTTTTAGATTGTTTTTCAATTAGGGAGCTTTTCCTGATTCCACAAAGGAATCAGGTGGTTCCAGTAGAATCTAGATAGGAGTAGTTCAAAACCCAAAAACTTTTTAAAAGGTTTGAACAAGACATCTCAAGGACAGTCTGTAAACCATAATCAGGGCCAATGTAGAAATTCACTTGTAATAAAAAAAAAAAACCCCAGAAAAAAAGTGGCAGGAAGGAGACGCAGAGGGGCCCTGGGGGTAAGGCAAGGGAGAAGACTAGAGGGATGGAGGGGAGGGGAAAGCTGCGGCTCTCCCTGGAACCAAGCGCAGGGCCACAACTGAGCATCCTGGCACCACTCCGACCTCTGGCCAGGGTAGTGCCAGCGTGAAGATACCACGTGTGTCTCTCTTCGCCATGTTTAAGGATGCTTCTGGGGTGGTCCCAGCAGAGGTGTCTGCAGGTGATGCTGGCACTGGGCAGGGGTCTGCTGCTCAGGCAGTCCCTCCTCCAGCCGTTGAGACTCAGCGGCAGGAGGAAGGGCAGCAAGTGCGGTCCATGGGGTTGAGCTTTGGGGACACTCTGTTCTCAGGGCTTACTCCAAGGACTAAGAGGGCTCTAGAGGAAGTGGAGGAGGAGTTGGGTGACCTGCTCACTCCTCTGGTGCCTCAAGGCCTCAGCAGGCCTCCTGTGGGGGGACAGGAGGAGAGGAGGCTAGGACAGGAGGAAGAGGATGGAAGTAGTGCGCCCCAAGCACCTGCCATCTCAACCCCTTCCCCCTGTTCACTTTTCTCTTCCTGCCCCCCCCAGGACACGATGTGTCTGGCCTGAGCCCCTCACAGGAGGAGGCTCTGGGGAAGCCCATGGCCGCTGGTTGGCGTGGGTGTTCCTTCACCTCTGGAGTCTGGAACCACTTCCAGGTCGTCTCAGAGAATCCCCATTTTGCACAGTGCCAGCTGTGTAGGGCCCAGGTAAGTCGAGGGAAGGACATCGCCCATCTCTCGACCTCTGGGCTGCGGAACCATCTGAAGAAGCACCACCAGGCGGTGCTTCTTCAGGAGGAAAGACAGGCTGCATGGGAAGCAACAGGCCAGCCTTCTTGCTGAGATGATTGCCATAGACGGGCACCTCTACTCCGCAGTTGAAGACATCCGTTTCCGCAGGGTGCTCCAGTATGCCTTTCCCTGGTACACGCCCCCTGCTCACACCACGATGAGCAGGACCGTGATGCCCTCATTGTTCAGGGCTGCCAGGGACCACGTGAAGGCACATTTGTCCCACGCTTGTGGGAGATATGTGCACTTTACGTCCGACATATGGTCCTCCTGTAAGGCACATAACTCGTACATCTCAGTTACTGTGCACTGGTGGCAACCGAGCAAAGTTTTGGTTAGAAGAGGGCAACCTAGTGACAGGCAGGGTCAGGGCCACCGGGCCGGCTACCGCAAGGCTCTGCTTCACATCGGGAGACTCAATGGGTCGCACACAGCAGACAACATTTGGGCCGCCATCAATAGTCAGTTCGATGAGTGGGTAGGCAGGGGCGTGACCAAGGGCTTCCTGGTGACCAAGGGCTTCCTGGTGACAGATGGCGGCTCAAACTTTAGGGCAGCCGCAGAGCAACTGGGCCTGAAGCGCATTCCCTGTGCGACCCACCTCGTGGTTAAGGATGCTCTGGGGTTGGGTTCTGCAAAGGATCCCAATCTGGACACTGCGACTCATGAGTTTCGGCATATCCTCGAGAAATGCCGGTTCATCATGAGTCACTTCTCACGCAGTACGAAGGATCTCTATCTACTGCGCAAGAAGCAGGTGCTGGCAGGTCTGCTGGAGCACGGCCTGCTAGGCGACATCTCCACTCGCTGGAACTCCACCTGCGTCATGCTTGAACACTTGGTGGAGCAGGAGAGAGCCCTGACTGCCCTGATCTCTGAGAGCGGGGTGATTCAGGATGAGAGCCGGCTCAACCACGAGGAGTGGTTGACCATCTTTCATGCTGTGGAGGTTCTTAAGCCCTTAAAAACCTTCACAGAATTGCTCTCGTCTGACATGGCAGGCTTGGCTTTTGTCATCCCCATGGTCCTTGCGGTCCATGAGGAGTTGGCATCGTTTCTGAAGCCACCTGCAGGGCATGCAGACATTCTTCCAAAAGTGTGTGCCCTGGTGAGAAGGCTGAAAAGTGCACTGCAGAGGCACTTTGAGCCTATCCTCCAGGACAGGATCTACATGATGGCGACTATGTGTGATCCACACATCAAGGGCAAGATCGCCGAGCGGGCCAACGAGTTAACTCAATGGAGAAATGCTCTCTCCAAGCGAGTTGGCAAGATGCAAGCCAAGATGGGAACGTCGTCAGGAGCTGCGAGAGGGGAGGGTGCCATCCTCCACCTCCTGAGATGGCATTCATGGGGTGGATCCTTGGCCCCTCTGGGAGTGGAGGTCACACGAGAGAGGACTCGGCGGCTGTGCTCCCAGGTCCTTCACCTTTGTACCCAAAGCCACATAGTCTCTTTTAATATATTCTGTGCTGTGCCAGGCAGTATCATTTGTTCCCACATGGATGAACAAGAAAGGATAATAATCTGTTGGCTTGATGAGTCTTTCTACCCTTTCTGTCACATCCTGAATGCGTGCAACTGGTAGACAGCATACCTCTTGAGATGACAAGTCCAGTCAGCACCCCTAAAATTTCATTGCCGCTTTCCCCACCAGGTTTGGGAAACATGTCCCAGGAAATTACAGCCGTGTCATACCATCTGCAACTCTTTTTAAAAAAACTCTGCATGTGTGCAGAAGTGGGGCTATCCCTCCAGGATGGATCTGCACCAGGACAGCAGAGAAAGTGCCATTCCCTACAGGAACATCACAGAAGAACCAAGAAAGGCACGTGGCCCTTGAAGCAGCAGCCAGAGATGCTTTTAGTTATTTATTTTACTTAGAATCCTAGAATCACAGAGTTGGAAGGGGCCATACAAGCCACCTAGTCCAACCCCCTACCCAATGCGGGATCAGCCTAGAGCAAGTGTTTGTCCAGATGCTGCTGAAAGACCTCCCTGGGTAGCTGACTGCACTGTTGCACAACTCTTACTATAAAGAAGTTTTTCCTACTATCCAGCCGGTACCTTCCCCCCCTTAATTAAAACCTATTATTGTGAGTCCTCTCCTCTGCTGCCAACAAGAACAGCTCCCTGCCCTCCTCCAAGTGACAGCCCTTCAGATACTTCAAGAGAGCCATCCTGTCCCCCCTCAACCTCCTCTTCTCCAGACTGAGGAGTCCCAAGTCCCTCCGCCTTTCCTCGCAGGGCTTCTTGGTCTCCAGGCCCCCAAATCATCCTCATCGCTCTCCTCTATACCCGCTCCATCCACATCCTTTTTGAAGTGAGGCCTCCAGAACTGTACACAATACTTCAGGTGTGGCCTGACCAATGCAGCGTACAGCAGGACTCTCACATCTTGCAATTTAGATGTGATGCCTCTGTTGATACAAAGTTGAAGTATAAAGAAACATGTGGCCTGAGGGAAAAAAGTGTTACATGCCCAGATCCCTGTCAGTAAGAGAGAAAAGTGTGTGAAATATCAATAAATCTACTTTTATTTAAGATACCAGTACTAAAGAAATTCTTCCCAGGAAACACATAGTTCCTCGAAAGCCTAAAATCTCGATCCACTTACCCTGTGATAGAAATATAGTAAAAGGTTTGGAAAGCCTTATAAAATTTCCTGGTGGCAGCCGTATACAGAGTAAAACAAAACATTTTAAAGTAAAACCAGACCTCCCCAATTAAGGGGTCATCACACACCCCAAGATCGCATTAGCCTTTTTTGTCGCCACATCTCACTGGCTGCTCATATTTAACTTACAGTCCACTCATACCCCAAGATCTTGTTCACACAGAGTCCTACTCAGAAGTGTATCCCCCATCCAGTATGTGTGTTCCTCATTTTTGTTACCCAGGTGTAGAACTCTGCACTTGTCCTTGTTAAATTGTATCTTGTTCACATCTGCCCATTTTTCTAGTGTGTTCAGATCTCGTTGCATTCTATCTTTATCTTCTGGTATGTTCGCTGATCCTCCCAATTTGGTGTCATCTGCAAATTTAACGAGTAGCCCCTCCACACCCTCATACAGATCATGTATAAAGATATTGAAAAGTACTGGACCCAGAACTTAGCCCTGTGGCACCCCACTGGACACCTCCCTCCATTCAGATGAAAATGCCAGTGACAACTACTCACTGAGTGTAGTTCTTCAACCAGTTACCTATCCACCTAACTATCCTAGAGTCCAGTCCACAGTCCTTTGGTTTACCCATCAAAACATCATGGGGAACCCTGTCAAAAGCTTTACTGAAATCCAGGTAAACAACATCAACAGCATTCCCTTGATCCAGTAAGCTTGTCACTCGATCAAATAAGGAAATGAGGTTGGTCTGGCAGGACCTGTTGGGGACAAATCCGTGCTGACTTCCCTGGATCAAGTTGTCCTTTAGATGCTTGCAGATTGATCCCTTTAAATCTGCTGCAGTATCTTCCCTGGGACAGAGGTCAGACTGACTGGCCTGTAGTTTCCTGAGTCATCCCTCCTACCTTTTTTGAAAACTAGGGTAACATCTGCCCTCCTTCAGTCTTGTGGCATGTCTCCCGTCCTCCAAGAGGTCTGGAAGATGATGGACAAAGGCTCTGAAAGCTCTCTAAAAAGTTCTTTGAGCACTCTTGGGTGCACGCCATCTGGCCCGGGGGATTTGTACTCAGTCAATGCAGCCAGGGTCTTCTCAACTATTTTCATTTATACCTCATAACCCAAAGCGGCTTATATTGTTCTTTGCTCCTCCATTTTATTCTTACAGCAACCCCTTGAGGTAGGTTAGGCTGAGAGCATGTGACTGAGCCAAGGAAGAAGCTCCTGTACAAGATACCCGGGATTGGGGAGGGACTAGGCTCAGTGGTAGAGCATCTTTTAGCATTTCCAGCTAAAAGATGTACCAGCAGATGATGGGAAAGCTGCTGCCAGTCTGAGGAGACGATACTGACTTTGATGGACCAAGGATCCCATTCAGTATAAGGCAGCTTCATGCGTTGATCAGAATGAGTAGTTAAAGAATCTCTGCCCTGCATTAATAACAACAGCTTATAAATCAACTGGAATCTGAAAGGGACCAGTCTTCAGTTTTAATAAGACATTTAAATAGGCTTATTGCCACTTAGAGTAGATGAAAAACATCTGTACATCATGATCCCACCACTGCCACCAAATTGTGATGGAAGGGGAAGGGGGAAAGTACTTTCCATGCAGGAAAACTCCCTCGGTCTGGTAACATAGCATTATTTTTATTTATTTATTTATTAAAATATTTATACCCTGCCTTTCCTCTTGGTTTCCACACAAACTCCTCAAGACAGAGATTCATATGTTGCAGTTCTTGACCTGCGGTTGCCTTTTTTGAATCCACTATTATTAATAGCAAAACTCCGCTTCTGTAACAAAGGAAGCTCGTGTAGCCAGGACCCACTTGCCTGGCACTGCAAGAATGCAAAGTATGCCGCCAGGCAGAAGTGCTCTTTCCCCTTTCAACGGGGAAAGGGAAAGCACGTTTCAAAGGCCTGTTCGGGGATATATTCCAGATCAGATTTTGCACCCGCAGCTCCATTGTCAAGCACACAGCAGTTCCTGGAGGTCTCTCTGGATCTTAAATGGAACCCTCTCCCCAAAGGCTTATTTCTGCATGTCCAGAAGACATCCTCTCCAGTAGCCTGGGGGGGGCGGGGAAGCCACACACTGTTGATAGTCTCTTGATCTGAATACAACATAAATAAAAATGAAGGTGCCTGAGCAATGGGGACTGAGAGGTCAAGGACCCTTCCCCGAAATTTGGAGTTGGTGGCTCAGACCAGGAAGCTCTTCCCTGCATCCTCCTAGGCATTCAGGTTTCAGCGGAGGAATGATAGCCCAGGTATCTTCTTCATTGTGAGCTTTGCCAAAGACCTCTGAAGCAGCGAGCCTGATGTACAGGGACTCGGAGACAGAAACCTGATGGATGCCTGCTGCAACGGAAGATTAATCAAGAAGGGGACCGGGAGGAGGACTCAGAATGCAAATATTGGTACAAATACAGGGTGGCCACCACCGCTTGGGAGTCAGGATGATAAATGTGAGGCTATTAGAGGGTGTTAGCATGGCAAGCTACAGTGCATCACTCTCTAACAACTGGGGATGATCCATGAAAGTGGGGGCAGGGGGGAGCAAAGCCAAAATGTTGTTTGCTAGTTGGAAGGGCTTAGTGGAAAGGCAGGTATGTGTGCGTGTGTGTATACGCATGAAAAATGACTAAAAATGAGCAAAGACATGAGGAGTTGGTCTGTTGTGCAAGGGGCTGAGCTCCAGCTGAAAGTCTAGTTTGCAGTGCCCAAACACTGGGGACTTCAACTGACTTTACGTTTTTTGCTATATGCTCCTCATATTCCCTTTTTGCTTGCCTGACAACAGACTTGCATTTTGTTTGCCATAGCCTGCGTTCCATTTTATTAGCCTCACTGTGACTAGCTTTCCACTGCTTAAAGGAATCCTTTTTACCTTTTACAGCTTCCATTACTTTGTTAACCATGCAGGCTTTTTCCTATACCTGTTTGTGCCTTTCCTAACCTGTGGAATATATATATATTTGAGCTTCTAGGATCGTAGTTTTAAATAGTTTCCAAGCTTCCCCAATGGTTTTGACCCTTTCTACTTTTCCTTTCAGTTTCCTCCCCACATGTCCTCTCATATCTTTTTCTCGACTAGAACACATATTGACCCAATCAATGTGGGGGTAGTTAAAATCACCTATTATGACACAGTGTTTTTGTCTAGCTGCTATCTTTAATTCATTCATCATTTTATAATCCTCCTCTATCTTTTGATCTGGTGGGCGATAACAAACTCCCAGTGTTAAGTTTCCTTTT
>NW_015163101.1:516290-528486 GCF_001447785.1 Gekko japonicus | reverse complement strand
TCGCTGATCCACAAACCGGAAGGGCCTACGTTATTGAGATCTTGATATCGAGAGGCTTTCCCTCCGTGTTTTCCAAACCTTACAGTGCTTCTTCATAGAATTTCCTATTTTTCCTCTTATTTCCTTGAGGCTGGTACCTTCCTTCAGCACCTAACTCTCTTTCCTTTTAACCCCCAGTCTCTGTCTGGCTCTTGAGGTGCCCCAGGCAGCTTCCAGGGATCTCCTCCTCCTCCTCTCCCCGCCCAAGACAACTCTCCCTGTTTGGCTGGGCAGGGATCCTTCTGTCCCTAGAAGACCTGTATCCCCTTCCCTTGACCTGAAGGAGAGCCTCTCCTCTCACTGCCCAGCTGCCTGGCCAAGTCTCCTTGCCAGGGCTGCAGTCTCACTGGTGGTTTGGCATGGCAGGGTGGTGACCGGGGCTTTTTTTTTCTGGGGGAACACACCCTAACCCTAACACACACACCCGCAATAAGGAAAGTCCCGGTGGTGCCTCGAATTGTACAGGTTCAAAGTGTAGCAGAGCATTCCATCCAGACCGCACACCCTTAGTGTTGTGCTTCAACCACGGGACGAGCTGTAAGGGTGGGTTTCGTTTAAATGCGGGCGGATGGATGTACATATGTGCATATAGGCAGCAGCTAAAAAAACCCAGTGGATCTGCAAGTTCAGACGTCCCTTTCACTGCAGATGTCGGAAAACCTGGAGGGAACCCCGAACAACCCGTTAGTCCAGGACTTTCCCCAGTGTCTGTTTATTCCGCTTCCACAGCAGAACAGCAGGGGCTGCCGACGACTGCGCCACGGGAGGCAGAGGTCCTCGTCTGGAGGGGCCCATTTGGTCCACTCAGGCAACACCACTATAGCGCCACAAACGACCTGTGTGACCGCAGCCCAGTTCTTCAGTACAGGCTGAGAGGGAGGGACTCCGACGTTTTCGGTCCTGCGACTGAATTCTTCCTCAGAGCAGGTTTTCAACACTGAAGGGGCTCAGGCAACACCACTATAGCGCCACAAACGACCTGTGTGACCGCAGCCCAGTTCTTCGGTACAGGCTGAGAGGGAGGGACTCCGACGTTTTCGGTCCTGCGACTGAATTCTTCCTCAGAGCAGGTTTTCAACACTGAAGGGGCAGAATCGCCTCCCTCCTCTCCAATTAGGAATCCGTCAGAATGATGCCCCTCCCCCCTCAGCAGCACCCAGCTAATAAGAATCTCTGCCCTTAGCTGGAGCTGGCCAATCAGAGTGCTTGGCGTAGCCTGTCACGCAAAGCTCTCCATCCTGGAGGAGATTTAACTCTGCTCTGATAGGGCAGCCTTTTGAAGCCTGTCTTAAGGGCTGTCCATCACAGCAGTTCTCAGCCACATCTGCACAGGAACAGATCTCGCTGGTTCTAAAAGGGTTTTAGGAGCAGCACAACTGAAAGGCTGCTGATGTTCACTTTTAAAGCCCTGAAGGCACCTTGAGGGCGGACTCCCTCCATACAAGCCCGCCAAAAACACCCACATCTGCCTTCAAAGTCCTTGCCCCCCACCCACCCACTGAGGCAGGGCTCTGAGGGACAGAGGTGCCTTGTTTATGGAACTCCCTCCCCACAGTCATCCACCTGTGCTAAGCTCCTGGGCACCGGGCGAGAATGTTCCGATTGGCCTGGGAAATCGGCAATGAATTGGTTTATTCTCCCCATGGTACTGAGCTGGCTGGGAGGGGGTTAACTGTCTGCTTCTAAAGTTTTGAAGTTCTATCAGCTACATTAGACTTTTAAATTTTATTTCTTATCGTCTAAGGGTTCTTCTTGCTGCTTTTGACAAGCGCTGCTGAGTGATTATGTGTACAAACCTATCTTCTGGCTATCAGAGAGTCTATGAGAGAAAGCGGAGATGTATAAACGAGGATGGAGATGAGCTCCGGCTCACTGCCAGGGATACTTACTCGGCCAGTTCCTCCAGACTCCGATAGACATCCTCATCATTCTCTGTGGTCTCCTCTGAAGGGAACGGCCTGCAAGGGGGAGGAAGGGGAAAGAGAAAAGATTTACTAATAAGGATGGCTGGAAATTTGCCTGGAATGAACCCGATCCCAGAAAGCACATCCAGCCACTCCTATGGTAAGCAGGTGAGAGAGCTCTGGGGCAGGGTCACTGAGAGGGGGCTCCCTCCGTGGCTTTCAGTTCAGCCCCACAAAGAGCCACGTCGCTGACTGCACGAGGCAAGCCGATTGCTGGAGACAGTCAATGAGAACTTTTAGTTTCCAGGTCCTCTTTCTCAGACAGAGAACACAACACATCATTTCAGCTAATCAGTTAGCCATTTGCTACTTGAAATCACATCTGTTTCCAATATGGAGAAGGTGGTGAGGGTCCACTGTGAGCAAAACCCAATTGCATGAAAGAGCGACCTCTCTTCTCTCCCCCCCCCCATGCACCCAGTCTCTCTTCAGAACTCACCTGCTCCCTTTAGCCTAGTCCCTCCCCCATCACCCCAGGTGGCAACAAAGCCTAAATTCACTGGCCTCTTTTTCTTCCCTCCCCTTCGTCTGCCTTCCCATTCTCTCCTGTCTCCTCCATTGTTGAACTATAGACTGCAAGCTCCTTGGGGCAGGGATTGCTCTCCCCCCCCCTTACCCTGTTAGAGCACTAACTACTTCAACAACATTGGATTGGATCGTGCACGGCCAATCCATTGACAGTGGTGCTTTCCTCCAGTGCAAGGAGGCCTCTGTTGCTGCAGTGGAATTTTCCTGCTGCTGGAAGAAAGTGCTACCACTGGCAGAATGGATCCACAGGATCCAAAACAGCCTTGCAGTGAATATGTCTGTGTCAAGGAAAGAAGGAGCCCAGGCAAAAAAAATTAAACACAGTCAAAACATTTGTGGTTTCTAGATGCAATAACAGTTAGCATTTGACAACCAGATGGCATGAATTAAAATCCTGATGTTTGCACCTGTCAAACGTGTTTAAAGATTGTGAAAAGCAGTGGTGAGGCCACCGGCCCCGGAGCACACAGCCCCTCCTGCTTGCAAGGATTGAGGGAGAAGAGCCCTCCTCCCCAGAGTGCCAGTCCTCCCACCCTCCTGGTTTGCGCGAGAGAGACACATCCTGCCAAGCTGAGCCCTGCGTCAGCCACTAAGCATGCCCCTTCACCCCCACGCCTCAGGTGAGAGGATCACTTTTATATTTCAATTGCTGCACTCAACTTTCCAATTTTTTATTTAAATCTTCACAAAGTTTCTTAAAAGTTCTGAAACAGCCGCACAGGCAGAGGGGTCTCCGTGAGGTTACAAACACTTGCAAATCAGCAACACCCACACTACATTTCAGCTGCAAACCTGCAGAAGTATTTTCCCCACAGAGCTTGACCTGGAAGAAGAAAAGGTACTGAGCATATTGAGGGTCCCGTCCTCTAACACATTCATTCCCCCTCCTCCACAAGCTCTTCTACTAGCTGTTCCATCAGATCATCTTCTAAGGACCTTCAGTGAATTCCCCCTCTGCAAGAAAATAGTAGTAAACTAAATTTTCCACTTGAATTCACCAGACTTGATGTGTTTGGAAAAAGTGAAAAAAAAAGGTTTTGCCCAGAAATGCAGCTGTGCGTCTTATAAAACAGAGACAGGGTGACCCTTCAGACTGTGAATGCTGCCTTTGATTCTGGCAGTTTTGGGCCTCTGCTTTTAGGCAGCTTACAGAAGGTTTGACAGTAGGAACTTGTTCATAGGACAGAGCCTCCATATTCAGTATACCATTGAGCATCAGATACTGGGGGTGGCTATCAGGAAGGGTCAAGGGGAGTTCATGTTGCCGGCCTGGCCTTTTGGGATTCTCGGGTGCCGGCAGGGCTGAGCAACTCATGAACCACCCAGCCAGGCCCACTCTAGGAGCTGCATGTGGTGACTCGTAAGGACTTGGTAACTCCGTGGCTCCCTCATGGATCACTGCCTTGACGTGGCGAGGGGGCTTGCATGGTTCGATGAAGCTGTGGGCTATGCCGTGGAGGGCCACCCAGGACGGACGGGCCACAGCAGAGAACTCAGACCAAGTGTGATTCACTGGAGAAGGAAATGGCAACCCACTCCAGTACTTTAGCCAAGAAAGCCCCATGGGCTAAAAGATAGGACGCCGGAAGATGAGCCCCTCAGGTCGGAAGGTGTCCAATATGCTACTGGGGAAGAGCAGAGGGCAAGTACAAGTAACCCCAGAAAGAGTGAAGCGGCTGGGCCAAAGCCGAAAGGACACTCAGTTGTGGATGTGTCTGATGGTGAAAGGAAAGTCCGATGCTGCAAAGAACAATACTGCACAGGAACCTGGAATGTAAGATCTATGAATCAAGGTAAGCTTGATGTGGTCAAAAATGAGATAGCAAGACTGAACATCGACATCTTGGGAATCAGTGAACTAAAGTGGATGTGAATGGGTGAATTTAGCTCAGAAGACCATTGTATCTACTACTGTGGCCAAGAATCCCATAGAAAAAAGGGTGTTGCCTTTATAGTCAACAAGAGAGTGCAAAAGGCACTAATGGGATAAAATCTCAAAAATGACATAAGGATCTAGGTCTGAATCCAAGGCAAACCATTCAACATCACAGTAATCCAAGTCTATGCCCCAACCACTGATGCAAAAGAGGCTGAAGTGGACCGGTTCTATGAAGACCTACAACACCTCCTAGAACTAACACCAAAAAATGATGTCCTCATCATCATAGGGGACTGGAATGCTAAAGTAGGAAGTCAAAAGGTAACCGGAATAACAGACAAGTTTGGCCTTGGAAAGCAAAATGAAGCAGGGCAAAGGTTAACAGAGTTTTGTCAAGAGAACACACTGGTCATAGCGAACACCCTTTTCCAACAACCTAAGAGGCGACTCTACACATGGACATCACCAGATGGGCAACACCGAAATCAGATTGACTATATAATTTGCAGTCAAAGATGGAGAAGCTCTATCCAGTCAGTAAAAACAAGACCTGGAGCTGACTGTGGTTCAGATCATGAGCTACTCATTGCAAAATTCAGACTTAAACTGAAGAAAATCGGGAAAACCATGAGGCCATTCAGGTTTGACCTAGATCGCATCCCTGATGAATATACAGTAGAGGTGAAGAATAGATTCAAGGGTCTGGATTTGATAGATAGAGTGCCTGAAGAACTATGGACAGAGGTTCGTGACATCGTACAGGAGGCAGCAATCACCACCATACCAAAGAAAAAGAAATGCAAGAAAGCAAAATGGCTTTCTGATGAGGCTTTACAAATAGCAGAGGAAAGAAGGAAAGCGAAAGGCAAAGGCGAAAAGGAAAGATTTACCCAACTGAACGCAGATTTCCAGAGAACAGCAAGGAGAGATAAGGAGGCCTTCCTGAATGAACAGTGCAAAGTAATAGAAGAAAACAATAGAATGGGAAGGACTAGAGATCTCTTCAAGAAAATTGGAGAAATCAAGGGAGCGTTCCATGCAAAGCTGGCCATGATAAAGGACAAAAACGGTAGGGACCTAACAGAAGCAGAAGAGATTAGGAAAAGATGGCAAGAATACACAGAAGAACTATACAAGAAAGACCTCAATGTCCTTGACAAACACGACGGTATAATCACTGACCTTGAGCCAGACATCCTGGAATGTGAAGTTAAATGGGCCTTAGAAAGCATTACTAACAACAAAGCTAGTGGAGGTGATGGTATTCCAGCTGAGCTATTCAAAGTCTTAGAAGATGATGCTGTTAAAGTTCTGCACTCCATTTGCCAGCAAATTTGGAAAACGCAACAGTGGCCACAGGATTGGAAAAGATCAGTATACATTCCAATCCCAAAGAAGGGCAATGCCAAGGAATGTTCAAACTATCGCACAATTGCACTCATATCACACGCTAGCAAGGTCATGCTCAAGATCCTACAAGCTAGGCTTCAACAGTACGTGGATAGAGAACTACCAGAAGTACAAGCTGGGTTTCGAAGAGGTAGAGGAACGAGAGATCATATTGCCAACATTCGCTGGATTATGGAGAAAGCAAGAGAGTACCAGAAAAATATCTACTTCTGCTTCATTGACTATGCTAAAGCCTTTGACTGTGTGGATCACAACAAACTATGGCAGGTCCTTAAAGAGATGGGAGTACCAGACCACCTCACATGTCTCTTGAGAAACCTGTATAAGGGTCAAGAAGCGACAGTTAGAACCGGATATGGAACAACTGGTTGGTTTAGCATAGGAAAAGGAGTACGACAAGGATGTATATTGTCACCTTGCTTATTTAATTTATATGCAGAGTACATCATGCAAAATGCCGACCTGGATGATTCAGAAGCCAGAATTAAGATTGCTGGGGAAAACATCAATAATCTCAGATATGCAGACGATACCACTTTAATGACAGAAAGTGAAGCGGACCTAAAGGGCCTCTTGCTGGGGATGAAAGAGGAGAGTGCAAAAGTTGGCTTGAAACTCAACATCAAAAAACCTAAGATCATGGCATCCGGCCCCATCACATCTTGGCAAATAGAAGGGGAAGTCGTGGAAGTAGTGACAGACTTCACATTCCTGGGATCCAAGATCACTGCAGACGGTGACTGCAGCCATGAAATTAAAAGACCCCTGCTCCTTGGGAGGAAAGCAATGGCAAATCTAGACAGCATAATAAAAAGTAGAGACATCACCCTGCCAATAAAAGTCCGCATGGTCAAAGCAATTGTATTCCCAGTAGTCATGTATGGCTGCGAAAGTTGGACCATAAGGGAGGCCAAGCGCCGAAGAATAGATTCTTTTGTATTATGGTGTTGGAGAAGACTCTTGAGAGTCCCTTGGACTGCAAGGAGATCAAATCAGTCAATCCTAAAAGAAATCAACCCTAACTGTTTCCTGGAAGGCCAGATACTGAAACTGAAGCTCAAATACTTTGGCCACCAAATGAGAAGGGAGCCCTCACTGGAGAAGACCCTGATGCTGGGAAAGACTGAAGGTCAAAGAAGACGGGGACGGCAAAGGTTGAGATGGTTAGACAGGGTTATCGATGCAACAAACATGAAATTAAGCGAACTCCAGAGCACGACGGAAGACAGGAGGGCCTGGCGTGATGTGGTCCATGGGGCCGCGAAGAGTCAGACTCGACTGTGCAACTGAACAACAACAACAAAAACTTCATGGCAGGCAGCAAAATAGGCTGGGCCCCGTTCATGTCTTATGGGCTGCAGGTAGCTTGGTGGGCCACAAGCTGTGTGGATCTGGGCTGAGCCAGCGCATTGCACAGTTTCTACTCTCAGGGAAGGCTGGGCTTGTTGCAAAGAGTTCATAGGCTTGATGCTGCCTTATACGGAGTCAGACCCTTGGCCCATAAAAGTCAGTATTGTCTACTCTGGCTGGCAGCTGCTCTCCAGTGTCTCAGGCAAGGGTTTTTTCATCACCTACTGCCTGGTCCTTTTAACTGGAGGGTTAAGACCCGAGACTTTCTGCATGCCACTCAGATGTTCTTCCACTGAGCCACAGTCCCTCCCTCCTGGCCAGGCAGCACTTCAGCAGGTATACACAGCTCCTCCAAGCACTGGCCAGGCCAGCTGGACCTCAGTCCTGCCGATGCACTTGGCAGGGGAAGAGCTGCAGAGCTGGGCACTGGCTCTCCACCCTGGAAGCCTCACCTTTCTGGCCAAGCCTCCAAGGAGCCCCAGGCCTCTCTGGGACACAGTCTGAAAGCGAGCAGGACACACCTTTCCTCTGAAAGCCCCTCCATGCAGTAACACAGTTGTGGCCCAGACCCTCAAGACAGTCGTTTGAAACCCTGGCTGTTCAGGAGAGAGCCACGACCCTTCTCATCCCTTGGCCCAGCCGGCCAGCCCTCCTTCACCTGGAGCCCTGTGATGAGAGAGAAGCAGGCCGGGGCTCTGTGCCACCTCCCACAACTGAGGCCACAGCCTCCCCCATCCATCCATCCATCTCTCCCATGGCATCAGGAGATGAAAGGCTTGTGGGCAGGATAGCAACCCCAGAGCCAACTTGATTTCCCTAGTGCCGGGGGGGGGGGGGGGGGAGGGGCTACTTACCAAGCTTGTGAATGGTTCCTCATTCTCTTGGAGAGGAGTGACAACTGGAGTGCCTCTAGGATCTGTCCTGGGACCTGTTTTGTTCAACATCTTTATCAATGATTTGGATGAAGAAATACAGGAAATGCTTATTGAATCTGCAGATGACACTAAATTGGGAGAGGTAGCAAATACAGTAGAAGACAGAGTCAGGATACAGGATGATCTTGACAGGCTGCAAAATTGGGCTAAAACAAATAAAATGAATTTCAATGGGGATAAATGTAAAGTTCTGCATTTAGGTAGGAAAAATCAAATGCATAATTATAGGATGGGGGAAGACTTGCCTTGGCAGTACTATGTGTGAAAAGAATCTAGGGGTCTTTGTGGACTGAGTCGGCCATGTGATGCGGTAGCTAAAAAGGCAAATGTGACTTTGGGCTGTATCAATAGAAGTATAGTGTCCAGATTACGCAAAGTGATGGTATCGCTTTCCTCTGCTCTGGTTAGACCTCACCTAGAATATTTTGTTCAGTTTTGGGCACCACAATTTAAGAAAGATATAGACAAGCTAGAATGTGTCCAGAGGAGGGCAACCAAGATGTTGAGGGGTCTGGAGACCAAGTCCTATGAGGAAAGCCTGAAGCTGGGTATGTTTAGCCTGGAGAGGAGACGACTGAGAGGTGATATGATAACCATCTTCAAGTACTTGAAGGGCTGTCATATACAGGATGGTATGGAGTCTTCTGTTGCCCCAGAAGGTCAGACCAGAACCAACAGGTTGAAATTAAATCAGAAGAGTTTTCGGCTGAACACTAGGAGGAACTTCCTGACAGAGCAGTTCCTCAGTGGAACAGGCTTCTTCGGGAGATGGTGGGCTCTCATTCTTTGGAGGTTTTTTTAACAGAGGCTCGATGGCCATCTGACAGCAATGCTGGAAGGAAGGGTTGCATCAGTGCTTAGTTCTTGTGGCCCTTTCTTACACACCCAGGAAAATGCTAATCACCACTTTGGGGTCAGGAAGCAATTTTTCTCCAGGCCAGTTTGGCTGGTGATCCTGGTGGTTTTTTGTCATCTTCTGGGCATGGAACGGGGGGGTCACTGGGAGTGTGCGTGTGTGGGGGGAGGTATTTGTGAATTTCCTGCATTGTGCAGGGGGTTGGACTAGATGACCCTGGAGATCCCTTCCAACTTTGCAATTCTATGGTCTGGCTGACAAAGGACTGTTCAGATGGGATAAACAATCAGCTCTGCTGACTCAAAATGCCAAAGGGCATTCCTCCAAGAGGAGGGCTACCCTGGAAATGGAGTGGGAAGGAATCCCTTTCAAGGCCTGTCAGCTTGAACAATCTGACATCTTTCTTTTAATTATTCAAGAGCTGGTTCCTGATGTCCCCTCCCAGCTGGCTAAGATGTTACGCATCTCCCCAGTGAGGCTCGATTGTATACTTTGCCGAAGAGAAATAAATCTGCACCTGACAAAACAAGCAGGTGTGGCTTGTTGCCCCCCAAAGAGAGAATGAACAAAGATATCTGCAATCACAGAAGAATTTTTGCCTTATTAAGATACAACGCCTTACCCTCAGCCATAATGGAGGCCAGATATACTAGATCACAGAGGAAAAGTTGTATATGTGGCTTGGGAACTGACGAAACATTGGAACATGTAATTTTTGACTGTATTTTATATCAAAATATTAGGGAAGTTTTGATCAAGCCTATAGTTAACTCCTTTCCAGGTCGTAATACCCCCCCCCCCCAAGTTTTTCCTGCCCTCCAGGAGCTCTGCGGAGTCCGTGCCTCTGGCATGTCTGGCGTAAGCTGCACAAGTCTCTGAAGATTATGGGAGGGCCAGGTCTTTTGCTAGTGTCTACCGGTGGGCCCCCCCATCAGACTCTTATTTCTTTGATGCATTCAAGCAGTCCACAAAGGCATCCAGTCCTCAAATGAAGATGGTATCATGGGCTTTGCAGGTATTCGGAGCTCTCCCCAGAGCAAGAAACCAACTTGATGTGAGATAAAGCAGCCCTGGAGCACCATCCCGGCTGGCGCTTGGGTCCAGGAAGTGGCAACATCCATACACGACTAAATAAAATGTTATGACTCCCTTTGCAGCTATTAGACACAAGGGAAGGGAGGGGCCCATCACTTACTCCTTGGGGAAGCCACTCACGCTGTGCTAATCACTCTGCTAGGAAGCCAGTGGGCCACGACCAGTGCTGGGGCTGCACCAGCCACCCTTTGGTATATTTTAGGCACGCATGCACACACATACACACACATACACACACACCACCACCACCAGCCCTTCAAAGAGGAAACGGTTGGGGCCAAATGCAGGCTGGACTGGGCCTCCTGCCAAAATGAGCGCAGCGGAGAGCCTGCCTGGGTGCCCTATTTGTTGGCGTTTTGCAGCCAAGGCAGAGGGAGGGTCCGGGCTGCATATCTTTGGAAGGCACCGATCTGGCAAGGGCTTCCCTGTCCTTGCTGCCAAGTGAGGCGGAAGTGAACGGCCAAGCAAGGAGGCAGGCTTTGAAGACTGGGGCCACTCTGGGTGCGACCGGAGGGGATGGATCGGAGTCACTCAAGACCATGAGGGGGTCGACACACGGTTCAGAACTGGCCCGGCACCCTCCTTCTGAGAAGAAAACCAGGCCTAACAACCGGCCAGAGAGAAGAAGCAATGGTGGGGCTAGTAGGCAATGGGACGGGGGGGGGGTGGGGAGGTGTTTGGTCTGAGGGAAAGGAGGCATAGGCAGTATTGGGCTGGCATCTGCTTTGGCGCGTCACGAGAGAGGAGTCTGGAGGGCAAACGGGGGGCATGTGAGAAGCGGGCTCGGGAGGCGGGCTGAGGAGAGGCGCTCAGGCCTGGATGCAGACGGGGGCAGTGATGGGGGAGGTGAGAGCCAGAAGGGTGGCCTACTGAGGTGGGGGGGGTTTGAAGGTTAACCTCACGTATGCCCCCCTCCTTATCTTTTCCTCGCATAAGAGAGAGCATGAAAAGACACACAAAGGTGTGACACACACACACCCTCGGGTATCTATCTGTGGAAGGGGCAGAGTGGCCATTTAACCAACAGGGGAATGGTGGGCCGTTGACCAATAGGGTCCCTGGCGGTCAGGTATGCCCAGCCAAGCCCCAGCCACTCTGCCAGCGCTTCACCCACTGCCTGGTCCTTTTAGCTGATGGTGTCAGGGATCGACCCTGGGACCTCCTGCATGCCGAGCAGATGCTCTACCCCACCCCAATGGGTGAGCCAGTGTCCACTGCTGGAACTGCTGAGCCACGTGGCCACAAGGGCCACTCAGCCTGACGTGCTCCAGAGCCACCGTCACTTCCCAGTCCACCCCTGATCTGTGGGGTGGGAATCTGTGGCCCCATGCCAGCCTTGACTGTTGGGGCCTGGCTCTAGTTCAGGAGAGGGCTAGCTCCTTGCCTGCTGTGCTCCTCTCAGGCCAGCCTCCCGGGGACCCGGGCCTCCTCCCATCTCAGTGCCTCAGGCCGTCCAGCCTTCCCGGCTCATGAGAGAGATCAAGTCACCCCCACCCCCGATCCCACACTGCTGGTCCAAAACAGGTGACAGGGAGTGGACAGCCACGGCCAAGCCTCTGCTCGCCTCTCAAGCTCAAAGGGCAGCCTTGGGCCAGCCCCACGGATGCCACAGGATTGTGCGTGGGACCACCCAGCCTGCTTGCTTCCCCGGTGAACCAGCTCAAGGTTTTAGTTTTTTATGTATCTAAAGCATTTAGAAGAGGACCTAAAGAGCCTCCTGCTCAGAGTAAAAGAGGAGAGCGCAAAACTGGGCTTGAAGCTCAACATCAAAAAAACTAAGATCATGGCATCCGGCCCCATCACTCCTTGGCAAATAGAAGGGGATGTCGTGAAAGTGGTGACAGACTTCACGTTCCTGGGATCCCAGATCACCACAGACTGTGACAGCAGCCATGAAATTAAAAGACGCCTGCTCCTTGGGAGGAAAGCGATGGCGAACCTAAACAGCATGATAAAAAGTAGAGACATCACCCTGCCAACCAAAGGCCACATGGTCAAAGCAATGGTATTCCCAGTAGTCATGTATGGCTGCGAGAGTTGGACTATAAGGAAGGCCGAGCGCCGAAGAATAAATTCTTTTGAACTATGGTGCTGGAGAAGACTCTTGAGAGTCCCTTGGACTGCAAGAAGAACAAATCAG
>NW_015163101.1:498952-516064 GCF_001447785.1 Gekko japonicus | reverse complement strand
TCAATCCTAAAAGAAATCAACCCTGACTGTTCCCTGGAAGGCCAGATAATGAAACTGAAGCTCAAATACTTTGGCCACCCAATGAGAAGGGAGTACTCACTGGAGAAGACCCTGATGCTGGGAAAGATTGAAGGTCGAAGAAGACGGGGACGGCAAAGGATGAGATGGTTGGACAGTGTCATTGACGCAACGAACATGAAACTGAGCCAACTTCAGAGGACAGCAGAAGACAGGAGGGCCTGGCGGGAGCTGGTCCATGGGGTCGCGAAGAGTCGGACTCGACTGTGCGACTGAACAACAAAGCATTTAGATGGTGCCTTTCTACTGGGCATCCCCAGACCCAAGGCAGGGAACAGCAGTCCGAAAATAACATAAACCAATTTTACTTCAGGGACTCCGCTACCACGGACAGGAGGTAGACTGCCACGTGCTGCCCCCTCCCCCTTCCCGTGGCCAGCCGGGCCCTCGACACCAGACTCCTCTGCTTAGACAGGCTGCCGCTGTGGGCTCAGTTCTGACAAGTAACTCTAACTGCCGGCTTCTGTGAAAAGTGACTTAGATTGTTCACTGCTTTTAAATATTTTAATGGTTTTAGTATTCTTTGAATTGTTTAGTTTTAAGTAGATGCTACCCAAGGGCCACTGGCTGAAGAGAGGGGCAGAAATCTTTTAAATCAATAACGACATCATACACGCGGCTCTGGCCTCCTTTCCGTTCCGATGGGATACGAGAGACACCCCTCGCCGATTTCAAGGTGGCTTGAGACCAAGAAGCTCCCTTCCCAGAAATTGACCCACCCGCGCATTTAAAAAGTATTCAAACATTCTGGTATTAATCAAATCAAGCAGACTTTGCTTAAATCACAGTGTCTTACTTGTTGCCCCCACTCGTGCGACCCCTTTATTTCTTTACTTCATTTATACCCTGCCTTTCTCCCAAAGCGGTTGATATATTCTCCTCTGCTCCATTTCATCCTCACAACAACCCTGTGAGGTAGGTTAGGCTGTGTGTGTGTGTGACTGGCCCAAAGGTTACTCAGCAAGCTTCCATTGAAGACTGGGGACTTGAACCTGGGACTCCAAGAACTCCAAGTTTGCAGAGATAAGTCAGGGTATAAGTATCGTAAATGAGAGGAAGTGTGCCTGCGCACGAAAGCTTCTACCCAGAATTAGACTCTGTTGGTCTTAAAGGTACCCAGACTGGACTCAGACTTTGTTCTGTTGCTTCAGACCAACACGGTGACCCACCTGGATCAATAAGCCAGGAAGAAAGCTTGCTTGCTTGCTTTGTTTTCCTATTTCTGACAACAGTGAAGCAATCTAAGGATAACTCAGCAACCCACGAAGGGTCTTGAGGAGACAAAGATGGAGGCAAAGCTGACAGAGACCAACAAAGCAAGGCAGCGTTCAGACCCACTGCCTCCGAGTCTTAAAAAGCTACTCCTCAGTTGAAAGGATTCCCACATTTGGGACATGGGAGCACTCCTTTCTTACACAAAGCAGCCGGCCACGTCTGCCCAGGAGGGGTGGATTGCGCTATTTCCCCACGTCGTGTACCAAGCTTAGTTCTTGTGGCCCCTTCTCACACGCCCAGGGAAATGCTGATCACCACTTTGGGGTCAGGAAGCAATTTTTCTCCAGGCCAGTTTGGCTAGGGATCCTGGAGGTGTTTTGTGGTCACTGAGGGTGTGGAGAGGGAGGTATTTGTGAATTTCTGCACTGTGCAGGAGATTGGCCTAGATGACCCTTCCAGCTCTATGATTCTATGATTCTAAGGGAGGCTCCACAACTCCAGCTGCTCAGTGGTTTGCCAAAGGACCGCCCTCCCCGCCCCCTCCTCCTCTGCACAACCTACAGGCTCTGCTCCTGCTGACAGAAACGCTTAAAGGAGGGGGGGGGAAGCCAACAAAAGGACTTGCAGGGTAGAAGGAAAAAATCCCAGCTTCTGTTCCACTGGCTAGAGGATCCTGCCACATGTCGAAACTGCTTCCTCCCCAGGGTCCTAATTTTCTTCCAAGTTACTCAGTGGGGGGGGGGTGCTGAGGAGATTTTGCCCTCTCATCCTGACACCCTCTGAGGGAGGCTGACCTGTGCCGGGGGCTGATCGAATGGGGATCAAACTCAGTTCTTCTCTCTCAAAACTGAGCCCTTAACTAGTGACCCCGAACAGGCTGAGAATCAGATTGCAGTTCTGGAGACGAAGGAACCGCTCGGCTAAGCTGACCCAGGCTGAGAATCTCCAGTGGCCTCATCCAGACCTAAAACGGGGGTGTGGGGTGCGTGCTGGAGGCTATGGTCAGGGAACCCCTTTGCTCTGCACCTGGAAACAGGCAGGCATCCAAAGGGGAAGGAAACGTCTTTCTGCACATGCCCACGAGTGGAACTAAGACTCACAGAGTCCACTGGTATATGTGGCACTTCACAGAATGCCGTAAGTAGTTCTCACCAAAGCCTACCTAGGGGGGGGCAACTCGATGCCCCATGACTGAGGCTCTGGTACCCCACTGCTGTTGACCCCTCCCAGCATCTTCTACCAAGAGATATACTGTCTCTGAACATGGAGGGTCTATTTTGCTCCCAAGGGGACGATAGGCCTGTCCCCTGTCATTTTAATTTGTTTCATTCCCTTTTAAAGCCATCTAAGTTAGTAGCTGCCCCGACCTGGATGGCTCAGGCTACCCCAATTTCATCAGGTCTCAGAAGCTAAGCGGGGCTGGCCCCAGTTAGTATTGGGATGGGAGACCACCAAGGAAGTTCAGGGTTGCTACGCAGCAGAGGCAGGCCATGGCAAACCACCTCTCTTCCTCTCTTGCCTTGAAAAGGCTTTGGGGTCACCAGAAGCCGGCTGTGACTGGAAGGCACCCTTCACCTCCCGCCCAAGTTCATGGTGATCACCACACCTTGCGGCAACATATCCAGTAGTAGGTGTACTGTGCAGGGTGTGGAGAAGCACTTTCTTTGGTCTCTCTCAAATGCACGGCCAGTCCATTTCACTGGGTGATCCCAAGGTCCGGCACTCCAAGGGGAAGGGAGGAAGTCATGTCCTCCAGTTGGCTGCACCGCAGCCTATGTCAGTGGTGGCGAACCTATGGCACGGGTGCCAGAGGTGGCACCAGAGCCCTCTCTGTGGGCACGCGTGCCATCGCCCCAGCCAAGCCCAGACCATCATTTAAGTGTCGAATTCTCTGCCAAATGATTTTAAGTAAATGAAAGCATTTGGGATCGCTTTCCTTACTTTGTTTGGATCATCTTAAGTTAATGTATGAGTGGTTTTTTCTAAAGTAAAACCTCCGTATTCAGGTTAAATTGCTGTGTTGGCACTTTGCGATAAATAAGTGGGTTTTGGGTCGCAGTTTGGGCACTCAGTGTCTAAAAGGTTCGTCATCACTGGCCTATGTGATCTGCCACATCCCTTGAGCTGAGCGAAAAGGCCCAGCCTATACGGGCAGGACAGTCAGATGTGTGGGTAAGAGACAGAGCCCATGTGTCGCATCGAGGCCCAAGGAGTTCTTTGGGATGGCAGCCCACAAAGCCCTTCCCAAAAGCACTGTTCAGAAATGATCGAACATGCAGGATATCCTTCCCTTGCAAAAGAGCATCCGAGCAAAAGGAAAATGTTGCTGGTCATTTGGCAGCCGGAATCGATGTTCACGGAGTGTGTTTTCCAGCAGCGGCTTGTCGCCTGCCAGTTCTGTTGCCTGTCACAAACAATTATGGTTCACTTTGAGACGCTCTGTGATATTGGCCTCCCCCCCCCAAAAAAAAAAACCTTGAATAATGAAGAGCTAGGCTGGGCAAACTCCAGGACAGCTGACATATTGTACAGCTGCGTCCTAAAAAGGGAATGTCAATACTCTCTCTGCCCCAACGGGACTCAGGAACTTCAGATCTTCTTTGAGAGAAAATGCAGCTAATAAGAGTGGAACCATGAAAGCAAGGGAAGTTTCCTCTCTCCAGAGGTTTGTGGAAAGGACAGGGAACAGCAACCTCCCCCCCCCAAGCATTAAAGGTACATTTGGATAGAGGGATCATCCCTTGTGGGAACACCTACGCAGATCTACCTTCCTTTTCTGCCTTTCTTTTGCGAGATCTCCAGCAATTTTGCAGGGCTGTGAAGATGGAGCTTTTCCACCAGACATATCAGTGAGACTGGTCATGCCAGCTGAGCCTTGCCGACCGGCTAAGGCATGCAAATGGTAGTGATTACACTGTGGTAGAAGTTTAGATATGATATATACTGAGCCTTTTTATTGCTATTTATTGTATTTATAGTTAAACTGTTTTATATGAATTGCTCGTGTTTTATGTATATTGGTTTTATTGATGTTGTAAGCCGCCCTGAGCTACCTAGGTGGGAGGGCGGGATAAATGTCGAATAAATAAATAAATACGCCCAGAGGCATCTGGCTTCCGCTGCTCCACCACCCTGAGCCACTGGAAAGCCTCCTGTTCTCCTCAAAGGAGTTTGGCCATTCTCCCAGCCGCGCTTTGTGAAGGAAGCTCCATCCCTGGAAACCTATATGGTGCCACCTCCTTAAATCCCTCCTTGACTCACCTTCTGTGCCAAGGCTTTGCTTAAACCCTCAAGCCCAACTGAAATAAAGCCAAAGCACACCCCCTTCCTTGGAGGCCCTCATATTCATCCTCAGCTCCCTGTCACTTCTCCCCACAGGTAGCCCTCAGTCCCCTGGGGCAGGTGCCACTTGATATTCCTCATAAACACCTGCAAAGGCCAAGAGAAGTCCCTGGTCCAGATCTCTCCACAGTCCCGCATGACCTCAGGCAAGTCATGATTCTTACACATATACTGAATCAAGCCACGGGTCTATCTAACTATTGTCTACTGCTATGCCAACTCTTTTGAACTACGGTGCTGGAGAAGACTCTCGAGAGTCCCTTGGACTGCAAGAAGATCAAATCAGTCAATCCTAAAAGAAATCAACCCTGACTGTTCCCTGGAAGGCCAGATAATGAAACTGAAGCTCAAATACTTTGGCCACCCAATGAGAAGGGAGCCCTCACTGGAGAAGACCCTGATGCTGGGAAAGACTGAAGGTCAAAGAAGACGGGGACGGCAAAGGATGAGATGGTTAGACAGTGTCATCGATGCAACGAACATAAAATTGAGCCAACTTCAGAGGACGGCAGAAAACAGGAAGGCCTGGTGTGATCTGGTCTATGGGGTCGCGAAGAGTTGGACTCGACTGTGTGACTGAACAACAACAAAAATGCCAATAAAGGTTATTGGAATTGGAACTGGAACTGTTGTCTACTCAGGCTGGCAGTGGCTCTCCAGGGTTTCAGACAGAGGTCTTTCACATCACCTGCCCCCTTCTCCTTTCAGCTAGAGAGGCTGGGGACTGAACCTTCTGCATGCCAAGCAGATGCTCTCCCAGTGAGCCACAGCCCCTCCTCCAGTCCACAGTGTAGGATTAATAACGCTGGCCCACCTCATGAGGCTGTTGTCACTCAATAAGGTATGCAATGTGGCCTGAATACTGAAAACAGACTGGGTGAGGGCTAAGTATGCCACGATCGCAGAGTCCCCAGATTTGACAAGAAATGATCAGTGAAATGGGCAGACAGCCACGGGTGCCTCTGGGGCAGCTGGAACATGGACACAAAAGCCTGAACATGCCAGTGAGAAGAGATATCAAGATTCTGACTTCTTCCCCACTGTCTTCTCGGCCACTGGGGCTCAGCCGTTGCTCAACCACTTTGCTAGACATCTGCCGTAGCTACGTGCCAACACCAAAAGAATTAGATGCAGGTCGCCATGAAGGCTTTGAAAGCCAACAGAAGGCCAGCAGCCTTTTTTCTTTACATCAAGTCGTAGCTGACTCAGGGCAACCCCAGGGGGTTCTCAAGGCAAGAGATGCTCAGAGGTAGTTTGCCGTTGCCTGCCTCTGCATAGCGTCCCCGGACTTCCTGGGTGGTCTCCCTTCCAAATACTGACCAGGGCTGACCCTGCTTAGCTCCCCAGATCTCACAAGACTGAGCTATCCATGTCAGGTCAGAAATAGTTTTACTGAACGAAAAGATCACGAGCTGGACTGGAATTGAGGGTTTAGCACTGATAAGATGCTGACATTCAGTCTCTAAAGGGACAGTGGACTATATGATGCACTATATTGCATGGAAAATGCAGGGCACAGAATCAAACACACTTTCCTTTGCTTCTGCAATGGGGGGGAAAATTGATTTTCAATATCACAGTTTTTAATCCTTGGGTCAGTCACAAGCTCTGGCACAGCTGTCCTTCAAGAAGAGCAGTTTCTGTCAGAGCTCTCTCAGCCCCACCCACCTCACAGGGTGTCTGTTGTGGGGAGGGGAAGGGAAAGAAGTTTGTAAGCCGCTCTGAGACTCCCTTGGGTAGTGAAGGGCGGGGTATAAATCCAATCTCCTCCTCCTCCTCCTCCTCCTCCTCCTCTTCTTCTTCTTCTTCTTCTTCTTCTTCTTCTTCTTCTTCTTCTTCTTCTTCTTCTTCTTCTTCTTCTTCTTCTTCTTCTTCTTCTTCTTCTTCTTCTTCTTCTCCTTCTCCATTCCTATTCTGCCCCCCCCCCTCCATAAGGCGTCTCTGGTGGAGCAGGTGCTACAAAGAGCAGGAGTCCAGGTATGACACAGACACACACACAGACACACACACACGCCAACATAGAGCGGGCTGTTTGGTGATCTTGTGGGTAACCTGGCTGCCAGCCATCAAGCTGTTTGTGGCAAGAGGCCAAGGTTTTGGCTCCCCTGCTGACTAAGTGTACCATATCCCATTATTTCAAAAGCTGTTTCCTTTACCGTTAGTTCTTGTCAGATGATGAGTTAAAAAACTTATAAAAATTGGAGCTTGGACTGCATCTTAGAAGACCCTTATGCGCCCTTTCATTTTTGTTTAGCACATTATTGACATCCAGGGTTCTCTTGCTTATGCAGAATCAATGGGTGGCGTTATCATATTCTTTTCTGTTAATGAAGTAAATAGTTATGGTTTAATTTAAAAAAGATCAAATGAAAGGAGGAGCATTTTCACTTCCCTGTATCCAGATCAGACATAGGGAAGTGAAGTTAGACGCCCAGGGCCTTCTTAAGTGCACACCTCTATCCGAACCAGACCTAATCAAAATTGTCTGGAACAACTTCCTAGTGCATGTCGTAAGGGTCTAAGATGAATGTGATCAGAACATGCATAACCATGGCCAATCTCAAGGAAAGGCCACACTCTGAGAACCAAACAAACCTGGTTAAACCAAAACCACATGCCAAAAAGGGAATTTAAGTCTTCATCTACCAGAACAGAATCCCCTAAATAGCAAACTGGCTCTTTTCAAGGGAATGCAAATAAATGCAACACTGTGCAAAACAGCCTGTCCTTCATGTTCATTCATTACTTGGTGTCTGCAACATCCAACAGAACCTCGCATGTGTGAATGGGCCATCAGAGACACTGTGCCCTGAACAGAGCTCTCCTCACCACAGACGCGCTGCTTTCTCAATAGATTAAGACCCTTCTTGTGGTCTCATCACAGTCATAGCTTCTGAAGTCTATAATCACAAGCAGACACTGCAGTAGGTAGACTTTCCCTGCTGCCACTCAAAAGGGCACCTAAGACCTAGGCCTGAAGGTCTAACCCAACTGCTATTGCAGGATGTTCCAAGGATAGCACAGTGTGAACAGACCTCCGCAAATGTCTCTAGAAAGAACTGGGTAAGGTAGGGATGGACTCTCCCCTTTGACTAAGGTTTCTCGTTCACCATGCTTCAAGCCTTCTGTTTGGTTTGGACAATCAGAGCAGTTAACATATGCTAGTTAATTAGGATATGGAGGAGCCTAACCCATTATGGTGCGGGGAGGGAGATACAAAGTATATTGGGTCTCAAACATGGCCATGCATCATCAGCAGAGTAGAAACTGTGGAAGCTAAATGCCGGAATGAAGAACAGCAGAGAGGACATGGGCCCACTGCCCAAGCAAACAGGATCCTGCTTAAAACAGAACTAGTCAGATTCACAGAGGCCTCTTGCTGGGGAGGGGCACAAAGGCTTTGCAGGCACAAAGGGCATGCAGAGGGTCCCAGGTTCAGTCCACATAATCTCCAGTTAAGAAAGCCCTGGTAGCAGGTGATGTGAAAGGCCTCCACCTGAGACCCTGGAGAGCTGCTGCCAGTCAGAGTAGACAATACTGACCTTGAAAGACCAGTGGTCTGAGGGGTCACTGTATAAGGCAGCTGCACACATTCATATGTGGACATCTGATGACTTATAAAGCCAAATCTCTTCTTATATATAATAGTCAAGAACATTAACACAAAAACATTATAATAACAGCAAAAGCTCCAGTAATGCATTGCGTGTAACATTCACATAAATACAAAAACATATAAACAAAATCAACTACAAACATATACAGAAATCTTTTGAAAATTATAGTTAAATATATACCCAAGTTGGAACTGTACACAACTCTTGTAACAAATCCTGATAGTAATGACTGAATAAACCCAAGTTGAAACTGACGAGTGCCTAGGCTGCACCTCTTCTTCCTCACAGTCAACCTCAGGAAAACAGCTTCAATTGTACTGTCACAAATCAGCATTCAGCATTTGCCATGCAGCATTTCGGTTTGAAAGATTCTTAATCTGAAACTGATGATAGAGAAGGTAAACGTAAAGGTTTCCCTTGCTTGAAAGCCAGTCGAGTCCGACTCTAGGGTTGCGGTGCTCATCTCCATTTCAAAGCCGAAGAGCCAGCGCTGTCCGAAGACGTTTCCGTGGTCATGTGGCCGGCATGACTAAACACCGAGGCGCACGGAACGCTGTTGCCTTCCCACCAAAGTGGTGCCTATTTATCTACTTGCAATTTCTTGCTTTCGAACTGCTAGGTTGGCAGGAGCTGGAACTAGAGATGGGAGCTCACTCCGTCATGCGGCACACTCGGGTCTCGAACTGCTGAACTACCGACCTTCCACAGCCTGCAGTTCAGCCAGACTGCAAGAAATCCATTTACTGTATGAGAATCTATTATTTAGGGTCAAAAAACTTACCCAGTCTTTAAACTATATAGAAACGGCAAATCAAACTTTTCTAGGAGCAACACAGGCTTCTAGATTCAACAACGTCGGCAATGTTCTCAAATAATTAACCCCAATTTCATCATTTAAAAACAATTCTCTAAGTGTGATTTTTTTTTTAAGCCTAATGTGGTCATTTATAGTACCGGAACATTATTTTTCCAAAGAATTATGTCAAAAAATCTATAACCATATACTACTCTGGACTTTTCTGTAAATGATTCAAATAAAACAAATTAAATCAAGACTCTGATTTAACCCAAATGGTGCAAAGGATTGTAGTTTATAAATCCAGGACGCTTCCTGTTGCAACACTATTTTCCTAGCATCACTGTGATTGTACAGACGTGGTTCATATTTAAAGATCACAAAAATGTAAATCTTCAACCAAATATCCTTTCCCCATAAAGTGTGCAATGATGGCTGCCTCAATTATTTTGTTATATTCCATAATCCATAATTTAATGGCATTTACACTACTTCCAACATATAACAACTGACATGGACACATGATAACATACACAACCTTTTCCGAATTACAGTTACAACTTTAAAGAGTAAACATCCTGCGGATGACAAATCTCCTTGATCTCCATTGTTAAAGAGCATATGGAGAAGTTGCCACATTTATAATGCCCTGGAGTATTCAACCTTTCTTTACATTTAAGTGTAAAATCTGATCTGATGACCACATCTCTGATGCTTTTGTCCTTCTAAAACCTATATGAGATTTATTAGTGCAGCCTGGTATGTGAGACACAATGTGCCAATATTTATGAATTATTTCCTAATAGAATAAGCCAAAGAAGTATATTGAAAGGCACAAGTAATGGAGTTAACTCCCCAAGGTGATTTCTCTTTAAATACAACTTCTTGATTGACCGATAGAGCCCTCTTTTTGCTGCTTGTACTACCTGTAAAGGGTAACCACGGTTAAAAAACTGATTTTCCATTATAGTACATTCACGATTGAAATCCCATGTATTTTCACTTAAGTCTTATGAACTGTCTGCTGAGACGCCTTTGGGTAGTGAAGGGCAGGGTATAAATCCAATCTCTTCTTCTTCTTCTTCTTCTTCTTCTTCTTCTTCTTCTTCGTCTTCGTCTTCTTCTTCTTCTTCTTCTTCTTCTTCTTCTTCTTCTTCTTCTTCTTCTTCTTCTTCTTGTACCCTCTGACCATGAGCTAACCCCCCCCCCAAAAAAAAAATCATCAATGTGCAGCAGAATATCTTTTTTAAAAGGGTTATGTTCCTGGTTGCAAATCACTTTCTCTTCCATGGAAGTCATGAATAAGTTGGCTATACCGAGTGCAAAAGGTCTCCCCATAGCAACTACTTTTATTTGATTAAAAAACTCCCTACCGAAACTGAAAGAATTCTTCTCAAAGATGATGTCAATCAATTCCATCAGGAAAAAAGCGGGAGGATGTAAATCAGGTTGCAAATTCAACACAGTCTCTGCTACTACCCTATAGCCTCATCGTGTGGGATGCTGGCAACATCCATTGTAACCAAAATGGAACTCGCAGAAATGTGAAGATTCTCTATTTTGAGTATAAAATCCCTGGTGTCTGTCAGCGGGGGGGGGGGGGGGGGGGGGGGGGGGGGGGGGCTCTAGGTGATACAGGAGGAAGGAGAGATCTGAAGAAGTGAGCAGTGACTCACACAACCACCTACCCTGCCACGCCTTTTGTTCGTCTTCAAGGTGCTCCTGGACTTTTGCTCTTTTTTACTGCTAGATACGGATTAACATAGCTGCCCATCTTGATCTGAACATGGAACGTCTACTTAGCTATCACAGGGAATAGCTGCAGCCACAGCAACCTTATGCTGTTCATGTGTGGTAAGAGCCTCTTTTGCTAATATTGGGATAAAGTTAAGCTGCTTTGCAGGAACACCCTTCAGAGATCTCAGCTCATTTATTGACATTAGAGTACTAGAGAGAGCATTTTGATCACAACAGCTCTTCTGATGTTCTTCCAAAAGGTTTTGCTGCACAGAAGCATTAAAAATGGATGAGGTGGCACAAGCCAATGTTTTTGTGCCTTCCGCTCCACTAGCAAAAATCGCCCAGAAAAATAAAATTAACCAAAAAGTAAAAGGGGGGGAGGGGAGAAACACAAACACCTGAGTGTAAACCTTTGAAAAAATGATGATGCAGCCATAAAGCTTTGTTAAGCAAACTGCAGCCAAGAGGACAGAGTGATGGAGGCTGGAATGAATTTCTGACATCCCAACACATCCCCTGAAGGCCCCACCAGTATATTCACTGAACCAGAGGGGAAAAACTCCCGCAGCACAGGCTCAGGGGCAACCCCCACTTTATTATTACTATTATTCTATACTTTTCCAGATTGAGGACTGGCAATTGTTTCTAGGACTGAATTGTTGTGAACAGATTCAATCTGGGTGCTTTCCAACTTAGGGAAGAAAAACCTCTTATGGTTTTATTTATTTAGAACTGGGGCTCAACTTGCTGGGGCAAGTGAACGGCGTGGTAGCTGCCCTGAGGCACAGTGATCTCAGGCCAGTTGCCTGCATACAGAGGCCCAGCGCACCTGCATTTGGAATACTGGATACATCTCAGAGTCAGAAACAGCACAGCAAGAGGCCACCGAGAGAAGCTGGCCTTTGCCCACCCCACTGAAGAGACCCCACCCCAGACCTCTCAGACTCCAGGACTGGCCCAAGAACATCCCTGCTGGGTCAGAGGAAGGTCCCTCAAGTCCAGCATCCTGGGCATAGCGGCACCGGGGCCCCTCTTCTCATTTCCTCTGAACTGACCTCTATCAGTGGATCCCCCTCATCCTCCACTTGCACCGGCTGAATGACCCTGGGCAAGCCGTAGTTCTGATAAGAGCTGTTCTTGAAAAAGAGCAGTTTCTGTCAGAGCTCGCTCCGCCCCACCCACCTCACAGGCTGTCTGTTGTGAGGAGGGGAGGGGAGCAGTCCTCGAAAGAGCTCTCTCAGCCCCACCCACCTCACAGGGTTTCTGTTGTGAGGAGGGGAGGGGAAGGGGAAGGAGATTGTAAGCCGCTCTGAGACTCCTTTGGGTAGTGAAGGGCGGGGTATAAATCCAATCACTTCTCTTCTTCTTCCTTGAAAGCTGACTCAGCCAGCGGCCATCAAAACCTCTTGCAGGTGTGAATGTCAAAAGTGAATTATGTATTTGTGTACTCTCTTTGGTAGGTCCGGAATCTAAGGGCCAAGGGACCTTATTGCAAAGAGTGGTGTTTGCATTCATGGTCCAGGAAATGGCGTCTTCCTTCCCGCACCTGCTCCCCTCCCCTCTCTCAGCCTTCACGTAGGGAGGCAAAAAAGAGAATGATGGCTTCAGCATGAACCTTGAGTAGGTTACGGACTGGCTTTTGCCCCTAATTAGCCAAGCAAGCTGTGCCTGTGTAATTACAACCACCGTAAGTCCCTTCCGTCTCGTTTGCCTTCCATGAGCATTAATCATGTCGCACCCTTAACGTAAAATGAGGGCTGGTGCTGGGGTGGCAGGCACGGGCAGCCTGTGAGCGCCCACCAGCCAGCATCACCCCAATTAGCTGCATCCCACACATCCCATCTTCCAAGTACAAAATGAATCCACCAACATGAATGGAATCTGCTGAAGGGCACTTCTCAGTTCAGAACAGAAATCCTGAGTTGCTCCCTGCCTATTTCCTCGGCTAGCCATTTAAAAGGTAAAGGTTCCCTTGCTCGAAAGCCAGTCGAATCCGACTCTAGGGTTGCGGTGCTCATCTCCGTTTCAAAGCCGAAGAGCCAGCGCTGTCCGAAGACGTTTCCGTGGTCATGTGGCCGGCATGACTAAACACCAAGGCGCACGGAACGCTGTTACCTTCCCACCGAAGTGGTCCCTATTTATCTACTTGCAATTTCTTGCTTTCGAACTGCTAGGTTGGCAGGAGCTGGAACTAGAGACAGGAGCTCACCCTGTCTTGCGGCACCCGGGTCTTGAACCGCTGAACTACTGACCTTCCACAGCCTGCAGTTCAGCGTCTTAACCACTTGAGCCTGACGAAAAAGCCTCTGGGCCAGAAGGGCAGGGGTCTCTCTCCAGGAGAACTCCATCCAGTGATAGTGGGTGAACCTCAGGGTGGGGCAGCTGGAACTAGAGTCAAAGATCTCCAACGCAGCCGGGGGAGCCAAGGACTGGAGCCAGTATGCAGGAGCCTGAAATCTCACCTGCCATGATTTCCGGAGCCCAACCTTGGGGAAATCTCCACCCTTCCCAGTTCAACGAAAGGGCTACTGGCTTTTGGCACCACACATGAAGAAGGAGGAAGAGGAGGAGGAGGAGACTGGATTTGTATCCTGCCCTTCACTTGGAGTCTCAGGGTGGCTTACAATCTCCTTTTCACTTCCCCTCCCCACAACAGACACCCTGGGGCTGAGAGAGCTCAGAAAGAACTGCTCTTGAGAGAACAGCCCTGAGAGAACAGCTCTGAATGAACTTGTAACTCACCCAAGGTCACACCAGCAGCTGCATGTGGAGAAGTGGGGAATCAAACCCAGTTTCTCCCAGATTAGAGTCTATGCTCCTAATCACTACACCAGATTGGCTCTCTTCGTGCTCAAGCTGAAGTCCCGGAAGGAGCAGCCTGCTATTTATTTATTTATTTGGATTTCTATCCCGCCCTCCCCGAAGGCTACATTTCACCTTATGGTAATACCCAACCTGTGATCTTGCATGATGTACACTGCATTATGTCAGGTTGTGCTCTGTTTCAATTGTGGCTTTTCTGGCACCCACCCTTGGCTACAGCCATTCAGCTCATGAATAGGTGTGACCTCATTTTCATTGATGTAATACTCTTGACAATAAATAAATTGCCTTTATCAGGAATGTGGGGCCTGCTCTAACCTGCGCTGCAGACAATTGAATGGGAGAAGGGTGCAGCTTGCAAAGTCACCACCCAGCCTCCCTGACCCATTTTTTAAAAACATGCTCACCACAGCAGTCCCGCTGTGCTACTGTTCACAGTGTATGCAGGTTATTGTGAGAAGGCGAGGGACTCTGCTTGGCATTGGGGCGGGGGCACACAGATATTTGCCTCGACACACATACCCTGGTCTGCACGGCTACCTTGGATCTAAGGGGATGCAAGCGTAATATTTGCTGAAGGAGGGCAAGAAAGGCGTTCCCCTGTATCCCCCTTGTCTGGCGCACAGCCCGTGCCAGCAAGATGTCTGCCCCTGTGCCTAGCAGCAGAGGACAGAACAAGAAGCAAACATACCAAAGCAAAGCCCTCCCTAAGTCGATAAGCAAGCCAGGTTGGTGGAGTGGTTAGAGTGTAAGACGATGGTCTGCGAGGCCTTGGTTCAAACCCTCACTCTGCCATGGAAGCTTGCTGGGTGGCCTTGGGCCAGCCTCCACCTCACCTACCCCACAGGGCTGGGGCGAGGATAAAATGAAGAACAATGCCAGATACTTTGGGTCCCCTTGCGGGGGACAAGTGGGGTATAAATGAAGTAAATAATCTTTGGGGTACGCATGAGCACCTTGGAAAGGCAGTCCCATTGACACAATCCTCTCTGGTGGTGAGAGCTGGCTGGCTGGCTGGCAGGTGTCCCTGCGACTCACCTAACTGCTCACCCTCCAAAGGCCACAGGCCAGCAAAACAGGCAGGTCCAGAGATTTCTGAACGTCATCAGACTTCATTTTCTAAAATTTGGATGGATTGTAACAACTGTATGAAATTGTCAGTTCAGGCTTTGATTGATTGATAGATATCTGAACGGCCACCACTACCCAGGATGTCAGGCCAAGAAATCCCAGTGCCAGTGACTCCCCTCTGCGGGGGAAACCTCCACGGCAGAGACTGTCACCCTGCAGCCCAGGCGCACGGTGCGAGGAGGAGGGAGGCAGGCCCCCCCCCTGTACTCGGGCACCGCTTTCAATTAGAAAGGAAGGGAGACAAACACCTCTGAGCAGCCTGTGAGCAAACAACCGTTCTGTGAGAGAGAAAACGAGCTCCGTGTCAGAATCGATGAAGCTGCATCTCTGCGGGAGAAGCGAGTCGATAAGGAAGCCGTTTGGGGAAACGCTGCTCCGTCTTACAAACAGCGGTCTAACACAAGAGCAGCAGACAAGAGGAGAGGTGCCTGGGGCTCTCTTTGCAACTGCAGCAGCAGCGTAAGAAGCATAATCAGAGTAATGTGCGGCCAGCCCTCCATTCGAAATGGGCTTCTATCATGTGCCGCCGTAGCTCTTCTGGAGGCTGGCCGATGGAGCCTGCGGAACACCAATCGTTTGGCGAAACTGAAGTAATACTTCTTTATTTTTTAAAATACGAGCCACAGAACACCTGGCATAAAAAAATGACTGCCAAACGAGTCAGGAAGAGCAGCGAGGAGGAGACAGAGTGGGCAACCGTAGGCGGGAGCCAGATGCACCCCAAGGAGGCTGGGTGGGGGGTGTCAAGTGCACAGCCAGAATGTGTGCCCTCCAGCAAAGAATCTCCACCTGCTGGAGGGGGCCGTAGAGGAGGCTGAGCAGGGGTCCGGCATCCAACAGGCCGAAGGTCCCACCTTGTCGACCAGGAAAAGGCAGAAGATGACCAGACTCTGGGTATTTACGTCAGGCCTAGCCGATTTGGAGGCTTCATCCCACCCGCTGCTTCCCAGGGGCTTCCGCCCTCCCTACTGCTCGCCTCTTCTTCCCCCTGTTGATGCTGCACACACTCACACAAACGAGCCAAGGCAGCTCTGCCCACCCCCTCAGAGCTGAGAATCCAAAGAAAAAGAAATAACGGTGGCTCAACAAGGACTCTTTGTTGAGAAGGCAGAGAAAGTTCAGGGGCAGTACCAGAAGACAGGGGCTGGCCCCCTGCAAACTGGGCCACAGGAGCACAGGGTGTTCCCAACAGATTAACACCACCCTCATTTATTAACTAAAAATGTCTATGTCCCATCTCTCATTCTGAAGATTTCCAGAAGCTTAGAACAGAACGAAAAGCACATGCATACACAAAAACAATACCCACCCCCGAAAAAACAGCAGAACCAATCCAAAAGACTGAGATGTGCTTAAAACAAGCTGATCAGAATATATAAAAGTGGAGCAACAAAATTCAATGCCTATCAAACAAGAGCTAAAAAATAAATTCAGAAGAACCAAGATATAAATTAACTAGACAACCACCTACAAAACAACAGCAGATAAGAACCACCAGTATCAGCCAGGGGGGGAACAAACATTTAACAAAAGACCAGGGCAAACAGATGCATCTTTCCTTGATGCTGGAATCTCACCAAATCCATCACCACCTAAACAACTGGGGGAACTTGACTACCCACATTCTCCTACAAAGGGACCTTAAGCCTTCTGTCTGGGACGGTTGTCCTCTCCCACCGAGCACACAGCTCTTCCAGGTGCATGGCTTCCAGAGGGATGGATGTGGGTCTGTGGGGGAGATAGGGGACACCTGCCTAGTCAGCCAGATCAGCCAAAGCAATCTATGGGGTGACAGCCACTGGGGGAAGCGTTTCTACAGTTCAGTGCCATGACTGAGAAGGCCCTGCTTCTTCTAACACCCCCATGGCTTCCACTGAAGATGGAAGATGAAGCAAAGCAACAAAGATTTTGGTTGACAGGCAGGAATATACAGAAGCAGGTGGTCTTTCAAATATTCAGTCCTAGACTGTATAAAGGTCAAAGCCAGCACCTTGAATTGAGCCCAGAAGGAAACTGGCAGCAAATGCAATTGTCTCAAGGCAGGCGTGACATTTTCTCTATGGAACACCTGTCAGCAAGCTGGCTGCCGTATTCTGCAATGATTGCAACTTCCCGACTGCCTGCGGGAGCAGCCCCACATGAAGAGCCCGGCCGTTCAACCTGGGTGTGATATCTGCCCACGTAACTGTGGCCCAGTCTCGCCACTCAAGAAAAGGTCTAAACTGGCATAGTGGCTGAAACTGATGATACCTACAGGGGAGACCTGTGTTTCCAACCATAGTTCTGGATCAAATGGCATCACCAATATGTCCCTATCCGGACAGTGCAACAGAAGAAGAAGAAGGAGGAGGAGGAGGAGGAGGAGGAGGA